>NC_091075.1:119737500-120052500 GCF_032405125.1 Capricornis sumatraensis | reverse complement strand
CCCTAACCCTAACCCTAACCCTAACCCTACCCCTAACCCTACCCCTAACCCTAACCCTAAACCCTACCCCTAACCCTAACCCTACCCCTAACCCTAACCCTAACCCTAACCCTAACCGTAGCCTAGTTCATTTCAGTTCAGTCACTCAATCGTGTCCGACTCTTTGCAACCCCATGAAAGCAGGACGCCAAGCCTCCCTGTCTGTCACCAACTCCCTGAGTTTACTCAGACTCATGTCCATCGTGTCTGTGGGCCATCCAGCCATCTCACCTTCTATCATCACCTCCTCCTGCCACCAATCCCTCCCAGCACCAGAGTCTTTTCCAATGAGTCAGCTCTTTGCATGAGATGTCCACAGTCCTGGAGCTTCAGCTTTAGCATATTCCTTCCAAAAAAATCCCAGGGCTGATCTCCTTTAGGATGGACTGGTTGGATCTCCTTGCAGTCCAAGGGACTCTCAAGAGTCTTCTCCAACACCACAGTTCAAACGCATCAATTCTTCGGCGCTCAGCCTTCTTCACAGTCCAACTCTCGCATCCATACATGACTACTGGTAAAACCATAGCCTTGACTAGACGGACCTTAGTCGGCAAAGTAATGTCTCTGCTTTTCAATATACTATCTAGGTTGGTCATAACTTTTCTTCCAAGAAGCAAGTGTCTTTTGTTTTCATGGCTGCAGTCACCATCTGCAGCAATTTTGGAGCCCAAAAAAATAAAGTCTGACACTCTTTCTACTGTTTCTCCATCTATTTCCCATGAAGTGATGGGACCAGAAGCCATGATCTTTGTTTTCTGAATGTTGAGCTCTAAGCCAACTTTTTCACTCTCCTCTTTCACTTTCATCAAGAGGCTTTTTAGCTCCTCTTCACTTTCTGCCCTAAGGGTAGTGTCATCTTCATATCTGAGGTTATTGAGATTTCTCCTGGCAATCTTGATTCCAGCTTGTGTTTCTTCCAGTCCAACATTTCTCATGATGTACTCTGCATATAAGTTAAATAAGCAAGGTGTCAATATACAGCCTTGACGTACTCCTTTTCCTATTTGGAACCAGTCTGTTGTTCCATGTCCAGTTCTAACTGTTGCCCCCTGACCTGGTCAGGTCAGGAAATCCTACCCTAACCCTAACCCTAATCCTCAGACACACATTTGACAGTGTAAGAAAAAGCAATTTTGTGAACAGGTGAAACACAAATTACATAGCCAGCAGTATTAGTAAAGTCACAGTTAGACTTATGAGCTTCCATTAGATGTAGCCCAGTATATCTCAGGTCATCTGACTTACTCTACTCTGTAGAATCTTTATCTTCCAGGGAAATTTTATATTGGCACCATCTATAGGGCACATAGCCCAGTTTTCTAGTATTACTAAATTGATTGTCCTTAGTATGATTTAATTGTTTCCAACACAGAGTTGACTTTAATCCTAAATTACTATAGCCTGTTGTTATCTATATAAATCCATCCCAGAATTATGGGAGATTTTTCCCTCCTTTGCAGAAACTTTTCTTGTCCTGTTGAGCTTGGGTCATAGAAAAAATCTCAAATTTATGGCCAGAGTCAGAGCAGGCATTATTAATTGGCCCGGTGAGGGGATCCTATCTAGTAATATCACAGTGACCTGTGTATGACTATAATTTTTTTTAAGTAAATTTTCTCAGGGCCAACCAGTTAGAGTCTGGTAGTAGAGAAACTTACCAAGGTAACCCAGAACTAGACACAGGTAATAGGCCACAAACCCAAGAATTGGATTGATTTTTAAAACTAGCATAGAATGAGGCCTATGACAGAAAAGAATTTGATTTATATGCAACGATCTAAGAAGTCAAGAAAACATAATTGATCATATGAATCAGGTCCCGCATCTCGGGGAAGCTGTCTCCCTCTGATGTCGTCATCTTCTCATCCTGGTGTAGTGTGGTTCCTCCTGATAAAAAAGTCCTTCCATCCAGGTTGGAGACAGTCCCTTAAATTATGTCTTTTTCCAGTCCTGGTAGCAGGTCATGAGGCATCTGATCTTCATCCAAAGATAGCTTACTGAGATGAGCTTCAGAAACAAACTGAGGGTGTTCTTTAAGAATTCAGTTAAATTCTTTTTTTCGACAGGATCACTGATGTGCATGCTCACCAACCTATAGAATGCCAATATAAAGGCAGCTCTTGGTGCTTAAGGAAAATGTATGTCTTGTTATTAAAGAAGGTATAAGGAATGAAATCGCATTTTATGAAGGAAAAAGAAGTAGTTCTGACTTACAGGTGGCAGTTCCAGGATGAGAGAAGCAAAGGAATGGGTACAGAAAGGGATAACGAGGTTTATTGGAAAGTGGACCCCCAGAAAAGAGTTTTGTGCCTGGTACAAGCTTTCTTGAGATGTTGAACTGCCTTTGCTAATAGATTTTAAGTTTCTTTACCTCTTAAGTGATCTGTTCTAGGTTTCCCTTTGAAATCTTTTGTTAACTTTGGCTAAGTGGAAAAGTATTGTTTCACAGTAACTTATGTGATCCTACCTGACTGTTATTAACCCTTTTGATATTTATGAACAAACCTTCCTAAATAATTGACTTCTAGCTAACTTTGGGATGCTTCAGAGGGCCCCTGAGACCTCCCAAACAAAGATATTAAACAACTTGAGTTCATTTGGCATGTTAAACTACATGGGAACTGTTGTCAGAAAGAGTGATGAATCTTCTCAAGTTATATTGTATGGTTGATGATACTAATATAGATATCTTGGAAATTATGTGATAGTCATGAAAATGTGATGTGTTCTGGTAAAATGCTGTCAGTTATAATTCTAGTTATCATATTCAAGTGTTTCAACTCACAGCAATGATCAGATTACTTTGTCAGTTTCAATTTAATCAGGTTTTAAACATGCCTTCTATAGTTTCACACTGATGCCTTTGCAAAAACCCTGCTCCTTCAAGATATATGGAAAAGACTTTTCTCAGCTTACCCATAAACAATTTTTTTGTTTGTTATCTGGAAAGACGGTACCAGACTGGAATTTAGTCTACTCTCTAGGTTAAGAGAACACAGTTTTCTTAGAATGAAGCTTTTGATCACAGATTATGAATTTCTTTACCTTTCAGTGATATATATATATATATTTTTTTTTTTTACTTCAGTAAAGTAAATAAGCATTATTTAAGATTATGGTACATGTAGGATGGACCAAGCTTTCCCCATTCCTGTAAATTCCCTTAACCCCTCAGATTCTTCTGATGGGACCAAGGTCTCACTTCCCTCTAGAGGGACAATCCAAGCTTTTTATCAGCTGATCTGCCCCTGGTATCAGAGTCCATTGGAGCATTATTGGGTCCATAATTTAGGCATGAAGCTATGGCACCCCACTCCAGTACTCTAGCCTGGAAAATCCCATGGACGGAGGAGCTTGGTGGGCTACAGTCCATGAGGTCGCTAAGAGTTGGACACGACTGATGCGACTCAGCAGCAGCGGCAGCAGGCATGAACCTACGACTACATACAGGAGAGGTGGCTTTTTGATGCAGGATGGCCATGACATTCCTTGGATTTCAGAGAAAATTGGTTAAAATGAAACTTTTTTTTTCTTGGAAACTGCAAAGCTGGTGCTTTTAGCATATGCAATTGAAAACCTCTAGGTTGTTAGGTCAGTTTTCATTCCAGTCCCCAAAAGAGGCAATGACAAATAATGTTCAAACTGCCTCACAATTGCACTCATCTCACCCGCTAGTAAAGTAATGCTCAAAATTCTCCAAGCCAGGCTTCAGCAATACGTGAACCGTGAACTTCCAGATGTTCAAGCTGGATTTAGAAAAGGCAGAGGAACCAGAGATCAAATTGCCAACATCCACTGGATCAAGGAAAAAGCAAGAGAGTTCCACAGAAACATCTATTTCTGCTTTATTGACTGCCAAAGCCTTTGACTGTGTGGATCACAATAAAGGGGGGGAAATTCTTAGAGATGGGAATACCAGACCACCTGATCTGCCTCTTGAGAAATCTGTATGCAGCTCAGGAAGCAACAGTTAGAACTGGACACGGAACAACAGACTGTTTCCAAATAGGAAAAGGAATATATCAAGGCTGTATATTGTCACCCTGTTTATTTAACTTATATGCAGAGTACATCATGAGAAACGCTGGGTTGGATGAAGCACAAGCTGGAATCAAGATTGCCAGGAGAAATATCAATAATCTCAGATATGCAGATGACACCACCCTTATGGCAGAAAGTGAAGAGAAGCTAAAAAGCCTCTTGATGAAAGTGAGAAAGGAGAGTGTAAGAGCTACCTTAGCTCAACATTCAGAAAACTAAGATCATGACATCTGGCCTCATCACTTCATGGCAAATGGATGGGGAAACAGTGGAAACAGCAGCAGACTTTATTTTGGGGGGCTCAGAAACCACTGCACATGATGACTGCAGCCATGAAATTAAAAGAGGTTTGCTAATGCTGCTGCTGCTGCTGCTAAGCCACTTCATTCGTGTCTGATTCTGTGCGACCCCATAGACGGCAGCCCACCAGGCTCCCCGTCCCTTGGATTCTCCAGGCAAGAACACTGGAGTGGGTTGCCATTTCCTTCTCCAATGCATGAAAGTGAAAAGTGAAAGGGAAATCGCTCAGTCGTGTCAGACTTTTAGCGACCCCATGGACTGCAGCCTACCAGGCTCGTCCATCCATGGGGTTTTCCAGGCAAGAGTACTGGAGTGGGGTGGCATTGCCTTCTCCAAAAACACGCTTATGGCTTGGAAAGAAAGTGATGACCAAACTAGACAGCATGCTAAGAAGCAGAGACGTTACTTTGCCAACAAAGATCTGTCTAGTCAAGGCTATGGTTTATCCACGTGTCATGTATAGATGTGAAAGCTGGACTATAAAGAAAGTTGACCGCTGAAGATTTGATGCTTTTGAACTGTGGAGACCCAACCACTCCATCCTAAAGGAAATCAGGCCTGAAACTCCAATACTTTGGCCACTTGATGCAAAGAGCTTACTCATTTGGAGGTCACTTTGATTTGCCTGTGAGTGTGGGAGCCCAACCTAGGTGCAGGGCCTCAGGGGCAATTGCTACTGAATAACGACATTAAAGCAAGTGCATTCCAGCCCTGTGTGACTCTCAGCACACAAGAGACTGGGAAAGCTATCTATCTTGGAGGAAGGAAAGGCAGGAGAGAGAATGTGTCTTCAGGGCTCTCCTCACAGCTGGGGTTTGGCTCCTCAGAGGTCAGACCACCAAGCCTGCTCCAAGGGCCTCAATTCCCAAGTCAGAGCCATGTGTCACCCTACACTTTCCGAGCCTTGCAAACACATTTCTAGGTCAGCGCAGTACTGCCCATGGGGAAGGAGGCTTCGGGAGTGTATCAACACCACAGCAGGGTGCAATGCTGGGGTCACCTAGCTGAGGGCACCTGGCACCTCCCATGGGCCCCTGGCGAAGAGTGGCAGGCCGAGCCCTGGCTTGCAAAAAACCGAAGCGGAGAACATAGCTAGCTCTGGTAGAAGGAAGCAAACAGCCACGGGAGGCCTTTGCAAGCAGTTGCTGGGCAGCCCCATGTTAAGGCTCCCCAGGTTAAAAATGCCAGCTGGGGCCCCTAGGCCCAGGCTCCAGGTGGGTGCCCAGGTTGTTCTGCCTACAGAAGACGAGCACGGTGCAGACAGGCCTAGGCTCACAAGCTCGTTCCTGGAGAGCAGACGTGACGGAACAGCCGTGTGAGGTTGCCTCGATGTTCCCTGGGAGTGTGGGGGCCCTCCCTGGGCGCAGGGCCCAGGGACCATTGCCACTGCAAAATGACCTCCCAACCAGCGCTTGGCAGCTGGGGATGACTCTCAGCCCGCAGGCAGCTTGGCACACTAGCCTCTTTGGAGGCAGGAAAGTCAGCCCCAGAGAGTGGGTTTTCAGACCTCTAGCGTGCAGCCAGTGTGGGGCTTCTCAGATACCAGACCTCTGGGTCTGATCCCAGGGCTTCAATTCACAACTCAGGGCCAGGTGTCTGCTTGCACTCTGCAAGGCTTGCTTTTCAGCAAAGGTCCATCTAGTCAAGGCTATCATTTTTCCAGTAGTTATGTATGGATGTGAGAGTTGGATTATAAAGAAAGCTGAGCACTGAAGAATTGTTTCTTTTTAACTGTGGTGTTGGAGAAGACTCTTGAGAGTCCCTTGGACAGAAAGGAGATCCAACCAGTCCATCCTAAAGGAAATCAATCCTGAATATTCATTGGAAGGGCTAATGTTGAAGCTGAAACTCCAATACTTTGGCCACCTAATGCAAAGAACTGACTCATCTGAAAAGACTCTGATGCTGGGAAAGATTGAAGGTGGGAGGAGAAGGGGACAACAGAGGATGAAATGGTTGGATAGCATCACCAACTCAGTGGACATGAGTTTGAGTAAACTCCAGGGGTTGGTGATGAACACGGAGGCCTGACATGCTGCAGTCCATGGGTTGCAAAGTGTTGGCCACGACTGAGTGACTGAACTGAACTGAGTAGAATTTACTGGTAAAAACATGGGCTATGGAGTCACCTTGTTGAATTCCCATTCTGGCTTTAAAAATTTTGATCCATGGACTCTGGACAATGTTTCCTAATATTTCTGGGCTTCATCTTTTTTTTTTTTTTTTGTCAAAATGGATTCCTTATATGGGTAGGTTTATTTTGAGGATTATGCAACAGAAAGTATGCCCTACGGAACATATTGTTCTCCATACATGTCTCTGTGTGTCTGTGTGCATGCTCAGTCATTTCTGACACTTTGTACATCCATGGACTGGGTGTGGCTGAGTCGCTTCAGTCGTGTCTGACTCTGTGCGACCCCATAGACGGCAGCCCACCAGGCTCCCCCATCCCTGGAATTCTCCAGGCAAGAACACTGGTGTGGGGTGCCATTGCCTTCTCCAGTGAATGACAGTGAAAAGTGAAAGTGAAGTCGCTCAGTCGTGTCCGACTCTTAGAGACCCCATGGACTGCAGCCTACCAGGCGCCTCCATCCATGGGATTTTCCAGGCAAGAGTACTGGAGTAGGGTGCCATTGCCTTCTCCGATGGACTGGGTAGTCATCAATAAATGGTAGCTATTAGTCACTAAGTAAAGAATCATAGAGAATGGCACTCAGTATATTCCTCATCATCCCCCTAAATGACTCAATGGATTATGTAAGTAATAGTGCCTGAAATAGTAACATCCACACTTTTCTGGTCACTGGTATCTCCCTCTTCTTTCTCGTCATTTATGAATCATAAGTCTAGGTTTGGCACATGATGCCCAAATAAGGAAGCAGAGTTCTGATGGCTGTAAATAAATGTATAATGCCGAGGTCTACATGCCTTTGAAGGAAGAGCCATTTTAGAAAGAGCATCAGTGTCACGGCTCTTCTGCTGAATAACGCAGGCAGGATTTATATTATTTGTAGATTGATGCCATTTCCTTAAGAGATTATACATATATGTGAGTATTAAGTAATTTCTTTGTTAGACAGTATTTTGCACTAAATGAGTTCTCTGGAGAAATAGCAATTGGGTACAATGCAGATTTGCCACGGGGCCCAACTGGTGTCCAGTGCTTTTCTCTTTTAGATTCAGTGTCAATATTTTCCTTCATACACTGGGAAGTCTACATCATAATATGGACGTCTGCCATCAATACTCATACCATATTCTGTTACCCGTGATATTTGTTTAATCCAATTTAACACAATTTCTTCCGCACAATCATCACAACTTTGTGCCACGACCTATTACCATCTCACTTTGGGTTATGGGTTGAACAGTTTATTTAATATCCATATATCAAAATCTTGACTCCCAGTACTTCTGAATATGACTGAATTTGTAGATATAGATTTTGAAAAGGAAATTAAATTGTAATCGGTTCAAATGGTGCATCCTAACCCAAGATGACTGGTATCTTTTTTAAGAAAGGAGATTAGAACACAAAAATGCACACAGGAAAGACTGTGAGACACACAGGAGGTGATGGCCATCTATAAGCCAGACGGAGGCTTCAGAACGAAATGAACCCTACTAACATTTTGATCTTGAATTACTATCCTCCGAACTGGAAGGAAATCAGTCTCTTCTGTTTAAGCCACCCCAGTCTGTGGTTCTTAGTGATAGCCTCGCTTGCAAACTAATGTGCTCTGCCTTCAGTAGACAGAGACTGCTTACATATTCAAGGGAAGTTTCGCTTCTTTGAAGAGTAGTATCATTTTTAATATATTTCAAACGTTTATAGTACATCTTCACAATGTGCACAAAACATATGTTTACAATTTACTGAATTTTTTCTAAGTAACAATGCCTTTATGACCAAACTTCTAAACCAAGTAGAAGACCAACCCTACCTCAGACAAACTTCTCATCTTCTTTCTGAGTCTGTATTCCTCAAGTTAGATGAACCTTTGTTTTTAGCACTCTACATAGTTTGTGTCTTTTTCTGAATTTTACACAAGTGGAATCAAAGAGAACACATTCTTTCATGTATAGTCTTCTGGTGAAAACTCTGTTGACATCTGAACATTATGTTGATGACTGTTTTAGCTTGTTTGGACTACTATAGTAATTATAACATAAGCATTTATTTATCACTGTTCTGAAAGCTGGAAGTCTAAGATTGGATTCGGTTCTGATGAAAGCATTCTTCCTGGTTTGTAGATGGCTGTCTTTTTGCTGTGCCCACACATCACATGGGGCAAGGGAGTGCCCTGGGCTCTTTTATGAGGGCACTAATCCAGTTCATGGGCTTCCCCAGTAGCTCAGAAAGTAAAGGATATTCCTACAATGCAGGAGTCCTGAGTTTGATCCTTGTGTTGGGAATGTTCCCTGGATCAGGAAATGGCAACCCACTCCAGTATTCTTGCCTGGAGAACCACATGGACAGAGGAGCCTGGCGGGTTACAGTCCATGGGGTCACAGAGTCGGACACGACTAAGCATGAGCAGGCACTAATCCAGTTCCTGAGGGCAAAGCAAAGCCTTCATGACCTCATGACTTCCCTGAAGCCCCCGCATTCTAAAAAGCAATGGTTCTTTTATTACTGTAAGTGTAGAGATCAAGCTGACAACACTCACTGAATCATGGAGGAAGCAAAGGTGTTCCCAAAAAACATCTACTTCTAGACTGTATTCCAACTATACCAATAAATCTGGAACTAACAACCGCATTAAAAATGCATAAATCTGAACACCTGGCCAAAGAAAATATAAAGATAGTAAACCAGCATATCAAAAATACTCAAAATCACCTACACTAGGAAATTACAAACTAAAGCAACAGTGAGGTAGCACTGCACACCTGTCAGACCCAGTGAACTCAGAAAGGGGGGCGGGGCTTCTCCGGTGGCTCAGCGGTGAAGGGTCTGCCTGACCATGCAAGACACTCAAGTTCCTTCCCTTACCCAGGAAGATCCCACATGCCACGGAGAAACTCAGCTGGATCTTTCCTCAGCTAAACAAGGCTCACCTGTGACCTGAACACTACACATTTAGTACTTAGTAAACAGCTTTGAAAAAATGTCCAGACAAAAATTATCACACAGTTATACACAGGAGCTCTACTTCTAATAGCTAAAAACTTTCAAATACCAGGATGTCTTTGGTAGATGACTGTGTAAGCAAACTGGGATACATCCAAAGTGAAGGGGAGCAAATGTTACCCCAGAATAGACCCCTTCAGCATGGGAATTAGTTGCACTTAATTAACTTTTTTTCTTAAGAGGACACATGATCATCTCTGAAACCCAAGTTCAAGATGGCTCTTCTGTGAGTCACATTTACCAGAGAAATCTCATTTCAAAGGAATTCCCTGTATATATCAGATAGAAGGATGACAGTCTTGTGAAACTCTTTTTTTTTTATCAATAGGGAAAGCTAAGATGTAAATCTGTACAACAACCATACCCTTCCTTTCCTATAGTTTCATTTTTTAATATTTATTTGTTGTTTATTTGGCTGTGCCAGGTCGACCTTCACTGAGGCAAGCCAGAAATTTAGCTACAGCATGCAAACTCTTCGTTGTGGCACAGGAGATCTAATTCTCTGATCAGGGATGGAACCTGGGCCTCCTTCTTAAGGAGTGTCCAGTTGTAGCCACTGGACCACCAGGAAGCCCCTGTTTTGTTTTTAGGTGAAGACGGTATCTAAGGTGATATCTTGGGCCATTTCAGTCACTGACTCAGTTTCCCGAGTTTCTCCAAAGCACACACAAGGTGCACATTATCAAACTGGTTTGCAAAACCAGTAAAGGTAGTTCATACTCCAGCACTGTATGCTTACAAATATGCAAATGGTAAATGGCATGTTATTTATTTCTAACTACTGTGGGGAAAACAATGTAGTATTGATACATGTTACAACATGAATAAACATTACACACATCTTTAGTGAGAAAATCCATACAGAAAAGGCCACCCGGATCCCACATTCACCATGTCTGCTTTACACTCACCAAGTTTGTCCAATGTCTGAAAATCTCAGTAACAGTCTAAAAAAAAATTGGATAAGGATGGGAAAAAAGATACATTCATACAATTGGACAGTTGCTGAAAGTGGAAGTGGGGCTGTGAAACCATATGATTTCCTGATTTGGGAGATTATGTGCTGGTTCCACAGGAGAATGCACCCATTTTGGATGAAACACATGGAGTATTTCAGGTGATGTGGCAAGTGTGAGTATTTTTTTTTACCATTATTAAGAGTTTCCTGCACATTTTAAGTTAATGAAAAGTAAATTATTTTTCAAAACAACCATTCAATACCACAAAAGAAAATCAGATCAGACAGGCTTGAAACTTTCTTATAGAGGCCAATACTCATCCAGACGAAGTTCAAGGGAAGTTGTGATGCTCATTGCCCTTGAAAGAGTCCACATGGAATTTACAAATAAAATTTCCCACATAACTTCACAAAAAGTTGTTAGAATACATTCAGTAAAGTTGAATAATTTGGGATCAATTTGCAATCATATAAAATACTGCAATTTACAATCTGAATCAACATACGAAAATCAGTTGTGTTTCTATACACTAATAACAATCAGAAGCAAAAATTAAGAAAAAACCTAACCAAGGACATAAAAGACCAGTAGTCAGAAAGCACTGATAAAGAAACCAAAGAAAACACAAATAGTCCATGCTCATGCTCTGGAAGAATGAGTTACTAAAATGTCCATTCCAACAAAGGCCATCAGCAAATGCACTGCAATCAAAATATAATATCCAGTGGCATTTTTCATAATGAAAAGAAATATTCATAGAATATTCCTAATAATATTCTGCAACAACTGATGACCCTGAATAGCCAGAAAGACTCTGAGAAAGAAGAATGAACCTGGAGGCATCTTCCTCTCTGACTTCAAACTACATCACGGAGCTGTAGTGAACACAGCAGTGAGGACCTGGCACAAACACAGGCACAGGGGCTCGAGGAGAGAACAGGGAGCCCAGGAATAAAGCCACGTGTATGCGGACAGTTCATGAAAATCAAGCCACGAACGTGTGAAGAGGAAAGGACAGTCCTTTCAAGAAACAGTGGCAGGAAAACTGGCCACCTACACGGAAGAACACCACTGGCCATCCTCTAGATCACACAGAAATCTAACTAAAAACCCACCGTTTTGCACATGGAGCTCTTTCCCCCCGAGTCCTCTGAGATGGACCTCCGGTCAGCACTCAGCTGGACACAGGAAACGTCTACTCCATCCTCATTTTTCGCTCTTGCAGCGCCTCGCTGCTGGTGGGCACTGAGGCAAACCCTGCTCCTCTCAGCCTGGACGCAGCCTCGTTATCCAGGAGCCCGAGCCCTGAGGGCCCAGAGGAGACAAAGCTCCCGCCAGCTGGTCACCGAGCCCAGTCTGAAGGCAAAGCATCCTGTGCCCGCGGGTCAGAGCGGGGTTGGCGCTCCCTGCGGGCCACTAGAGAAGAGCGGGCAGCCCCGCGCTCACAGACCCCAGAGGGCTCACCCAGAAGCAGCTCTGCAGTGAGCACTCAGACTGGAAGCCCAAACTGAAACGGAGCCAAAAATCTCCAAGACACTGCTCAACACACGGCCAGGGAACAACTGATTAAAAACCATGCGGAATGAAAGGAACATAAACACAAACTTTGCAACTGACACATTTCAATTAAAAACTATCAACATTTTAGAAAACAACTAAAGATCTACATGGCCTTGAGTCTGGTGATGAGTTCTGAAACACAACAAAAAAGCCAATATACAAATTTTAAATAAATTAATTAAAACACTGACTTAAAAATGTATACATTCACTCCCTTACTCAAGAAAACCAAAGGACAAAGTGTTAGGGGAACCACTAATCAAAATCACCCACCCGTCCTTGCCAGGCACCAGAGAAACCACTTGCAGGAGTCATCTTACAACAGGAGGTCCTGGTAAGGAACAAGGAACTAACAAGCTACCACCAACCAGGAAAGGAAAGGTCAAAGGAGATAGGAGGCTCCAATCCGTAGGTCTTACCAACTTCCCAGGATCGTCCTTGCCAGAATCCACCTTGGATGAGTGATGTATATCCACCAGGAAGGACCCCAATTCAGAATGACTGGCCAGAGACAAACCAGAAACTAACCCAATGCCCATAAAACCTGAGACTCTGAGCCATGTGGCAGAGCAGTTCTCTCAGCTTCCCTCACCCTCCCGCCCTCCACCCAGGCAGCCCTTCCCAATAAAATCTCTTGCTCTGACAGCACACGTCTCCTCGGACAATTCATTCCAAGTATCAGACAAGAGCCTGCTCTCAGGCCATGGAAGGGGTCCCTCCTTCCTGCATCAAAAGCACAAACCAGGAGAAAATATCTTCCAAATGTGCATCTGTGCAGAAGGAAATGGCACCCGCTGCAGTATTCTTGTCTGGGCAATCCCATGCACAGAGGAGCCTGGCGGGCTACAGTCCAACCGCAGGGCACTTCTGAAGAGAGGAAACAGTCCAGGAAAGTTGAGGCGCTCACCAGAGGCCCCGAAGCTTTCGATGGCACACCCAGAACTGTGGCTGAGCACCCCCAGCTCCCAGGCCTCTTGGCCCTGGCCTCTCTCACCAGAGACGGGTGTGGGAACCAGGCCTCTCAATACTGGCCTCTCTCCCCAGATACGGGTGTGGAAACTAGAGACTAAACATGGCTGAGCACCCCCAGCTCCCAGGCCTCTTGGCCCTGGCCTCTCTAACCAGATACGGGAGTGGGAAACCAGACTCTAAAGCATGGCTGAGGGCTTCCCTGGTGGCTGAGCATTAAAGAATCTTCCTGCCAATGCAGGAGACGCAGGCTGGATCCCTGTCCATGCTGTGGAGCAGCTGAGCCCACGCAGCACAACCACTGAGCCTGTGCTCCAGATGCCGGAAGCTGCAACTGCTGAGCCCATGAGCCTCAGAGCCTGTGACCCACAACAACAGGCGCCACCAGTGAGAAGCCCACACACCACAACTAGTGTGGCCCCTGCTCGCCACAACTAGACAAAGGCCCACACAACAAGGACCCACAACAACAGGCACCGCCCGTGAGAAGCCCACACCACAACCAGCGCAGCCCCTGCTCACCACAACTAGACACAGGCCCACACAACAAGGACCCACAACAGGATCCACCTGTGAGAAGCCCACACCACAACTAGTGTGGCCCCTGCTCGCCACAACTAGACAAAAGCCACACAACAAGGACCCACAACAGGCGCCACCAGTGAGAAGCCTTCACACCACAACTAGCGCAGCCCCTGCTCGGCACAACTAGACAAAAGCCACACAACGAAGACCCACAACAACAGGCGCCACCAGTGAGAAGCCCACACCACAACTAGCACAGCCCCTGCTCGCCACAACTAGACACAGGCCCACACAACAAGGACCCACAACAACAGGTGCCACCCGTGAGAAGCCCACACACCACAACTAGCGCAGCCCCTGCTCAACACAACTAGACAAAAGCCACACAACAACAGGCACCACCCATGAGAAGCCCACACCACAACTAGCGTAGCCCCTGCTGGGCACAACTAGACAAAGGTCACACAACAAAGACCAACAACAACAGGCGCCACCAGTGAGAAGCCTTCACACCACAACTAGTGCAGCCCCTGCTCAACACAACTAGACAAAAGCCACACAACAAAGACCCACAACAACAGGCGCCACCCGTGAGAAGCCTTCACACCACAACTAGTGCAGCCCCTGCTCGGCACAACTAGACAAAAGCCACACAACGAAGACCCAGGAGAGCCAAACGTTAATATTAAAAAAACAAAAAGCATATCTGATAAACAATTCGTACTCAGATTACACCAAGAACTCTAGAGCAAACAAACCAGTTAATAATTAGTAAATACTGAAACAGACACTTGGCCACAGAGGGTACACTGAGCGCAAACAACCATGGGAAACACCTGGCCACAGAGGATATCTGAGAGTAAACACCCATAAGAGACACCTGGCCACAGAGGGTACTCTGAGAGTAAACACCCATAACACACACCTGGCCACAGAGGGTCCACTGATAGTAAACAACCATGGGAAACACCTGGCCACAGAGGGTACACTGAGCGCAAACAACCATGGGAAACACCTGGCCACAGAGGGTATCTGAGAGTAAACAACTATAAGAAACACCTGTCAACAGAGGGTCCACTGAGAGCAAACAACCATGAGAAACACCTGGACACAGAGAGTACACTGACAGTAAACAACCATGGGAAACACCGGGCCATGAGGGTACTCTGAGAGCAAACAACCATAAGAGACACCTGGCCACAGAGGGTACTCTGACAGTAAACAACCATGGGAAACACCTGGCCACAGAGGGCACACTGAGAGCAAACAACCATAAAACAACATACGCAGAATCCTGTTGGGACGCGTGCACAGCCACCTTTGGAGGACAGTCTGACAGTGTTTTCCAAAGCTAAGTAGACTCATCTAGGATGCAATACTACACCTCTTGTATTTAGACAAAAGCTTTAAAAAACTGTGTTCAAACAAAAATTAGCATAAAATAATGCACAGTAGCTCTATTCTGGGTTAAAAATGGGTTAAAACCTGGAAGACATCAGAATGGTCTTCTGTAAATGAATTCATAAGCAAATTACGGCACATGTACATCAAGGGGAGCAGAATACGCCACCCCAAGCTGTGTCTTCTTGACGTCAGGATCATTCTGGACTGACATTTAAAAAACAGCAGATCCAGGAGAATGTTTGAAAATGCCCTTTTAGGAGCTAAGTTTACATTTATTAGGGAAATCTCCACTTGTAAGGCTGTCTCCACCTGTGTACCGGAAATGGAAAGATAACTGAGTCTTCAGAGAAGCCAGTCCATGGAGATGGCCTGGATGTAATTCTGCATAATATCCAGACCCTTGTTTACTGTGCTTTGCCTCCAAACCTCCCAAATCGTTCCATCCCCCCACCCCCAACCCAATATCTTTCTTTTGTTCTTAGCTAAAGATAGCACATAAATGACAGGCTTGGGCCATTTCAGGTTTTCCTAGGTACCTTACAAGCATATAGGGGGTATGCATGGTAATAAGCTTCTGTTTTCCTCCAGTTCATCTGCCCTTCATTGCGGGGGAAGGTCTCAATGACGAAGAGAGAGATATAAAGGGAACATTGTTTTTCCTCCAATACACATGCATAGTATTCAGAAATATAACGGAATGAACCGTCAAACCAAGCGAAAACCATGGATGAATCTTACATGTATATTGCTAAGTGAAAGAATCCAGTCTACACACTAGTGACCCCATTTATACGACATTCTGAAAAAGGCAAGACAGACTTAGAAAAAGACTATGAGGTAGGAGGTTCAACATTCCATCTGATACATCGCAGATGAGATGGCTGGATGGCATCACCGACTCCATGGACGCGAGTTTGAGTAAGCTCCGGGAGTTGGTGATGGACAAGGAAGCTTGGCGGGCTGCAGTCCATGGGGTCGCAAACAGTCAGACACGCCTGAGCGACTGAACTAAACTGACATGACAGGTGAGTATCTACCACTGTGCACTTGTGTAAAGCCACAGATCTTCAGACCTCACTTAGTAAATCATCATCTATTCAAATGTAGTTATTTAGGGCACAAGAGTGTCACAGGATGGAGCACAGAAAGCAGCAGAGTCTAAACGACTTAGAAATGCGTGGGAGAAAGTCACTCTTTGTTGGTGGCAAGGACGGCATAGGCTGACAAAAGTAAACTTTGGAAATGAACATAATCTGCTGGTCAAAGGCAATCTATACCGTAGATAAACAGTGCACTCTAAATTCTTTCCCAAGGGAAACAGGAGCTAACGGCACCGAAACTACTGCACCAACGATCACATGGAACAAGCGCTGAATACAGTGCCTGACAAGTGGTGGGAGCCAGGCTTCTTACCACTGGGACAGGAAGTTACAGGTAAAAAGAAAGCTTACAACACCCATGGCACAATGGACCGGCTTGGAGACATCACCATAAACTACTGCACCAACAATCACATGGAACAAGCGCTGAATACAGTGTGTGACAAGCAGTGGGAGCCAGGCTTCTTACCACTGGAACAGGAAGTTACAGATAAAAAGAAAGATTACAACACCCATGGCACAATGGACCAGGCTGGAGACATCACCATAAACTACCTTTAGCTGAATACTTTTAATGATAAGCTGGAAGGCATGTATATATTTCCATTAGGTTTAAATGTTAGCTGAGTACATCAGGTCCTACAGATCTGGTTTTAATATCATTCTCTAATAAAAGGGGAGCAGGAAAATTCCCTGGTGGTCCAGTGGTAAAGAATCTGCCTACCAATGCAGGGAACATGGGTTCAACCCCTTGTCTAAGAAGATTCCACATGCCCAGGGGCAACTAAGCCCAGACGCCACAGCTGCTGAAGCCTGCAGGCTCCAGAGCCCAAGCTCCAGAGCAAGAGAAGCCATTGCGATGAGAAGCCCAGGCACAGTGAAGAGAGAGCAGCCTGTGCTCCCTGCAGCTCGAGAAACCCCGAATGCAGCAACAAACACTCAGCGTAGTCAAAAATAAATTAACTTCTTTAAAAAAAGAACAGAAGCTCTTTGAAGAAATGACTGAGACTAGGACTAAGACAGTAACTATATGAGCCAGAATAATCTTAAAGTATGAGAAAGTAAAGAAATACAAAGCAAAGAAATCCACAAAGAGAAATGTCAAATGAAAACAAGAGGCAATGCGAGTAGCCCTCAAAAGCCAACACAAGAACACACTAAGCAACCTGATGCAGAGCTGGACGGCCACCAGAAGCTCAAAGGGACCGTCAAGTCTTCCAAGCTGACGAAAATAAATGGTCACACAGTTCTGTCTATATACACCAGCAATTAATAATTTGAAAAGGAATTTAAAAACCAATTCCCTTTCAATAATGTCAACATTCATAAAATAATTTTGAATAGATTTAATAGGATGCCAAGACTGGCACACTGGAAATTATACACCATTGCTGAAAAAAATCCCAAATAAATGTAAAGATATTCCAGTGATGAAACACTTAAGATGGCAATAATGTGTAATGCATCTTCAGTCTGAAACGAAGATTCAATATAAAGATTCACTATGAATTTAAAAAGGCCTTTAGGAAGAAATACACAAGCTGACCCTAACATACATGTGGAATTAAAAGGGACTCCAAAGAGCCAAACAATCACATGAGTCTATAGTGCAAAGGTCCTGTGTGTGTGTGCTAGGTAGCTTCAGTTGTGTCTGACGCTTTGTGACCCTATCGACTGTAGCCCACCAGGCTCCTCTGCACAGGGCACCATCCAAACAAGAATACTGGAGTGGGCTGCCATGCCCTCCTCCAGGGGATCGTCCCAACCCAGGGATCAAACTCTTACTTCTTCTGCTTCAGCAGGTACGTTTCCACCACTAGCGCCACCCAGGGCAAAGCTGCCCAGTGGAGATCAGGGAAGCCCAGTTAAGAGAAGGGACTCAGTCAGGATCAGGAAAGATCCTGATAATTCATTTCTGGAACCCAAGCCTCTTGATGGGGAGGGGAAATATCCCCCAGGCCTACTCTAAGGCCTAGATTACAGACCAGATTGAAACAAAAACATGTCATTGCTGGTTTTCAGTCAAACAGACAGGTATAATGAAGGAAGCAGCCCCTGGCCTTGCAGAATTCGTCTGGGGACCTAGTCTGGGAAATTCTTACACAGCAAGGCACGGCTCTGAACTGGATTTCCACAAAGAAGAGTATCCCATGTAAAGGACAACCCTGCAGAGGTCTGTGCCCATCAGACACAGGAAGAGACTGGCTGCAGGCTCCCAGCAGCTCGGCATTTACAACTGGCCTCCCAGGGCCTTTGGCAAACTGCAGGGCCACCTCTGGGTTCTCTGCTTCCTCCCCTTTTCTGACTCTTTTCTCGAAAAACGCACACTTCTTCCTAGAATGCCACCGTGGTCGGCAAATAGGCCTTCAATTTTTAGACCTCAACTTACAAAAAACTGAGAAGTTCTAGGGTTGTTTTTTTTAATTAAAGGACCGCATAATTTAGAATTTTTAAACGTTCGAATTATTCAGTTCCAAGACACCAAACTCATTGCACAGAGTCTCCCCATGGAAAGGACCCTCTCAGCAGGACAGCCACTGATTCCACAATGAAAGAGCAGCAAAGTGCCCTCCTCCCCTCCCTTATGCCTGGGTAACCAGGTTTTCTAATCCATGCCACGCTAAGGTGCAACCCGTCCCTTTCCCATTCCATCAGGTGGCCAAGGGCCGGCAGGACAGCAAAGGTGCAGGAGGCAGGGCTGGGCCAGCCGGGCAGAATGGGGCTTGGGAGTCCCAGCAGGTGACAGCACCATGCAGGATCATTCCCTCAGACTTCACACAGGCCAAAGGTGACTCAGACCAACCGCTCTCAGGTTCTGCTTGCAGAGACCTCGCTGGGTGCGGTAGGTGGCTTGGGAAAACCGTGAGAGACTGAGCTTGTTGCGATGGGGTAAGCTTGGGAATGTCCTCAAAGCCTTTATCCCAAAGGCGAGCCCTTCCCGCGACCGCCAGGTTAGGGTTAAGGTTAGGGTTAGGAAGCTTCGGGACTGTGCCAAGGGAGGGTGTAATACGTGTCTCCCTGCTCCACCCTCCGCTTACCTGCGGTCCCCTTATCTGTGGTCCGCACCCGCCCCGCTCCGCGCACAAAAGGGGCACTCCCAGCCGCCTGGCGCAGGCTCCCGAGACCCCTGCCAGCACGTGGGACCCAAGCTAAGAGCTGGGAAGAGGCGCGCAGGAGCGCGCCAGGTGCGCTCCGCCCTGACGCCCACTTCCGGAAGAGGCACCAGGCCTCGCTGCTGCACTCCGGTGAGCCACAGCCAGTGCCAAGCAAATCCAGCCCCGCACTCGAGGGCCAGGGTGCTTGGGGCTCAGAGGCCCCTCTCCTGCAAGCGCCAGGGAGAAAATGGTGCCCCTGCAATGCAGCTAGCGATGGCCCCGTTCCCCAACTCCTGGTGCAAGGAGACCAGGCCAGGCTGGACTCACCAAGGCCAATGCCGCCAAGAGGACTGCCTGGTGGACCTGGCTTGGGCCAGGGGCGCTGCAAGCCCCTGCAAACAGCTCAAGGTTTTAAATGGGAAAAGGACTTGGGTAGACCCTTCTCCAAATAAGACATACAAATGGTCAACAAGCACGTGAGAAGTCGAGGTGGACGGCGAGAATGTGTGTATGACCACGTGATTGCAGTTAGTGCCATAGGACCGTACACGGGAAATGGATTCGATGCTCAGTGTTGCCTATTTTTAATTGGAATGAAAAATGAAAGAAGCAATAATACAGGTTACAGCATGGATGAACACTGAAGACATTAGGTCAAGTGAGTCACAGAAAAGGCCAACCAGGTCATAATCATCCTGTGTGCTTTTAATCCACAAGTTTATCACGGGGGTCACTATGTCTTGGGCGCTGTGGAAGACTTGGTCATAGTGGAAACTGGGATATCTGGAATCTAGTTTTCCACATCGAGCCACCAAACAACTGTTAGAATACATGAATTCAGTAACTCTGCCAGGTACAAAAATCAACACACAAAAACCTGTTGTCTTTCTATACGCTAATAAGGTGCCATTAGAAAGAGAAATTAAGCACTCCCTGGTGGTTCAGTGGCTGAGAATCCGCCTACCGATGCCTGGGAAGGCTCCACGCATCACAGGGCAGTGAAGCGCCTGTGCCAGAAATACTCGCAGCTGCACTCTGGAGCACAGGCTTCTCACCTTGAGTGCGCCCCTCACACAGCTAGAGAGCGCATGCACACAGAGCCCAGCACGGCCAACAGACACACAGAACGTTCCAAAAGAAACTAGGAAAACAATCCTATTTACAATTGTATCGAAAAATCCCCTGGAATCAATTTACCTAAGAGGGCTTGCCTCATGGCCTAGTGGCTGACACTCCATGCTTCCAATGCAGAGGACCTGGCTTCCACCCCTGGTCAGGAAACTAGGTCCCACATGCTGCAATGAAGACCCAGTGCAGCCAAATAAATAAATAAAAATAAATATTCAAAAAACCCTCAAAACCCGCAGAGCCTCCAGGCTGGGAAGAAGGCTTTTTAAAAATAAATAAATAACTTTAACTGAGGCTGTGAAAGCACACTGAAAGCTCTAACACAGGGATGAAAGAAACTAAAACAAATAAACAAAAAATTATCCTGTGCTTAGGGACTCAAAGAATATTGTTAAAATATTGTCAGGAACCCAAGTTCAGTTGCTCAGTCATGTCCGACTCTTTGCGACTACGTGGGCTGCAACACGCCAGACTTCCCTGTCCATCACCAGTTCCGGGAGCCCACTCAAACTCACGTCCATCGAGTCAGTAATGCCATCCAACCATCTCATCCTCTGTCGTCCCCTTCTCCTCCCACCTTCAATCTTTCCCAGCATCAGGGTCTTTTCAAATGAGTCAGTTTTTCGCATCAGGTGGCCAAAGTATCAGAGATTCAGCTTCAGCATCAGTCCTTCCAATGAATACTCAGGACTGATCTCCTTTAGGATGGACTGGTTGGATCTGCTTGCAGTCCAAGGGATGCTCAAGAGTCTTCTCCAACACCACAGTTCAAAAGCATCAATTTTTCAGGACTCAGCTTCCTTTAGAGTCCAACTCTCACATCCATACATGACTATTGGAAAAACGATAGCTTTGACTAGACAGACCTTTGTTGGCAAAGTAATGTCTCTGCCTTTTAACACGCTGTCTAAATTGGTCATAACTTTTCTTCCAAGGAGCAAGCATCTTTTAATTTTATGGCTGCAGTCACCATCTGCAGTGATTCTGGAGCCCAAGAAAATAAAGTCTCTCACTGTTTCCATTGTTTCCCCATCTATTTGCCATGAAATGATGGGACCAGATGCCATGATCTTAGTTTTCAGAATGTTGAGTTTTAAGTCAACTTTCTCACTTTCCTCTTTCACTTTCATCAAGAGGCTCTTCAATTCCTTTTCACCTTCTGACATAAGGGTGGTGTCATCTGCATATCTCAGGTTATTGATGTTTCTCCCAACAATCTTGATTCCAGCTTGTGCTTCATCCAGCCCAGCATTTCACATAATGTACTCTGCATATAAGTTAAATAAGCAGGGTGACAATATACAGCCCTGACATACTCCTTTCCTGATTTGGAACCAGTCTGTTGTTCCATGGCCAGTTCTAACTGTTGCTTCTTTACCTGCACACAGGTTTCTCAACAAACAGGTCAGGGACCCAAAGAAGTATTCAGATGCAAAGCAAGCTTGGTCAAAGCTCCAATGGCATTTTCCACAGAAATAGAACAAACATTCTGAACACTTGTGTAGAAACACAAAGGACGCTGAATAGCCAAAGGCATTGAGAAAAGAGAGCAGACTGGAGGCCTCTCCCTCGCAGACTTCACCTGACAGGACGCAGCTAGTTTACCAAAAAAAGTGGAATCTGCGCAAAAACGGACACAGGGGCCCAAGGAACAGAACACAGAACCCAAAAACAGCGCTAGTCACATCCTCTCCCAATTTCTAGTAATGTCCCTGCAGTCAAGATTTTTCTTTTTGTGCCCCTCAAATTCTATCTCTCAGATCTGCACTTATGCCAAATAATAAATATCTGGTAAGTTACAATTATATTAAACATTCCTGCAAAAACTTTTCTCATCTCCAAGAATTAGAACACGATGAAGCAAGAAGAATGGTTGTGATTTTAAATGATTTCTAGACCCTCTTAAAAAATTAAACTGAGAACTTCTAGCACCTTTTCAGTTAAGTTCAGTTGCTCAGTTGTGTTCAACTCTTTGTGACCCCATGGGTTGCAGCACACCAGGCTTCCCTGTCCATCACCAAACTCCTGGAGGTTGCTCAAACTCATGTCCACTGAGTCAGTGATGCCATCCAACCATCTCAACCTCTGTCATCCTCTTCTCCTCCTGAAAGAGGCTACATGAGTATGTACAGGCTGATACATACTTAAGTAGATAGCAACAAGCTGGTAAAGTGTAAACAAAGATGAAGCTTTTATCTTTTTCTCTATATCTGATACTTCCAGAACTTGGCTTCTCCAGTTGGCTCCTCTACAGGTTTGATGGTTTATTGTGACCAGATTTCAAGAAATTATACGAATCATTGTTTTGATTTGTTCTCCTTGTTTTAAAATTTTTAATGCTTTCTATCTCTCTCTCAAAGCATGGTTTTATTATTGTTACTAGCTGTAAGATATGTTATCTATTTTATAAGACTGTCACTTGAATTTTGCAATATGTAACCAGACCTCCAGCAAAATGAATGATGATTAAAAGTCTTGAGGCAGTTGACACATTTATGTCTATATGTAAATAGATATTTATAGTTAAATGTTTAGAGATATTTAGAGCTTTTCTGGGTGGCTCAGCAGTGAAGAATTCACCTGCAATGCAGCAGATGCAATTTCAATCCCTGGGTTGGGAAGATCCCTTAGAGAAGGAAATGGCAGCTTACTCTAGTATTCTTAACTGGGAAATCCCATGGACAGAGGAACCTGGTGGGCTACAGGCCATGGGGTCACAAAAGATTCAGACATAACTTAGCAACAAAACAACAATATAGAGATATTTATATCTTTATGTATCAATTCAGTTCAGTCCCTCAGTCATGTCTGACTCTTTGCGACCCCATGAATCACAGCACACCAGGCCTCTACATTCATCACCAACTCCTGGAGTTTACCCAAACTCATATCCATCGAGTCAGTGATGACATCCAGCCATCTCATCCTCTGCCGTCTCGTTCCCCTCCTGCCCCCAATCCCTCCCAGCATCAGGGTCTTTTCCAATCAGTCAACTCTTCACATGAGGTGGCCAAAGTATTGGAGCTTCAGCTTCAGCATCAGTCCTTCCAATGAACACCCAGGACCAATCTCCTTTAGGGTGGGCTGGTTGGATCTCCTTGCAGTCCAAGGGACTCTCAAGAGTCTTCTCCAACACCACAGTTCAAAAGCATCAATTCTTTGGGGTTCAGCTTTCTTCACAGTCCAACTCTCACATCCATACATGACCACTGGAAAAACCATAGCCTTGACAAGATGGACCTTTGTTGGCAAAGTAATGTCTCTGTTTTTTAATATGCTGTCTAGGTTGGTCATAACTTTCCTTCCGAGGAGTAAGCGTCTTTTAATTTCATGGCTGCAGTCACCATCTGCAGTGATTTTGGAGCCCAAAAAAGTTAAGTCTGACACTGTTTCCACTGTTTCCCAGTCTATTTGCCATGAAGTGATGGGACCGGATGCCATGATCTTCGTTTTCTGAATGTTGACCTTTAAGCCAACTTTCTCACTCTCCTCTTTCACTTTCATCAAGAGGCTTTTTAGTTCCTCTTCACTTTCTGCCATAAGGGTGGTGTCATCTGCATATCTGAGGTTATTGATATTTCTCCCAGAAATCTTGATTTCAGCTTGTGCTTCTTCCAGCCCAGCGTTTCTCATGATGTACTCTGCATGCAAGTTAAACAAGCAGGGTGACAATATACAGCCTTGACATACTCCTTTTCCTATTTGGAACCAGTCTGTTGTTCCATGTCCAGTTCTAACTGTTGCTTCCTGACCTGCATATAAGTTTCTCAAGAGGCAGGTCAGGTGGTCTGGTATTCCCATCTCTTTCAGAATTTTCCAGTTTATTGTGATCCACACAGTCAAAGGCTTTGGCATAGTCAATAAAACTTTATGTATGGAGATACTTCTATCTTTTTGTAGGCGAAATATCTAGGGTGAGGGATAAAGCAGGTTGAGACTAACATATACACACTTAAGTCTAGAAGAATAGATTGCCCCCATGGCCTACTGTAAACAGTGGGGACCCTAATCAACACTCTGAAATAATACATAGGGGCCAAGACTCCACAATAGACTGGATATGGGTCTTTGTCAACCTTACTCTTGTGGCTGTATACCAGCAACAAACACAACATTGCAAATGAACTATGCTCCAGGATAAAATAACTACTAAACTGACAAATAAAATGAAACACTTACTAGGTTCCCCTCAGGCGTCAGTCGCCTGGGCAGGGGCCACATCTCAGGAACCTGAGCAGCACTATCCCGGGGACCAAGGCTGTGCCAGCAACTGAGCCCCTGACAGACCTTCAACAGGGCCTCTGTTGCAGGAGCACCAACAGTTATCTATGAGAGCATCCTGCTGCCTGTGGCTATTCCCTGCAACAGCCACCTGAAATTTATTGCTTATGAGTACTTGATAGTGCAGCTTCCCAGGTGGTGCTAGTGGTAAAGAACTCACCTGCCAATGCAGGAGACATAAGAGATGCGGGTTCCATCCCTGGGTTGGGAAGGTTCCCCGGAGGAG
The DNA here is from genome assembly GCF_032405125.1 of Capricornis sumatraensis. Classification (NCBI taxonomy): domain Eukaryota; kingdom Metazoa; phylum Chordata; class Mammalia; order Artiodactyla; family Bovidae; genus Capricornis; species Capricornis sumatraensis. Next base: position 120,027,739 of record NC_091075.1, on the reverse strand, counting down.
GGCATGGCAGCCCACTCCAGTGTTCTTGCCTGGAGAATCCCAGGGACAGAGGAGCTGGTGGGCTACAGACCATAGGGTCATGAAGAGTCAGACACGACTAAGCGATTCAGCACACACTTAATATTCACAAAGATTGCTGGGCTCTAAATGATACCTGCTCTCCAAAGAAATTCCAGGTGTAACTAACAGAAAATGTAAAACAGGGCAAAATATCACAAGATAATATCAATAGATGTATCACACAGTATCACTTATCAGTAGGAAGGGGAAATCAATCCAGATGGGCTCATTTATATTTTAAATAAACACATAGTCTTAGGAAATAAACTTGTGCTGACCAAACGAAAACAGTGGGACAAAGAAGTAAATAAGGAGGTTAGGAGTAAATTACGCTAACAAATACATATAAAACCCGGGGTGGGAAGGAGGGTCAAGAGGCAGGAGACGCACGCAAACTTGCAGCTGATTCACGATGCTGACTGGCAGAAAACAGCACTACACTGTAAACCAATTACCCTCCAATTAGAAATGAATTTTAAAAATAATAAAATAACATGACACACCTAACCAACACAAAAGAAGACTCTGCACATGGACATCACCAGATGGCCAACACCGAAATCAAAGTGATTATATTCTTCCCAGCCAAAGATGGAGAAGCTCTATACAGTCAGCAAAAACAAGACCAGGAGCTGACTGTGGCTCAGATCATGAACTCTTGATTGCCAGATTCAGACTTAAATTGAAGAAAGTAGGGAAAACCGCTAGACCATTCAGGTATGACCTAAATCAAATCCCTTATGATTATACAGTGGAAGTGACACATAGATTCAAGGGATTAGATCTGGTAGATAGAGTGCCTGAAGAACTATGGACGGAGGTTCACGACATTGTACAGGAGACAGGGAGCAAGACCATCCCCAAGAAAAAGAAATGCAAAAAAGCAAACTGGCTGTCTGAGGAGGGCTTACAAATAGCTGTGAAAAGAAGAGAAGTGAAAAGCAAAGGAGAAAATGAAAGATATACCCATTTAATGCAGAGTTTGAAAGAGTAGCAAGGAGAGATTAAAAAAAAAAAAGAGTCTTCCTCAGTGATCAGTGCAAAGAAATAGAGGAAAACAATAGAATGGGAAAGACCAGAGATCTCTTCAAGGAAATTAGAGATACCAAGGGAGCATATCATGCAAAGATGGGCTCAATAAAGAACAGAAATGGTATGGACCTAACAGAAGCAGAAGATATTAAGAAGAGGTGGAAAGAATACACAGAAGAACTATGCAAAAAAGATTTTAATGACCCAGATAACCATGACGGTATGATCACTCACCTAGAGCCAGACATTCTGGAGTCTGAAGTCAAGTGGGCCTTAGGAAGCATCACTATGAACAAAGCTAGTGGAGGTGATAGAATTCCAGTTGAGCTATTTCAAATCCTGAAAGATGATCCTATCAAAGTGCTGCACTCAATATGCCAGCAAATTTGGAACACTCAGCAGTGGCCACAGAACTGGAAAAGGTCAGTTTTCACTCAAATCCCAAAGAAAGACAATGCCAAAGAATGCTCAAACTACCGCACAATTGCACTCATCTCACACACTTGCAAAGTAATGCTCAAAATTCTCCAAGCCAAGCTTCAATAGTACATGAACTGAGAACTTCCAGAAGTTCAAGCTGGATTTAGAAATGGCAGAAGAACCAGAGATCAAATTGCCAACATCCGTTGGATCATAGAAAAAGCAAGAAAATTCCAGAAAAACATCTACTTCTGCTTCATTGACTACACTAAAGCCTTTGACTATATGGATCAGAACAAACTGTGGAAAATTCTTAAAGAGATGGGAATACCAGACCACCTTACCTACCTCCTGAGAAATCTGTATGCAGATCAAGAAGCAACAGTTAGAACCAGACATGGAAAAACAGACTGGTTCCAAATTGGGAAAGGAGTACATCAAGGCTCTATATTGTCACCCTGTTTATTTAACTCACATGCAGAGTACATCATGTGAAATGCCAGGCTGGGTGAAGCACATGCTGGAATCAAGATTGCTGGGAGAAACACCAATAACCTCAAATATGCAGATGACACCACCCTTATGGCAGAAACCAAAGAGGAACTGAAAAGCCTCTTGAAAGTGAAAGAGGAGAGTGAAAACGCTGGCTTAAAACTCAACATTCAGCAAACTAAGATCATGGCATCCCGTTCCACTGCTTCATGGCAAATAGATGAGGAAACAATGGAAACAGTAAGGGGCTTTATTTTCTGGGGCTCCAAAGTCACTGCAGATGGTGACTGCAGCCATGAAATCAAAAGATGCTTGCTCCTTGGAAGAAAAGTTATGACCAACATATACAGTATATTAAAAAGCAGATACATAACTTTGTCAACAAAGTTCCATCTAGTCAACGCTATGGTTTTTCCAGTAGTCACGTATGGATGTAAAAGTTGGACTATAAAGAAAGCTGAGTGCCGAAGAATTGATGTTTCTAAACTGTGGTGTTGGAGAAGACTCTTGAGAGTCCCTTGGACTGCAAGCAGATCCAACCAGTCCATCCTAAAGGAAATCAGTCCTAAATATTCATTAGAAGGACTGATGCTGAAGCTGAAGCTCCAATACTTTGGCCACCTGATGCGAAGAGCTGATTCACTTGAAAAGACCCTGATGCAGGGAAAGATTGAAGGCAGAAGAAGGGGATGACAGAGGATGAGATGGTTGGATGGCATCACCGACTCGATGGACATGAGTTTGCACAAGCTCCAGGAGTTGGTGGTGGACAGGGAAGCCTGGCATGCTGCAGCCTGTGAGGTTGCAAAGAGTCGGACACTGAACTGGACTAATAACCAGTACAGCCACTGCCTGTGCAAAAGCATATCTGATCTATCGCTAGGTGCTGCTTCTGGGTCCCTCCTGACTGAGCGCCTGGCAGCCAGTGTCACTGAGTCATGACTGTGTGCCAGGTGGTGTCGGTCGTGTGGGGTCCAGGCCCACAAAGGGCCCTGCTGTCCATGGAGCCAGTGCTGTGGCCACAGGTGTGCCCTCCACCCACCCCATGAGCAGAAACCACCATCCCCTTATGGATGAGGAGGCATAAGGTCAAGGAAGGCTGTGTGTTTACGTGGAAGATGTAAACATGGGTGCAAATGCAGAGTTGCCTACAGACACTGCTATGGAAACCCCTGATTCTCAGCACAGCCTTGTGCGCTCACAGCTGAGCTGGGTCACGGCACGCCACAGGGAGGCACCAGGCCACCCCTGCACCAGCTTCCTCCTGCACACCCCCGCAAGGCGCCTTATATTTCTCGTTGCAACTTGGCTGTGAGGAGTGGGAGGGGATACTGCTGGTTGACTTTCTGGTCTTTCCAGGGATCACACCAAGGGGTCCTCCTGGGAGTGCGGGAGCACGGCCAGGGCTCCCCATGCACTCCACGCTGATGTCTACATGGACTGGGCGTCCCCAGTGGACTGGACCAATCCCCGGATCACGGCACCTTCTACCACACTGAAATATCCACTGTGTGCGGGCCTACAACCATGATGCTTAGAAGGGTGAGACCGATGGGAACTGTCCTGCCTACAGTGTAGCCTCCAGTGGCCTCCACTATAGACTCTCCAATCCTGCTGTGGACACTTGGGGGTTAATGGGACGGAAGTGTCCACAGCAGATATAGGCAAGGACCACTGTTGCCAGGGTATTAGTCCCCCCAAAGCCCAGGACATGAGTGTTCTGAGCCACAAGAGCTCCAACTGGAGGGGTCCACCTCTGCCTGAAGTTTGGGCTTGCCTGGATGTCACAGCAGGGAGAGCCCATCCTTGGGTGATCTTCCAGCTCCCCTGCCCCTCCTTGGGATGGAGTTTCTCATCTACAGGCTAATCCTAGGAAAGGGCTTTAACACTGTGGGAGCACTGTGGCCCCCCTGTGTGCCCTGAGTGTCCCTGGAACCTGAGGAGCCCACAGCCCCGGGGCGTCTCCAGCACTGGCACTCCCAGACCGTTTCACAGAAGCCAGAGACCAGGCCAGAGGGGAGGAGCTGGCCCCTTCCTGATATATGGCTAGGATGCCCATATGCAGGAGGGCCCTGGACCCAGCTTAACTACAACTGAGGTCTCCTACCCCTTCTCTGGCATGGGGCCCTGCAGATTTCAGGGCCTGGAGATCCCTACTTCTGAACCTGACTGTGAGGTTGGGGCCCAACACCATCCTGGGGGTTTTCCTGGAGGATCCCAAGGCTTACTGAGCTGTATACTCAGGTGAAAGGACACAGAGAAAATCAACTGAGGGCACAGGTCAGAAGTAGGGCTGGGCGTCTACTGGATGTGACCACTCAGGGTAGCCTGAGTCATGGCTGACCTTTGACCTCAGCCTCTGCTCAGGTCTCCAAAAGCCCCACTGTGCATCAAGCCATCAGCACAGACCAACATGGACCGAGGCCCAGGGAGCACGGACACTCCCATCAGACTCAGGTGGCCTCCCGGAGCCAGAAACAGAGGCCAGTCAGCACGCGCAAAGGAGGGTCAGCCAGTGTCCATGTGCCTCAGCCCACAGCCACTGACCACATTGTCTTGCTCTGTCCATGACAAGAGCATGGCCAGTGGAGGCGAAACAGGGTGTGGGAACAAGGCCAGGTCACATCAGTCTGGGTGAGAAAGTCTCCGAGAAGGGAGAGTGCAGCTGCCCTCGCCTGGTGGACAGGTGGCGACGTCCACCCCGTGGTCGGTCACACCTCCCCACGTCCCGGGGCATCGCTGCTCCTTCCCAAGTCCTGAGGCAGGTTCACCCATTGCATGCAGCGTGTCTGATGCCCACTCCAGCCCTGAAGGTGGGGATCGGCGTGAGTGGCCATCCCTGCACGACCAGGGGCCAACCCCAGGAGGATGTTGGGGGGAAGCACTTGGGAGCATCTGGAGGGAGCCCTCACCTGTCAGCACAAGTGGACGGAGGACTGGATGGAGGGGGAGCAAGTGGGGGAGTCCAGGGAGGTCTGCGTCAGCCCTGAGGCTGGACGAGAGGTGTGGAGTTAGGGGTGATGGTGGTGAGGAGGCGCCTGGTTCCACCCCCAGGGCAGCTGGAAACCAAATCAGATCCAGCCAGACCCCAGCCGAGAAGAGTAGGGAAGCCAAGTCACTGCTAAAAACACCCATGTGGGGCATTTGCCCTGTCTTCACTGCGGCAAGAATCCTGCACATTTAAGTGGACAGAGGGATGCGGTTGAGGTGGGAAAGTGGACATTTGGAGCCTAGAGGGTTTCCTGAGGGGAACAAGACCATAGAAGGGACAGACAAGGATGGACGAGGGCAGGGATGGATGGGGGCAGGGATGGATGGGGGCAGGGATGGACAGGGTCACAGACGGATGGGGGCTGGGCATGGGATGGGGGCAGGGATGGACAGGGTCAGGGATGGACGGGAGTAGGGGTGGGTGGGGTCAGGGATGGACAGGGGCAGGGGTGGGTGAGGGGCAGGGATGGATGGGGGCAGGGATGGACGGGGTCAGGGATGGGCAGGGTCACAGACGGATGGGGGCTGGGCATGGGATGGGGGCAGGGATGGACAGGGGCAGGGATGGACGGGGACATGGATGGACAGGGTCGGGGATGGATGAGGACAAGGATGGGCAGGGACAAGGATGGGCAGGGTCAGGGATGGACAGGGTCACAGATGGATGGGGGCTGAGCATGGGGCAGGGACAGCGATGCATGGGCTTGGACAGCAAGTGTCCAGAACTGGAGCACATCCATCTTCCTTCAAGCTGGACTATCCCCCCACCCCAAGGCTGGGCCTATAAATACCGGATACACTGGAATGGGGTTTCCACCTGGCTGGTTCCCAGCTGGTGAAAACACTGCTCTCTCTGGGGGAGTGAGCTGGTGACTGGGCTGCAGTCCCAGGATGCTCTACTCCTCTGGCTCTCGCACCCTTTCCTGGGCATCACTGGGGCTCTGACCTCACTCCATGGAGGATGGGAGGGAGCAGTGTTGACGTCCTGGCCCAGCTGTGCCCTTGTCTCTTGGGGAGGGTTTTCTTTGTCCAGATTCAAGGACCACACTCAACACCCCCAAACTAGGAACAATGACCTGTCCTGTGATATGGGGTGCGTGTGGAGAATGGTGAATCAATTCTCAGGTGACTGCACTCAAGTCCAGGGGTAGGATAGGGGTTGGCCCACAGCCACTCACACTGCGGCTCCGAGATGGGGCCTGGAATGCCCTGGGGATGGGGCTGATGGGGGCAGCTGGCAATGCCAGGGGTGTGCAAGGTGCAGGAACCTTGGGTCCTGGGTTTCTCTCCCCAGGGAAGAGTGGGGCTTGTGCTCAAAAAGGAGGCGGCCAGAGATGATCCTGGATTTCAACAAGCACAGGCCCCACTCGCCCACCCCAGGACCCCACATTGTACTAGATGAGGGGCTGGAACATGACACGCTTACTCTTAGTCTTGGAGCCTGAGGTCAAAGTGTAGGGGGCCCACTCCTCCCGCAGGTTCTCAGGATGGTCAGTTCCATGCTCCTCCCAGCTCCTGGGGTTCCATCACCCCATCTCCACTGCTGCTGTCACATCACTTTGTCCCCCATGTATCTGTGTCCAAACCCCCTTGTGAGGACCTCCCCCCACATACACACACACACACACTGAACACGGCTCAAGTGACCTCATCTCAACCCAGACAGCTCAGCAGTGACCCACCTGTACACGAGGCTCATTCATCTTCCTGGGGGCCTCTCGGGGTGACAAATGCTCACGGTCAACACAGTTCACAGGGGCAAGCTCCAGGGCAGGGATCCAGGAGCACTGTGCGGGGGAGCAATGTCCTGATTCGGGGAAGACAGATGGGCAGGCAGAGGTGGGAGAGACCAAGGGGCAGTAGCCACAGCCCTCTGGGAATGAGGGATCTCAAGAGGGCCAGGCAGGAGCCTGCAAGACGGGGACGTCGGAGGCAGGCAGCCTCGTCTATAACGTGTGGGTCACTCAGGGGTGGATGTGTGGTGGCCTCTGTATGCTCCTAGGAAGGTGACCAGACATGGGCTCCTTTAAAGGCTGGTCCCTGTGTTGCCTTCAGGGGGAAAGGCCTTGGTGGTGTCTAGGGGTAGACTCATCAGCCTGCCAGGAAACTGAGGTCCTGTGGAGCTGAGCATGCCTCCTAACAGTCCTGCCTGATCTGGGAAGGAGAGTGACTGCCCAGGACCTCCTGCCACAGACACAGCCCTTGGCTGGGAGAAGCCAGCAGGTCCCTTGGCCCATCTCTGTAGCTTTTTGTGACCACATGGACTGCAGCACACCAGGCTTCCCTATCCTTCACTATCTCCCGGAGCTTGCTCAAACTCATGTCCATCAAGGCAATGATGCCATCCAACCATCTCATCCCCTGTTGTCCCCTTCTCCTCCTGCCTTCAATCTTTCCCAGCATCAAGCTCTTTTACAATGAGTCAGTTCTTGGCATTGATGGCCAAAGTGGTGTAACTTCAGCTTCAGCATCAATCTTCCCAGTGAATGTTTAGGATTTGACCTCCTTGCTGTCCAAGGGACTGGCTTGATCTCCTTGCTGTCTATGGGATTCTTAAGAGCCTTCCAACACCACAGTTTGAAGGCATCATTCTTCAGCACTCAGCCTTTTTTATTGTCCAGCTTTCACATCCATACATGACCAGTGGGAAAACCATAGCATTGACCATACAGATCTTTGTCAGCAAAGGAATGTCTCTGCTTTTTAATATGCTGTCTAGGTTCGTCACAGCTTCTCTTCCAAGGAACAACCATCTTTTAATTTCATGGCTGCAATCACCATCTGCAGTGATTTTGGAGCCTAAAAAAATTAAGTTTCTCACTGTTTCCATTGTTTCCCCATCTGTTTGCCATGAAGTGATGGGACAGGATGCCATGATCTTAGTTTTTTTAATGTTGAGTTTTAAGTCAGCTTTTTCACACTCCTCTTTGACCTTCATCAAGAGGCTCTTTAATTCCCCTTTGCTTTCTGCCATTAGCTATCATCTGCTATCATCTGCATATCTGAGGTTGTTGATATTTCTCCCAGAAACCTTGATTTCAGCTTGTGCTTCATCCAGCCCAGCACTTCGCATGATGTACTCTACATGTAAGTTAAATAAACAGGTGACAATATACACCCTTGACATACTCCTTTCCTGATTTGGCATGATATAAAGATGACACAGTAGAAAGACAAGCGCTCATCTTCTCCTGGGAGAACTCCAAAATTGCAACTCACTGCTGAACCACCATCAGAAGAAGAATGTTGGATCCCACCAAAAAAAAAAAAAAAGATACCCCACATTCAAGGGCAATGGAGAAGCCCCAACAAAACAATAGGAAGGGCAAAAGACACTTTCTCCTTGGAAGAAAAGCTATGACAAATCTAGACGTCATATTAAAAGCAGAGACATTGCTTTGCCAACAAAGCTCCCTTGGACTGCAAGAAGATCCAACCAGTCCATTCTGAAGATCAGCCCTGGGATTTCTTTGGAAGGAATGATGCTAAAGCTGAAGCTCCAGTACTTTGGCCACCTCATGCCAAGAGTTGACTCATTGGAAAAGACTTTGATGCTGGGAGGGATTGGGGGCAGGAGGAGAAGGGGACGACCGAGGATGAGATGGCTGGATGGCATCACTGACTCGATGGACCCAAGTCTGAGTGAATTCCAGGAGTTGGTGATGGACAGGGAGGCCTGGCGTGCTGCGATTCATGGGGTCGCAAAGAGTCGGACATGACTGACAGACTGAACTGAACCGACGGTATTTCCAGTAGTCATGTACGAATGTGAGAGTTGGACTATAAAGAAAGCTGAGCACTGAAGAATTGATGCTTTTGAACTGTGGTGTTGGGGAAGACTCTTGACAGTCCCTTGGACTATAAGAAGATCAAACCAATCTTAAAGGAAATCAACTCTGAATATTCACTGGAAGGACTGATGCTGAAGTGCCAATACTTTGGCCACTTGATGCGAAGAACTGACTCATTGGGAAAAGACCCTGATGCTGGGAAAGACTGAAGGCAGGAGGAGAAGGGGATGACAAAGGATAAGATGGTTGGATGGCATCACCGACTCAATGGACATGAGTTCAAGCAAGCTCTGGGATTTGGTGATGGACAGGGAAGCCTGGGATGCTGCAGTCCATGGGGTCACAAAGACTCAGACACGACTGAGCGACTGAACTGAACTGCACTTTCCCAATTTGGAACCAGTTCACTGTTCCATGTCTGGTTCTAACTGTTCCTTCTTTATTTGCATACAGATTTCTCAGGAGGCAGGTAAGGTGGTCTGATAGTCCCATCTCTTTAAGGATTTTCCGCAGTTTGTCTGCTCCACACAGTCAAAGGCTTTACTGTAGTCAGTGAAGCAGATGTGTTCCCTTGCTTTTTCTATGATCCAACGGATGTCGGCAATATTATCTCTGGTTCCTCTGCCTTCTCCAAATCCAACTTGTACATCTGGAAGTCCTCGGTTCACATACTGTTGAAGCCTAGCTTGAAGGATTTTTGAGCATTACCTTGCCAGCATGTGAAATGAGGGCAATCGTGCGATAGTTTAAACATTCTTTGGCATAGCCCTTCTTAGATGAAAACTGACCTTTTCCAACGCTGTGGGCACTGCTGAGTTCTCCACATTTGCTGGCACGCTGAGCGCAGCTCTTTCACAGCATCAACTTGGAGCGCACCGGAAGTACAGTCTGAGCCCGGGGCCGCCTCTCCTGAAGCGGCTGACCCCTGGTGCGTATTTCCGGCGCGACGGCGGACGCGGAAAGGACGCAGGGACTGTCGGGCGCTCCGGCTCTCGCCCGCTCGGCGGCGGTGGAGGCGAGAGCCTCTGCTTCTGGGCGAGAAGCGACCCGGTGCCCGGGAGTCCGGATCTCGGCGCGGAGGGTGGGCACGATGCGGCTGGGCTCCGGGACCTTCGCTGCCGGCTGCGTCGTGATCGAGGTGCTCGGCGTCGCGCTCTTCCTCCGGGGCTTCTTCCCGGCTCCCGTCTTTTCCGGAACGGAGCGGCAAGCAGAGTCCCCGGCGCCCGAACCCTCTGCTGGTACGACTGCGCCCCCCCTCCCGCCAGCGTCTCTGCTCCCGGGGCCCTACTTTGCCCTTACGAGCCTCCCCTCTTCGTCTTCTTCCCGGGGCTCCCGGGGAGGGCCTCTTCCATTCTGATCCCAACCTCTTAGGATACCGTTCTTGCCGCTCCAGCCTCCTTTTCTGTATCCTACAACTTTGTGGCCAGGACAACTACCAGACCCACTAAGATCTTCGTCCCTGATCACCGCAAAGTAAGCTCTCTGTACCCGTAAAAAATAAGACTCTCCCCAGCTGTACTCATCCAGTGAACTGCAACCCCCTTCCCTGAGCAGATGTTTGGGTCACTCCCTGTTCCAGGCATGCTTTTTGCTCAGGAAGACACAGCAGGTAAGATTCCTGCGACCTCTCGTGTTGTCTTCTGTGGCTTTCCTCCAAGAGCCTGTTTTTTCCAGTAAAGACCTCCCTGCGTAGAGCCCTCAAATACCCAGCAATAAAAGTAGGTAAAAGAACTCGCGTTTTGGAAAAAATCAACACAAGGCTAGCTAATAACTATGGAAAGACAGTTTGTAAATGCTCGCCCGTCCGTTTCCTGCAGCACTGTTTATATCAAGCTCCCTGATATCCCATTGTGGGACTTGCAAGAAGGAACTCCCCAGTGTCAGTACACCCCGCAATGCTAAGGACAACTCTCTCCTCAATATGGGGGCTCCTGAGCTTACTTGGCACCCACCCTCTGACCTCAGCGCTGTTTTCCAAGAACAGGCCCTTTCCTTTGGGTCAGAATGTGTAGGTGTGACGGCGCATGTGCTGGAGAACCAGGGAGAAAGCAGATCGTAAAGTCCCTGGATACTAAAAACGAACGTAAAATTCAATCTCCTTTTTCTTTTTCAAACACTTTAGGAGCCAGTTCCAACTGGACCGAGCTTCCACCACCTCTCTTCAGTAAAGTTGTTATTATGCTGATAGATGCCTTGAGAGATGATTTTGTGTTTGGATCAAAGGGTGTGAAATTTATGCCCTACACAACTTATCTGGTGGAAAAAGGATCGTCTCTCAGTTTTGTGGCTGAAGCAAAGCCACCTACAGTTACTATGCCTCGAATCAAGGTAAACAGTTTGGCTTAATATATTATAGATCATGGTTTGGCTCCTTCAGAGCTTTAGAAGAATGTTCTGTTGTCTTTTACTTGGAGTCCCAGTTTTAGCTAAGTGGAAACTACTTTGGTGCTGTCCTCCTGGCTGGGGCAATAGAATGCTGACAAAGCCTTCCAGATAGACTGGAACTAAGACTCAGGGTTTATGCCCTCTGTCAGGTCGCCAGAGCTCATGCTTCATGGGAAGCATGACAGATTTAGAGCCAGATCTTCTCGGCCAGTCTGGTCCAGGAGATACCATCTTCTTTGCTAGCCTGCTGTTTTTAATCATCAGTGAGTCAGTTAGAATTCTGAGAGGAGCCTCTAGGGTTATATAGTTCAACCTCTTGATTTTATGGATGAGGAAGCAAACTGAAATAAATGACTCATCCAGTATTTTAGTATATATAGTGACCAAATCAACATGCCCTGGCCTCAGCAGATATGTCTGCTTTTACTGTATAAACCACCTACAGGTATTCAGCCTAGTGGGCGAGACTTGACATGCTTGGTGCTTTACTCAAGAACTATAGAGAAAGCAAAAGGTAAAGCTTTATTTATTGGCTCAAAAACTTTTTTCTTAAAATAGTATCTCTGCCTTCATGGGATTCAGTGAAGAACAAGACAGCAACTATCCTATACTCATGAAGCTTAGTTTATAATTGAGGGGACAGAAAATATGTAAGTATACAAATAGTCAGAACAGTTTCAGTAAGTGGTAAGTGCTACAGAAGAAATTGAGGAGGAGAACATGAAGAGAGTGATGGGCAGTGGTAGAGGCCCCCTCTAGTTAGGTTGCTCAGGAACAGCTTCTCAGCGAGCAGTCATTCTGCTGAAGAGTCCTGTGGAAGCTGAAAGAAAGGCATCCAGGCTCATGACCATCAGGATCATTGATTCTCTGTCTGTCCTGTCAGCAGAAGTGTGGAAAGATCTCATTCCTCTGTCATTTTGATAGGAAAAGTGTTACTAGAAATCTGGGTGGTTTTGTAAAAAAAAGTATATGAGCATTCCTGCTCTAGGTTCTGTTCAGTCCTTCACATTGACCAGTGTGGTCCTCCTATCTCCACTTTGTTTCATTTCACCAAACCAGTGTTTTGTTGTGGGCCCTTGGAGGTTCTTGTCCTCGTTTTTCACCAGTGAGGAAATAGTAGACAGGAACTCCATCCTGGAGTCAGTTTACAGCTCTGGAATTGATAGGATCAGGTAAGGCACACGCTAAAGAGTGTGTACCCTGCCCTGCTTCCACTTAGTTCATCTGGAGGTGCTGATACAATTGTCATGAAACACAGTTTTAACATTTCAAGACTGATGTCTCTAGTGAAAAGTGAAAGTGAAGTCGCTCAGTCGTGTCCGACTCTTTGCGACCCCATGGACTGTAGCCTACCAGGCTCCTCTGTCCATGGGATTTTCCAGGCAAGAGTACTGGAGTGGGTTGCCGTTTACTTCTCCAGGGGATCTTCCTGACCCAGGGATTGAACCCAGGTGTTCCGCCTTGCAGGCAGACGCTTTACCGTCTGAGCCACCAGGCACGTTCCTAGTAGCATGTTCAAATTCTATTCTGTGTTAAGATTATACAGTAAGTGAAAGTAAAAGTAGCTCAGTCGTGTCCGACTCTTTGTGACTCCATGGACCATACAGTCCATGGAATTCTCTAGGCCAGAATACTCAAGTGGGTAGCCTTTCCCTTCTCCAGGGGATCTTTCCAACTCGGGAATCAAACCACGATCTCCTGCACTGCAGGTGGATTCTTTACGAACTGAACTATGAGGGAAGCCAAGGTTATACAGTAACTTGTATAACATTGTAACTAACTTATGAATGCCTTTCCTTTTGGGGGAACTTATAGTTGTAATAATGAGCAGTTACCACTGGCTGCAGCGTGCCCGTGGTACAGGCACTGTTTTCTGCCCTCTGACCACAACCCACGGACGAGGCTCCGTGATGTTGGCGCAACTCTCTTCGTTTCCCGGATGGGGAAGCAGCCTTGAGGTGGTGAAAATCTCACAGCTGACACAGGAACTGAGCCTAAGCCTGTGTGTGTCTGTGTCCAGAGCCTCTGCTGGCCACGTGTGTCCACAGTGACACTGAAGAGTGAGGTACCCGGGCCAGAATCTCTCTCAGCAGCCTCTGCAGAGCCCTGCTCAATTCTCAGAAGACAAGACACTGCTGCTCCCAAGACCGCAGCAGCCCCAGGAAAGCCTCCAGGGAGCCGAAGCCGGGCACTCCCTCACAGTCATAGGCTCTCAGCAGTAACTCGCTTGCTGCCTGCATGTGTCCTGGGCTGAAGGGGATGCCAGCTAGTCCCTGCCCTTCTTGAAAATGTAAATGTGAGCTCAGGCTAGTGGGAGGAGGAGGGAAGTGTCTTATGAAAGCCCAGAGGAAGAGATGGACAGACTCGGCCCTAAGTGGTGGAAGACATTATACACAAAAGTCAACTGACGATAAGTGAGGGAAGTTATGTACAGTTTACACAGCAAACAGGATGTGAATCCCATAGCACGTAGGAAGGTCTGGTCAGAGGCAACAGCGTGGTGGCAGCTGGACAAAGGGTGTGAAGAATCCGCAGGAAGAGACTGGAATGCTGTGAGCACATGAAAGAGTCTTACCTCTGCTAGTATCAGATCGAAGGCACCCAAACAGTCTGTCCAGCACACTGTAAACACTGAAAGGCTGATGATAACACTCTTCACGAGAAATGCGGTGAGCAGATCTCTGTACACGGTTCGTGTACAGAATTACACTGTACTGAATTAGACTCAGCCTGGACTACTGCCACCCTCGTCCAGTCTGCTATGATCTCAGCCTGTAAAACCCTTGCCAGCACCTCTTCTCACCCAGAACCTGTCCGAACAGATAGGTCACTCTGCTCTACTCCCAACAGCCCCCAGCGGCTCACACTCTGCCTCCTAACTCAGGCCTCAGGGTGCATGGTCCTCCCTTGTTCTCTCTTCACCCTCATCAAAGCCCGTTTCCCCATCCTGTGTCTTTTATCCAGCAGATCACACGTTCCCCACGTGTGCCACCCCCTTTCACAGTGGGGTTTTCACAGTTTGCCGTGTTTCACTCTGGAAAGCCCCACTTTGCCTCACCTAGACGACACTATGCCTTCACACCGCAGCTCCAATGGCACGTCCAAACTGGAAGCTTTTTAAAGCAGTGGTCATTAAATCAGTCTTGGATAAATATACTGTACATCCAAACTCTGGAGTACTGTAGCTGTTTAAAAAAAGTGAAATACCTGTATGCTTTCTCTAGAAAGATTAAGTGAAAAAAGCAAGTTGCAGAATTATTTATATAGTTACCGTTTTGATAAAATGTGTACTTTATATATTTGTGATCACACACACACAGAACCAAAGGGTGAAAAGTTGCTCATCTGAAGCACCTGGTTGCCTTTAGAGAGCAGACTTTTAGGATGGAAAGGCCAAATTTTTAAAAAAAGCCTCTTTGAGACAGAATTTTCACATAGTACAGTATAATATAGCTTGATGAGATTTAACAGCCGTCTACATCCATGTGACTCCTGCCGCAACCCTGGGCTCTGATCCCCATCCCAGGATGAAAAGGTCAAGTTTTGAAAAATAGCCTCATCGAGATGGAATTCTCATATAGCACAGTATAGTGTAACTTGATGAGATTTAACAGCCGTCTACATCCGTGTGACTCCGCTGCAACCCTGGGCTCTGATCCCCATCCCAGGAGTGGTGGTGGTCGCCACTGTTGTTTTGTTGGCTTGCTGAAGCTAGTTCTAGAGTCTGTTTCTCATGAGATCCTGAGATGTACACTCACTGAGGTCTCTGCTCTTGTTTGTTTGTTTAAAGCTAGTCTTCCTGAGGGGCAGCCAGGTGAACATGGCTGAGCAGTGACCCAATGCCTGGTCAGAGGGTATGCTTAAACACACACGTGATGTGGCCTCTGCCCTCGGCAAAGGGACCTGTGTGTGGTTTGGGCCACACACTCATCTTCAGGCAGTTAATGCATCTCCCTAACTCTTACTGTCTGAGCAAGTCTCAAACAGCTGGAAGGAACAGACAGCTCTCTCTCTTATCCAGACAGTTCTCTGTTCTCTCCTGGGTGTACACTCATCCCATGTATGCACGTAGCCTTCCAGATTCCAGGAATGTGTGGGAGCTCACAGAGGTCTGCAGCAATCATCCCATGCCCCAGACTCCATTTCTAAGTTTTCTGTTCCGTGTTTCTACAACCAGCATTGAAGCCTCAGAGAGCCATGACGCTGGCCTTCCCCATTTTCAGTTTGTACCTGGCATGGGACTTTTCGATGGAGCGCCAAATTAGATGGGCCCCTCCTGGTACTCATGGCTCAGTATGCGAGAGGGGAACGTGTTTTTCAGTCAGTAAGTCATGCCCAACTCTTCAACCCCATGGACTGCAACGCACCAGGTTCATCTGTCCTTGACCGTTTCCCAGGGTTTGCTCAGATTCATGTCTGTTGAGTCAGTGTTGCTATCTAACCGTCTCGTCCTCTGCTGCCCCCTTCTCTTTTTGCCTTCAATCTTTCCCAGCATCCCAGAGTCTTTTCTAATCGAGTTGGCTCTTTGCATCAGGTGGCCAAAGTATTGGAGATTCAGCATCAGTCCTTCCAGCGAATATTCAGGTTGATTTCCTTTAGGATTGACTGGTCTGATCTCCTTGCTGTCCAAGGGACTCTCAGAAGTCTTCTCCAGCACTACAGTTCGAAAGCATCAATTCTTCGGCTCTCAGTCTTCTTTATGGTCCAACTCTCATATCCATACAGGACTACTGGAAAAATCATAGCTCTGACTATATGAACCTTTGTTGGCAAAGTCACTGTCTGCAGTGATTTTGGACCCCAAGAAAATAAAATCTACCACTGTGTACAGTTTTTCCCCTTCTATTTGCCATAAAGTGATGGGACTGGATGCCATGATTTTAGTTTTTTTACTGTTGAATTTCAAGCCAGCTTTTTCACTCTCTTTCACCCTCATCAAGAGGCTTTTTAGTTCCTCTTCACTTTCTGCCATTATTGATATTTCTCCTGACAGTCTTGATTCCAGCTTGTGATTCATCTAGTCGGGCATTTCTCGTGATGTAATCTACATAGAAGTTAAATAAGCAGGTGACAACATATAGCCTTGGCATACTCCTTTCCCAATTTTGAACCAGTCCAGGTTTCTCAGGAGGTGGGTAAGGTGGTACTCTCATCTCTTTAAGAATTTTCCACAGTGTTTTGTGATCCACGCAGTCAAAGTCTTTTGTGTACTCAGTAAAAGAGTAGATGGGTTTTGTGTGCGTGTTTTTGTTTATCCGTTTGTTTGTTTTCGGAATTCCCTTGCTTTTCTCCATGATGCAGTGATTGCTGGCAATTTGATCTCTGGTTCCTCTGCCTTTTCTAAACCCAGCCTGTACATCTGGAAGTTCTCAGTTCATGTACTGCTGAAGGCTAGCTTGAAGGGTTGTGAGTATAACCTTGCTAGTTCATGGGGTCGCTAAGAGTCGGACATGACTGAGCAACTTCACTTTCACTTTTCACTTTCATGCATTGGAGAAGGAAATGGCAGCCCACTCCAGTGTTCTTGCTTGGAGAATCCCAGGGACGGGGGAGCCTGGTGGGTTGCCATCTATGGGGTCGCACAGAGTCGGACACGACTGAAGTGACTTAGCAGCAGCCGCAGCATGTGAAATGAACACGGTTGTACAGTAGTTTGAGCATTCTTTGGCATTGCCCTTCTTTGAGATTGGAATGAAAACTGACCCTTTCTAGTCCTATGGCCACTGCTGAGTTTTCCGAATTTGCAGGCATATTGAGTGCAGCACTTTAACAACATCATCTTTTAGGATTTTAAATAGCTCAGCTGGAATTCTGTCACCTCTGCCCATGATAAAACACCACAAGTACTCACAGCTTCTACTGGAATTTGAAAGTTTGTTTTGAATAAGAACGTTTCAGTGTGTATATCCTTACTGAGTTTTCAAAGTCCTGTCGTGGTTGTTTTTGACAGTTGTATCCAGATTTATCGTTGCTCTTGGGGGAGAGGATTTGCCAAGTTCCTCACTCTCCAAGTCCAAGATTAATTCATTTTTGTTAATTTGCTGATAGAGAGGTCTTGGCAGAATTGTTACACTGTTCACATTGTCCAGATTCCTA
Organism: Capricornis sumatraensis; assembly: GCF_032405125.1. Lineage (NCBI taxonomy): Eukaryota > Metazoa > Chordata > Mammalia > Artiodactyla > Bovidae > Capricornis > Capricornis sumatraensis. Next base: position 120,010,472 of record NC_091075.1, on the reverse strand, counting down.
TTTATTTTTATCACACAGGTCCCTGGATGCCAGTGTTCTGGGTTGCAAGCTCACTCCAGATCCCAAAGACCCGTGACCCATTTAGACTGCTCAAGTGCAGGGGTGGGGTTGGGGGAGTGATTGACTTAACTCTGTATCAGAAAGTTGTGAGGACATGTTACACCCACCCACTTTTTCAAGAATTACGGTGTGTTGGCAGCGGTTGGCGGGGGGGGAGGGGTGGGGACGGGGTGGGAAATGTGTCCTACCAGCATCCCTGGGCCAGTTTACTGTGAGAATTCCTGAGAATTCTTGTTTAGAAGCTGCTTTCCTCCCTGGGTGAGTGGGAAGCTATTCTTTCTCAGGGGTGGACAATAGAATTGCTAGATGTTAGGGTCAGGAGTTTGCTTGCTGCATGGGTCAGATCTGAAGCTTAGGTGAGGACCAGTCAGTGAGTTTGGATATACAGCGTTCTTGCCACCCTTTGCCACCTGCTTCAGTTCTTAAAGTCCATCGCTGCCTTTCTGACCACAGCTATCATCTGGCTACCCCACAGCCGCCGCCTCTATCCTCATTAACTGAAATATGGTCAGTTCTTCACTACTTAGTTTGCTGGTTTTGCCCAGAATCTGTGCCCTGCTTTGTCCTAATACTGACCCAGCCTTCAGTACTGGGGTCACTTTAGCTTTATGCTTGCCTCCTTCAGTCATCAAGTCATTTCCGTCCCTGATCACCACACCACACCTGGACACCATGGGGAGATTCCCTGGACTGACTCCTGAGTGCTCCCTCCTACAGGCGTTGCTGACAGGGAGCCTCCCTGGCTTCATCGATGTCGTCAGGAACCTCAATTCCCCTACGTTGCTGGAAGACAATGTGATCACACGAGCCAAAGCTGCTGGGAAAAGAATCATCTTTTATGGAGATGAAACATGGGTGAAATTATTTCCAAAGCACTTCGTGGAATACGACGGAACAACCTCTTTTTTTGTATCAGATTATACAGAGGTCAGTTTTTAAGAAAAACATATCCAATGAGACAGCCTGGTACCCTGTTCTTAGCAAGGGGCAACATTGTGTTGTATGTGGCTTTTATTAATACATTAAGAATAGTATGGAGAGTAAACACCTTATTCCTTCCCATTATTAGCTCCAAGCCAGAAGCATAAACCCTGACACAGGTGTGAGCTTAGTTCTCTGACCCTAAAGCCCAGATAGATGCCTGTCGATGGGTACCAACAGTCAGGAAGGGCTTCCCAGGAGGAGTCCCTCAGCCTGAGCTCTGACAGCATCTGCACGGCGGAGCCCGAGGTCTCCGTGGTCTGCCAGGACTCCTGCCTCACAGCTGTTTTATGGGGTTGGCAGCATGAGTGTGCTGGGTGAGCCTGGCCCCAAGAGGCATCGACCCTGTGCTGGGTGTGCAGCCTCCAAAGAGGAAAATAGCATAATTAGACCCACAGTGAGAAAGCTGGCCCATGGGGCAGAGGCACCACAAGTCTGAGCTGGCGCGGCTGGGTCCACTTGCTCGGCCCCCTGCTTCACTGAAGGTGACCTGTATCGACACAACAGTTAGTGCCCTTCCTGTGTATGACCACTCAGAAGTACTTCTCTTCATGGTAGATTCTCCAGTGGAGGGGAGGAGGGCCATCTGAGGAGTCAGGGCTCTCCAGGCTAATGGGTCTGTCGGGGGCTGTTTGACTGGGAACCACTGAGTGTCTCTTTCCTCCCTGAATAGCGTTCTAATAGGACACATATGCCCTTAGCTTTCTTCCACTGGTTTCTTGAACTCTGGGTACTGGTCTCTCTTACCCAACTGCCCTTAGCCTTTAGTTGCCTCATAACAACCGGGTACCTGTGGAACTTGGTCATCTGGTCAGCTTTAGTTTATGCTCCAGTAGTGATCTTACAGAATTGTTGTCAGAACAACCCTTGTGCATTTAAATTATAATATGTTCTGTTCATAACTTAGAGACATAAAAATATTAATGAAAGCTTGATCTAATGCAAACATTTTTTAAGACAGTTTTTATTTTGGAGGTTTGTTCTGTTTTGTGGTCTTTGCAAACTCCCATGAATCTGAGTACCTAAAAAAAGACCACTAGATTTGAAAATAACCGTATAACTTTTCGTTGAAGAGTGAACACAAGGGAAATCAGGGAAGCTATTGATATGTGCTTTCCCCCTTTAAAGGTGGATGATAATGTCACAAGGCATTTGGATAAAGTGCTAAAAAGGCAGGATTGGGATGTGTTAGTCCTGCACTACCTCGGGCTGGACCACATCGGCCACACGTCTGGCCCCAGCAGCCCCCTGATTGGGCCCAAGCTCAGTGAGATGGACGGCATCCTGATGAAGATCCACACCTCACTGCTGTCAGAGGTGAGCATGTCAAGGCCAGTGTTTCCTGGAGGAAGTGTAGCCTCTGAAGTGAACTCAGGGGACCTTGCGTGAGCTTCGTGCCCACCAGCATTCAGGCACCCTTCACGTACAGTAGCACCTGCCGTGTGCTGGGCACGGTACCCAGCGGCCCTGCCAAAGAGTGGCTCTTAGTATCTCCACCTGTTCATCCAGATAATTTCTCCTGGATGCCTTCTGTCCCTGTGCCTATAGACACTTGAGCTTGGCCTCTACCCAGGAGGGAACCGGGGAGCATAATCAGTGAGTCAGAGGGACCCTGGACAGTAGTCAATACCGAGCAGAACAGAGGGCAGGGGGAGCGCACAAGTGAGAAAAAAGCCAAAATGCTGAAGGGCGTGATCGGAGCAGGCTCTGAGGACACATGAGTGGTGAGCAGAGGCTGGAAGCGGGTGGGAGGGCCAACAAGCCACGCATGAAGGTGTGTCCAGGCAAGGATGCAGCACGGGCAGCTTGGAGCCTGCAGGTCCGTCCCGGGGCCGCAGGGGCCACTGGCCAGAGCCCTCGGGGCAGAGGGCAGCTGTGTGCGACAGATAAGAAGACTGTCCTGTGCTCCGTGACCTCCGTTTAATCCCGCTTGTCTGACTTAGGACGTCACTGTTGTTAGTTTGGGGGGTTTTTCTGGCTGTGCGTGGCATCTTAGTTACCTGACCGCATATCATACCCAAGCCCCCTGCAGTGGAAGGGCAGAGTCCTAACCACTGGACTGCCAGAAAGTGAAAGTGAGAGTCGCCTAGTCATGGCCAACTCTGCGACCCCATGGACTGTTCAGTGCACAGAATTCTCCAGGCCAGAATACTGGAGTGGGTAGCCTTTCCCTTCTCCAGGGGATCTTCCCACCCAGGGATCGAACCCAGGTCTCCTGCATTGCGGGAGGGTCCTTTACCAGCTGAGCCCTCGGGGAAGCCCCTGGACTGCTTTGAAGTCCCCATTTATGACATTACTTGACCTTGACCCTTTAATCTGGCTGTAAGTTCATAGGTTAGAAAAAATAATAAAAATAACTCATTTAGAAAGAGCTACTATTTGCAAAGCATAGCTGACGTCTGGAGTAGTTTTCTTAACAAGATCATGTGATCGCCCCAGTCTGGGCACAACTGAAATGCTTTCCCTTCGCCTCACAGGAGAGAGGGGCTCTGCTGCCCAGTCTGCTGGCCCTCTGTGGTGATCATGGCATGTCTGAAGCTGGGGGCCATGGAGCCTCTTCCATGGAGGAAGTAAACACTGCCCTGGTCCTAATCAGCTCTGCATTTGAACGGAAACCTGGTGAGATTTGGATGCTTAACAGTTTAAGCCTGTACTTTATTTCTTTGTTTTCTATACTTTGATTTTAATTTTAAAAAACATTGTTAGAAGCTGTGTAAGTTTGAAAAACCCTGAATAATGAGAATGAAAATTAATGGGGCAGGACCAGGCAGGATTTGGAGTTTATGTTTCTTGCCCTGATTCTTAAAATACAGATGTTCCTTTTGGGAATTGTGTGGTATGAATGTCACCGCCTGGAAACCTAAATGATAAAAAGTGCCAGAGGCTCGGGGACATCGGAACTGCATGTATGAATTGAGAGAAACATAAAAAATCTAACTTAAGAGAAAGAATCTATTATTTGAGACTATCTTGAATAGATAGCGATGTCAACTAGAGTCATAAGGCCACTCAGAGCAGGACTGTCTGAGCCCACTGTCAGCACTGAGACACACCTCCGCTCTCCAACCCAGGCACGCCGGGCCCCTCACTCAGCACAGGCCTGCACAAGACCCCTGCCTCCTCCCTTTAGGACGTGCAAGCCATCAGCTCGCGGCTGCTTCCACCGTGGACACTCTGATACTTTTCAGTACCACTGGCTCTGCTGACCCCTGGTCCTGGGAGCTCCCGCCTGTTGGGTCCCCTCCACCTCTCACTCCGCTGTGCAGCCCTCTTGGCTGGCTCGGCACCCTCGCCCTGGCCTCTGTTTTGGACTTCCCGTTTGCTTCTGCATTTTCCCCTGAGGTGATCGCGCGCGCTTCCATGGCTTTACGGGCCGTGAGTGGGCTCACACCTGTTGGATTTATCCTCCAGCTGTGCCTCTTCCTCACCCTCCAAACTGTCAGCCCCACTGCCTACTGACGCCCTCGGATCCCCCACAGGGAGAGCAAATGAGATGACCGCCCCTGCAGTCAGCCCTCCCTGTGTCCCTGTCAGCGGATGGTGCCGTTCACACAGTTCTTCAGGTTGGAAACCTGGGCGTCTGCCTCGGTCTGCCCCCTCCCTGCTCCTCACCTGTGCCAGACTGTTCCAGGCTCCCATACATACCACCTTTCAGAAGCTGAACCTCGGATAAAGTAAAGACCCCACGTGAGGCTTCTCGCCTCCCTCACAGCCTTGTCTGGAGGCACATCCCTATTCCTCATCGTATCCTGGCCTCTCCCACACATCCTCCAGGTGTTACGCTCTTCCTCATACGCCCTGACCCGTCCTCCTCAGCCCCTCAGCTTGCTCATGCGCTCGTCCTTGGTCTCACCTTCCCTGAGGTCGTCTCTCACAGCACCCATCCACTCCACCATCATCCTTACCGTGGTTTATAACCGCAGAGTGAACTGTGCAGTTTGTGTACATCTGCCTTCTCACTGTGAGCTAGAGTGGGGCAGGGCCAGGTCTGTTTAATGCAGCACCATATGCCTTGGGCCTCAGCATTGCCTGGTGTTTAATGGGTACTGAAAATACTGAATGAATGAATCTTCCACTTGAGCAGGGACTGGCTGGGGAAGAAGCTCCACCTGTTTCCTTTTGTCTGTTTACAGCACTACCTCCTCTTAGACGTCTGACTCCAAAGGCATCAGGTATTGGCTCCCCTGAGCCTTTACTGGGTGCCCAGCTGGAGCCTGCCTTCCAGTGAGTGTGCACGGCACGCACGGGAGCACTGGCCTCCGACACATGCACACGCCGGGCAGGGTCCCGTGGGGCTCGTCTACCTCAGTGAGAGCCCCTGGCCAGATGCACCCTCTGCATCCGTCTCTCCACCCATCCCGCAGACGACACTGAGCACCCGCAGTCAGCTCGGCGCTGTGCTGGCGCTGTAGACGGAGCTTATGGTCTGAGGAAGAGCAGGGACAGCGAGGCCGGCCTGTTGTCATTAATATTGTAGGAATCTTAGGGTTATTTTTAACTTAACTGCTGATGTTTCATGGCTCAGATGGGCATTTAAGGATATCCTCCCTGGGAGGCCTGACGTGTTTAGGAAGGGCCCGGGCGGCTGTGCCTAGGGACTGCCTGCATGGGCTACTCACATGGCTGACCTCAGTGCCCACACTAAGCTCTTCCTTGTTTTGTTGGCTTGTTTGTTTGCTTTGAGAGTAGTTATAGTCTGTGTTCTTATCAAACTTATTTTTTGAGCCAGCACTCCACACCTGCCGTTTAGTTCATTCAGAGTTGGTTAGCCATCGTTAGTGTCCATTTTGGGATATAGCATCACCTCTTTACTGGTCACCTCCGCTCCCTCCAACCCAGTATCATCCCCATCCTCAGGCACCAGAAAACACTGATCTTCCTGTCTCCACAGATTTGCCTTTTCTGGGCGTTCCCTACAAATAGAGCCCTGTAACAAATGGTCTTATGTGACCGTGGTGCTGCAGAAGACTCTTGAGAGTCCCTTGGACTACAAGAAGATCAAACCAGTCAGTCTTAAAGGAAATCAACCCTGAATATTCATTGGAAGGACTGATGCTGAAGCTCCAATACTTTGGTCACCTGATGCGAAGAGCCAGCTCACTGGAAAAGACCCTGATGCTGGGAAAGATTGAGGGCAGGAGAAAGGTGCAACAGAGGATGAGATGGTTTGATGGCATCACCGATTCAATGGACATGAACTTGGGTAAACTCCGGGAGATGGTGAGGGACAGGTAAGCCTGGTGTGCTGCAGTCCATGGGGTCGCAAAGAGTCGGACACTCCTTGGCAACTGAACAAAACAACAGTAAATGGTTTTGTGCGACCAATTTCTTCTACTGGGGTGATGTTTTCAGGGTTCATTCATCCTGTAGCAGGTGTCAGGACTTCATGCCTTCCTTCTGCTGAATAACATTCCATTATATATATATTCCACATTTGTTTTTCCATCCATCAACTGATAGATGTGTGGGTTGTTTCCACTTTTTGGAAACATTCCGTTCCACTGTGAATGATTCTGAACAAGTTTTTGTGTGGACGTGTATTTTCTTACCATGCCATTTCTTTCTCCGCTAGAACTTTCCTTCTACTCACCTCTGCTCTGCTGTTTGTCAGATACCTGCCATTTCTATATGTTGTAGGCTGACAATATATATATACACGGTTTGATACATACATACATATAGTTTTATATGATTGTTATGGAATTTAAGAGAAAAATACATTTTATGCTATCTTTTATAACTATATAATTATAAACTATATGAACCTTTTCACTTTCATGCACTGGAGAAGGAAATGGCAACCCACTCCAGCGTTCTTGCCTGGAGAATCCCAGGGACGGGGGAGCCTGGTGGGCTGCCATCTATGGGGTTGCACAGAGTCAGAGACGACTGAAGCGACTTAGCAGTAGCAGCAGCATAACTAGTTACCTGCACTGATGCTCTTTACCTTTTTTTTAAGTGGATCCAGATTACCCTGGAGTCAGTAGCTTTCAGGGTGAAGAACTTCCTTTAGTCTTTCTTGTAAGGCAGGTTGATTGTTGTTCAGTCGCTAAGTCGTGTCCCACTCTTTGTGACCCCATAGACTGCAGTACGGAGAAGGAAATGGCAACCCACTCCAGTGCTCTTGCCTTGAGAATCCCAGGAACAGGAGCCTGGTGGGCTGCCCTCTACAGGGTCGCACAGAGATGGACACGACCGAAGCGACCTAACAGCAGCAGCAGCAGACTGCAGTACACCAGGCTTCCCTGCTGTTCAGTGTCTCCCCAAGTTTGCTCAAACTCACGTCCATTGATTCGGTGATGCCATGCAACCATCTAATCCTCTGCTGCCCTCTTCTCCTTTTGCCTTCAATCTTTCCAAACATCAAGGTCTTTTCTAATGAGTTGGCTCTTTGCATCAGGTAGCCAGTGTTGGAGCTTCAGCATCAGTCCTTCCAATGAATGTTCAAGGTTGATTTCTTGTAGGATTCACTGATTTGATCTCCTTACAGTCTGAGGCAAAGTGATGTCTTTGCTTTTTAATACACTGTCTAGGTTTGTCATAGCTTTCCTTCTGAGGAGTAAGCATCTTTTTAATTTCATGGCTGCAGTCACCATCCACAGTGATTTTAGAGCCCAAGAAAATAAAATCCACTTTTTCCTCATCTATTTACCATGAAGTGAAGGGACCATATGCCATGATCTTAGTTTCTTGAGTCCTGAGTTTGTTAATAATGAATTGTCTCTTTTGCTTTTTTAGTCTCAGGATGTCTTCATTTCCCCTTGATTTTTTGAAAGGTAGTTTTGCTGGATATAGCATTCTGGTTCTTTCAGCTCTTTGCACATGCTGTCCTGCTGCCTTCTGGCCTCTGTGGTTCTGATGAGAAATCAACCATTAATCTAATTAGTTTTGCTTCACTCCTTGTAGTTTGTATTTGTCCAACTTGGAGTTCATTGAGCTTCTTGGATGTGTAAATTAATGTTTCTCATCAAATTTGGGAGACTTTCTGTCTCAGATTGTATAGTTGTTTATTGTGTAACTATTAGATTTTTACCGATCTGTCTCTGCTGATTCTTCTGCCAGTTGAAAATCTGCTGTTGAGCCCTCATAGTAAAGCTTTCATTTCAGTTACACTTCTCGCCGTCAGACTTTCCATCTACCCCCAACCCTTTATTGATGATCTCTGAAGGTGGGACCCTGTCATCCTATCTGCCTTTACTGCCTTCCTAGGCAAGGAGATCTGCCTGGTTTTCTTTAGTTCTTTGCCCATATTTACAGTGACTGCTTGGAAGACTTTGTCTATTAACTCTGGCATAAGGACCCTTCCCAAGACGCTTGTACAGCCTGCTTTCTTTTCTGTCTCTTTCAGCTATACTCTCCTGTTTCTTTGCATAATTGCATGTCGTTTTTGATGAAAACCGAACATTAAATGCTATATCGCAGTAACTCTAGCCCTCCTCGCAGGGCCTGTTGTCATTGTTTTATTTTTGTTGTTCAGTTGCTCAGTCGTGTCTGAGTCTTTGTGACCCCATGGACCGCAGCACGCCAGGCTTCCCTGTCCTTCACCATCTTCCGGAGATTGCTCAAACTCATGTCATCCTCTGTCGTCGCCTTCTCCTCCTGCCTTCAACCTCTCAACTTCAGGGTCTTTTCTAAGGAGTCAGCTCTTTGCATTAGGTGGCCAGAGTATTGGAGCTTCAGCTTTAGTATCAGCCCTTCCAATGAATATTCAGGGCTGATTTCCTTTAGGATTGACTGGTTTGATCTCCTTGTAGTTCAAGGGGCTGTCAAGAGTGTTCTCCAACACCATAGTTCAAAGGCATCAATTCTTCTGCACTCAGCTTTCTTTATAGTCCAACTCTCGCATCCATACATGACTACTGGAAAAACCATAGCTTTGACTAGGCGGACCTTTGTGGGCATAATAATGTCTCTGCCTTTTAATATGCTGTCTAGGTTTGTCATAGCTTTTCTTCCTAGGAGCAAACGTCTTTTAATTTCGTGGCTGCAGTTACCATCTGCAGTGATTTTGAAGCCCCAAAAGATAAAGTCTCTCACTGTTTCCATTTTCTCCCCATCTGTTTGCCATGAAGTGATGGGACCAGATGCCATGACCTTAGTGTTTTGAATGTTGAGTTTTAAACCAGCGTTTTCACGCTTCTCTGTCACCCTCATCAAGAGGCTCTTAGGGCTTGCCTGGTGGCTCAGAGGTTTAAGTGTCTGCCTGCAAGGCAGGTTCGATCCCTGGGTCGGGAAGATCCCCTGGAGAAGGAAATGGCAACCCACTCCAGTATTCTCACCTGGAGAATCCCATGGACGGAGGATGCTGGTTGGCTACAGTCCGCGGGGTCACAAAGAGTCGCACACGACTGAGCGACTTCACTTTCACTTTCGCTTTCTGCCGTAAGGGTGGTGTCATCTTCGTATCTGAGATTACTGACATTTGTCCCGACAATCTTGATTCCAGGTTGTACTTAATCAGCCCAGCATATAAGTTAAATAAGCAAGGTGACAATATATAGACTTGATGTATTCCTTTCCCAATTAGGAACCAGTCTGCTGTTCCATGTCTGGTTCTAACTGTTGTCTCTTGACCTGCATACGGGTTTCTCGGGAGGCAGGAGGTATTCTCGTCTCTTCAAGAATTTTCCACAGTTTGTTGTGATCCATACAGTCAAGGACTTTGGCATAATCAATGAAGCAGATTTTTTTTTCTGGAATTCTCTTGCTTTTTCTATGATCCAGCAGATGTTGGCAATTTGATCTCGGGTTCCTCTGCCTTTTCTAAATCCAGCCTGAACATCTGGAAGTTCTTGGTTCATGTACTGTTGAAGCCTAGCTTGGTTGATTTATTGAGTACTTTGACTAGACCACTGCAATGAAACCTTGACCCCCACACATGAAATCTCTGCCGTCATCCCTGTGAGGGCGCTGCAGCCTGGGAACTGGCGGAGCCAGGCAGAGCTCTGTGATGGTCCCTCCCACGGTGGCTCTGAACTGCTGCCTTTCTTGCTGGCAGGCCCACCCAGCTGCTGGCCCCACTCACTGCAGGCTGACCGCACCCTCACTTCTGACAGCTGATAAGCAGTGTTCTCCATGGTCCAGTCTCATCACATTGGGGCAACTTTGCAAGAGTCTTTCTAAGGCCAGTCTTTAAGGTTGTTCTGATACCAGAGGAGCCCGTCTTGGCTTATACATTTGGAACTGACCTGTGGTTCAGCTTGTTGCTCTCAAGAAGCTGCCAGCTTCCTCTTAGTTACTTAGCTCCAAAACCTCCATAGTTTTCAAGAGCACCCTTAGGCTTGAATTGCTCACATTCTTCTTAAAATAATTTCAGTTGTTGTTGACTTGTCTCTAGGTCTCCTTTAACTTACAAGTCTCCATCCCCATCCTGTTTTATCGTGATTGTTAAAGAGTTTGGTTAGTTGTCCTGTGGAGTCTCTTTCTGCATGGTCTGTTAACATGTCCTCTATTCACCTGGTAAATCCCGTCTGACCTGGAGGCACGAGTAGATTTAGATCCTGTGGTTTTGATTGTTTTAGGCCAGGTTGTGGTTAGTAGGAAGCACACAGGGTGATTTGATTTAACATTACTTGTAGAAGGTCAGATTTAAGAATGACTACCTTCACCATCACACATGTCCTAGGGCCTGTCACCTAAACCATTTCTTTTTTCTAGGTGATGTCAGACATCCAATGCACGTTCAACAGACTGATCTGGCTGCAACACTCTCAATAGGCCTGGGTCTGCCGATTCCGAAGAGCAACACTGGCAGTCTTATGTTCCGAGTTGTAGAACGAAGACCAATGCGGGAACAGCTGAGGTTTCTACATTTAAATACAGTACAGCTTAGCAAGTTGTTGCAGAAGAACGTTCCATCGTATAAAAAAGGTAAGCCAGTCAGCAGCGCTGACATGCCCGTCATGCTGTGTGCTTCCGTCGTGCCGGGCGCTGCAGTGGTCCTTGTGCGCTGCTTTTTAATGCGTCAGCTCTTCGCATCAGGTGGCCAAAGTATTGGAGCTTCAGCTTCAGCATCATTCCTTCCAATGGATGTTCAGGACTGATTTCCTTTAAGATTTGCTGGTTGGATCTGCTTGCAGTCCAGGGGACTCTCAAGCGTCTTCTCCAGCACCACAGTTCGGAAGCACCATTCTTCGGTGCTCAGCCTTCTTTATGGTCCAACTCTGTCATTCATACATGGCTAGTGGAAAACCAGCAGCTTTGACTAGATGGACCTTTGTTGGCAAAGTGATGTCTCTGCTTTTTAATATGCTGTCTAGCTTGGTCATAGATTTTCTTCCAAGGAGCAAGGGGCAAAATCACATTTAGAATCAAACCCCATATCTGCCAGAGGCGCTTGGAGGGCTCAAACAAAACCTTGGGTGCACCAGGACCGAGAGACCCCACAGAGACTGAGCCAGACCTGCTTCTGAGTGTGGGCGCGTCTCCTGTGGAGGCATGGGTCCGCAGGGGCCGGCCGCAGGGGCACGGGCTCTGCCCACAGCAGGCGTGGGCCGTGCAGCATGTGGCCTGAGCCCTGTCGGAGGAGGGCGCCATCGGCCCCACTACAGAGCTCCCGAGCGGACGACCCACAGCTGCCAACAGTTATACCAAAGAAATGCTCGCACTGGTAAGAAAGTTCTAGGACCTACAACAGGTTTCCCAACCCGGGGATCTGGCAAAGGGACTGAGAACCCCCAGGGAATTTGACCTTGAAAGCCAGTGCAGTTCGATTACAGAACTTGCACAGGACTGGGGAGACTGACTCTTGGCACGAACAAAACCTTGTGTGTACCAGGAGCCAGGACAAAGGAACAGTGTCCCCACAAGAGACTGAGCCAGCCCTACCTGCGAGTGTGCAGGAGTCTCCGGCGGAGGCCTGCTCTGCTGCCGGGTCAGGGCACTGAATACAGCAGTGGTGCAGGAATCCTTTTGAAGGAGGTCTTAATTATCTTCAGTCAGTCAGTTCAGTTCAGGTCAGTCGCTCAGTCATGTCCAACTCTTTGCGACCCCATGGACTGCAGCACGCCACGCCTTCCTGTCCATCACCAACTCCCAGAGTTTACTCACACTCAGGTCCATCGAGTCGGTGATGCCATCCAGCCATCTCATCCTCTGTTGTCCCCTTCTCCTCTTGCCTTCAGTCTTTCCCAGCATCACGGTCTTTTCCAATGAGGCAGCTCATCTGGTGGCCAAAGTATTGGAGTTTCAGCACCAGTCCTTCCAGTAAACATTCAAGACTGATTTCCTTTAGGATGGACTGGTTGGATCTCCTTGCAGTACAAGGGACTCTCAAGAGTCTTCTCCAGCATCACAGTTCAAAGGCATCAGTTCTTCGGTGCTCAGCTTTCTTTAGAGTCCAACTCTCACATCCATACATGACCACTGGAAAAACCATAGCCTTGACTAGACAGACCTTTGTTGGCAAAGTAACGTCTCTGTTTTTTAAAATACTGTCTAGCTTGGTCATAACTTTTCTTCCAAGGAGCAAGTGTTTTTTTATTTCATGGCTGCAGTCACCATCTGCAGTGATTTTGGAGCCAAAATAATAAAGTCTGACACTGTTCATTACCCCTACCGTAGTTTGGCCTGAGGCCAAACAACAGGGAGGGAACACAGCCCGCCCATCAACAGAAAATTGGATTAAAGATTTACTGAGCATAGCCCCGCCCATCAGAACAAGACCCAATTCAGTTCAGTCATTCAGTCGTGTCCAACTCTTTGCGACCCCATGAATCACAGCACGCCAGGCCTCCCTGTCCATCACCAACTCCCGAAGTTCACTCAGACTTGGGTCCATCAAGTCAGTGATGCCATCCAACCATCTCATCCTCAGTCGTCCCCTTCTCCTCCTGCCCCCAATCCCTCCCAGCATCAGAGTCTTTTCCAGTGAGTCAACTCTTGGCATGAGGTGGCCAAAGTACTGGAGTTTCAGCTTCAGCATCATTCCCTCCAAAGAAATCCCAGGGCTGAACTCCTTCAGAATGGACTGGTTGGATCTCCTTGCAGTCCAAGGGACTCTCAAGAGTCTTCTCCAACACCACACTTCAAACGCATCAATTCTTCGGCACTCAGCCTTCTTAACAGTCCCAACTGTTACATCCATACATGACCACAGGAAAAACCATAGCCTTGACTAGACGGACCTTAGTCAGCAAAGTAATGTCTCTGCTTTTGAATATGCTGTCTAGGTTGGTCATAACTTTTCTTCCAACGAGTAAGCATCTTTTAATTTCATGGCTGCAGTCACCATCTGCAGTGATTTTGAAGCCCAAAAAAATAAAGTCTGACACTGTTTTTACTGTTTCCCCATCTATTTCCCATGAAGTGGTGGGACCAGATGCCATGATCTTCGTTTTCTGAATGTTGAGCTTTAAGCCAACTTTTTGACTCTCCACTTTCACTTTCATCAAGAGGCTTTTTAGCTCCTCTTCACTTTCTGCCATAAGGGTGGTGTCATCTGCATATCTGAGGTTATTGATAGTTCTCCCGGCAATCTTGATTCCAGCTTGTGTTTCTTCCAGTCCAGCATTTCTCATGATGTACTCTGCATATAAGTTAAATAAGCAGGGTGACAATATACAGCCTTGACATACTCCTTTTCCTATTTGGAACCAGTCTGTTGTTCCATGTCCAGTTCTAACTGTGGCTTCCTGACCTGCATACAGATTTCTCAAGAGGCAGGTCAGGTGGTCTGGTATTCCCATCTCTTTCAGAATTTTCCACAGTTTGTTGTGATCCACACAGTCAAAGGCTTTGGCATAGTCAATAAAGCAGAAATAGATGTTTTTCTGGAACTCTCTTGCTTTTTCCATGATCCAGCAGATGTTGGCAATTTGATCTCTGGTTTCTCTGCCTTTTCTAAAACCAGCTTGAACATCAGGAAGTTCACAGTTCACGTACTGCTAAAGCCTGGCTTGGAGAATTTTGAGCATTACTTTACTAGCGTGTGAGATGAGTGCAATTGTGCAGTAGTTTGACCATTCTTTGGCATTGCCTTTCTTTGGGATTGGAAGGAAAACTGATCTTTTCCAGTCCTGTGGCCACTGCTGAGTGTTCCAAATGTGCTGGCATATTGAGTGCAGCACTTGCACAGCATCATCTTTCAGGATTTGAAATAGCTTAACTGGAATGCCATCACCTCCACTAGCTTTGTTTTTAGTGATGCTTTCTAAGGCCCACTTGACTTCACATTCCAGGGTGTCTGGCTCTAGATGAGTGATCACACCATCATGATTATCTGGGTCATGAAGATCTTTTTTGTGCAGTTCTTCTATGTATTCTTGCCACCTTTTCTTAATATCTTCTGCTTCTGTTTCTGTCCTTTATCGAGCCCATCTTTGCATGAAATGTTCCCTTGGTATCTCTGATTTTCTTGAAGAGATCTCTAGTCTTTTCTATTCTGTTCTTCTCCTCTATTTCTTTGCACTGATCGCTGAAGAAGGCTTTCTTATCTCTTCTTGCTATTCTTTGGAACTCTGCATTCAGATGCTTATATCTTTCCTTTTCTCCTTTGTTTTTTGCCTCTCTTCTTTTCACAGCTATTTGTAAGCCCTCCCCAGACAGCCATTTTGCTTTTTTGCATTTCTTTTCCTTGGGGATGGTCTTGATCCCTGTCTCCTGTACAATGTCACAAACCTCATTCCATAGTTCATCAGGCACTCTATCTATCAGATCTAGGCCCTTAAATCTATTTCTCACTTCCACTGTATAATCATAAGGGATTTGATGTAGGTCATACCTGAATGGTCTAGCGGTTTTCCCTGCTTTCTTCAATTTGAGTCTAAATTTGGTAATAAGGAGTTCATGATCTGAGCCACAGTCAGCTCCCGGTCTTGTGTTTGTTGACTGTATAGAGCTTCTCCATCTTTGGCTGCAAAGAATATAATCAATCTGATTTTGGTGTTGACCATCTGGTGATGTCCATGTGTAGAGTCTTCTCTTGTGTTGTTGGAAGAGGGTGTTTGCTATGACCAGTGCATTTTCTTGGCAAAACTCTATTAGTCTTTGCCCTGCTTCATTCTGCATTCCAAGGCCAAATTTGCCTGTTACTAAGACCCAGTTTCCCCCAAAGTCAGTGTCTGCTGTCAGGAAGCTTCCGTAAGCCTCTTATTATTATCCATTAGAAGGCAGACGAATGAGAACCACAATCACAGAAAACTAACCCAACATTACTTTGCCATGACAAAGGACCGTCTAGTCAAAGCTATTGGGGAAGACTCGTGAGAGTCCCGTGGACTACAAGGAGATCCAACCAGTCCATCCTAGAGGAAATCAGTCCTGAATATTCATTGGAAGGACTGATGCTGAAGCTGAAGCTCCAGTACTTTGGCCACCTGATGCGAAGAACTGACTCATTGGAAAACACTGTGATCCTGGGAAAGATTGAAGGCAGGAGGAGAAGGTGATGACAGAGGATGAGATGGATGGATGGCATCACCGACTCAATGGACATGAGTTTGAGCAAGCTCCAAGAGTTGGTGATGGACAGGGAGGCCTGGCGTGCTGCAGTCCATGGGGTCGCAAAGAGTCAGACACGACTGAGTGACTGAACTGAACCAAACTGATCACATGGACCACACCCTTGTCTAACTCAATAAAACTATGAGCCACACTGTGTAGGCCACCCAAAACAGATGGGTCATAGTGGAGAGTTCTGACAAAACATAGTCCACTGGAGAACAGAATGTCAAACCACTTCAGTATTCTTGCCTTGAGAACCCCATGAACAGTATGAAAAAGTCAGCAGTTCACTCATTTGGTGAATGCTGAGTTTCTCACTGTGGTCCTCTTCAGCCAGGGGTGGTTGGGAGCACCAGCAGCGCAGCAGGAGGAGGGCTCTGCCCTCAGGAAGCTTCTCATCCAGAGGCGAAGAGAGAGGAAGGTGGCCAGGAAAGGGTGCCGGGTGGTGATGGGCACCTTAGGGAAAGGCTGAACCAGGGAAGGGTGGGCATGCAGATGAGTGAGGGCCGTGGGGCACGTGGCCTGGGAGGGAGCCTTGTGGCCAGGCAGGGACCTGTGTTGAGGACGTGCCCACACAGTCAAGGAGTGACCAGGGGCCAGCGTGGCTGGAGCACTGTGAACCGAGGGGAGCCAGAAGGAGATGAGGGCTGAGGGCCTTCTAGGCGTTCCAGTGGCTCTTGCTTCCCTTCTGAGTAAGTGGAGAGCTCCTGCAGGGTGTCGTGCAGAGCCTGCAGTCTTCGCCTTGCATTTTCAGAGGCCACCGCAGGTGCCCGTGAGGAGGGCTCTGAGCTGCACTTGAAGGACGGTGAGGTGGATGGTGTGAGATCCTCCTCTGTAGGAGGGTGAGGTGCTCAGTGCAAGCGGAGGGCGAGGGCCCAGGCAGTGGAATCCAGGACAGGGTTGCTTCTGGGTCTGTTTTGAAGGTAGTGCAAAGAGGACTAGCCAGTGGCATAAAAAGCAACTTTGGTTTTCAGCTGAGCACTGTAAGGGAGCAGTGACCATCACTGAGGTGGGCGAGGCTGTGTCAAGAGCGAGTTTGTAAGGCAGGGCGCGTGTGTGTGTGCTGGAGGGCCAGGGTGGGACCGGTGTTGGCAAAGCCAAGCAAAGAAGGAACTTCAAGAAGGAGGGAGCGAGTAGATGTGTTGAATAGGGTTCAAGGTGAAATAAAGTCAGGAACTGAGGAGAATTCCCCGGCACTCCAGTGGCTAGGACCCCTCACTTCCACTGCGGGGGCACGGGTCGGATCCCTTATCGGGGAACTAAGATCTTGCAAGCCGCAGGGCATGGGCAAGAGTAAAATGAGGAATTGAGAACTGACCACTTCTCTGGCAGGTGAGATCTCAGCAGCTTTGTTGACAGAGGGGGTCACATGCCTGGCTGGCGTGGGTGCAGCAGGTGCGCCGGGTCTCACGGGAACAGGATACGGGCTGTCGTCTGAGCTGAATAGGGGCCAAGAAGGGGGTGTTCTTGTTTTTGAGCTGGGAGGAAGAACAAGGTATTTACAGCTTGGTAGGGATGACACCGACTGGATAGACATGAGTTTGTACAAGCTCTGGGAGTTGGTGATGGACAGGAAGGCCTGGTGCTACAGTCCATGGGGTTGCAAAGAGTCGGACACAACTGAGCAACTGACCTGATCTGAGAGATGACACAGAACAGGAGGGTCATGGCTTTAGAGAGTTCATTCTGGCCCATCCAGGTGTGTCAAGGCTGGTGTTCAATGCTGGGGCTGGGCTTGTTTGGATGCCGAGAAGATCACTTCCCAGTTTGAGGCAACATTCAATGGGATGTGGGCGTGTTTTCCTACTTGAAGTTGTGGGGCACTGCCAAGCAGAGTGAGTGCCATGAGTTTGTGCTGAGATACAATCTGATCTTGGGCTGGGCGTGGAAGACACACCTGCCAGCAGGGAGTGGTTGGGCACCAGGCATCCTGAATGGCAAGAGGACTTGGGGAGCACCAGCACTCAGATCGTGAGGCCTCCCTGTGGGGAGCACGAGCACTCAGATCGTGAGGCCTTCCTGTGGGGAGCACCAGCACTAAGATCGTGAGGCCTCCCTGTGGGGAGCTCTGTCAGAGCTGCGGCCTCCCTCTGGGGAGCTCTGTCAGGGCTGAGGCCCAGCTGCATGCCTATTTCAGTCTGGGCCAGAAGCAAGGAACTTGCAGATGGGTCGCTGCTGGCACCGTGCGGCCCTTCTCGTATACCAAGAAGTAATAAAGAGGGAACCAAAAACAGGATACGGAACTGAGCGCTGCAGTGGATGTGGCCGTAACGAGCCTGAGACGAGCGGAGGCCAGTCCCCAGAGTGAGGAGGCGCCCCAGGCCTCAGCCTCCAGGACACCCGCCATCTGCACCGTCAGTGACAGCGTGTCCTGAAACAGAGCTCCCCAGAGGGGAGCGGTGCACCCACCGGGCTGTCACGGTTGCAGCGGGGTCTCGCTCGCCGCAGGACCTTCGTGCGCACCATCCCTGTGGGCACTGCTCTCCCTGCTCACCGGGGTGGCTCCCGGGCGTCCTTCACGTTTCCGCTTCACTGGCAGACCGCCCCTGGCCCCCACGCTTGGCCTCCTCTTCTGCCAGTGCCCGCTGTGTCACCAGGGCCTCTCGCTAGCCCCTCTGCTTTCCCTCCACAGCATTTCTCACTGTGTGTGGTTTTGCGCTCATGTGACGACCCGGCTGGACCACAGGCCCACACTGGCAGGGCCTGAACCCGACACGCCTAGCGTGTAGTCAGTGTTCGGTTCCCGTCTGGGTGCGTGCATAGGCCCCCGTTTCCCTGTGACTCCAGGCAGCAGGGAGCCGACACAGACACACCCATGTCTGTGACTTCGGGGTGGTCGAGGGTAGCAAGTAAGGGAGACAGCTTGCCCAGCTCTCACTGCCAGCCCGTGAGCTGGTGTCTGAGGTGCCTCTCTGAAATGGGCATGTAGTCATCCCAGTCCCACTGGTCCTGGGGAGGACCGAGTGGGCTTGGGGTCATGCCTGCCCCCAGCGCTTGGTGCAGGTCCCCTGGCTCCAGTGGAGGTGGTGGGGCTGTGGACATCTGAGCCCACGCTCGGGCTGTGCAGCAAGGGTGCCAGCCTATGGTCGGGGAAGGCTGGAGTGGGCCCGCTGCTGGTGGTTTGGGCCAAGGCTCCTGAAAGGCATGGCCCAGACCACCTTGAAACAGCTCTGCTTTAAGTTGGAAAAGCACGTTAAGTACCAGGGAGCCTCAGAAAAGAAGTTCTTGCTCTGCCGGCCAGTCGAGTCACGACTGAGTCTGGTTCAGCCCTGAAAGGAAGCGGGCAGCCCCCAGCCTTGGGCAGCCTGCCACCACCGTCCCGGTGGAGCCCGCCGCAGCCAGGGCTGGGCCCCACTGACGGGCCGTCTCGCTGCCCTGGCTTTGCATCAGCCATGGGTCATCTAGCAGGCGGGGCACGTCAGCCTTGGGACAGGAGGGGCTGAGAGACTGCATCCCTTCCCAGAGGGGGTCTGTGAAGAAGGGAAGCAAGTGAAAGGGGCCGCTGACAGCGAAAAGTGGGGGCGCCCACTGGCCTTGGGGCCCTTCCTGCCCCGTCATCACACAGAGCCTGAGGGTTGGGGCTTCTGTAGAACTGAGGGCCGCTCAGTGCTCTGGCTTCGCGGCCGTCCCACTCTCGCACCGTGGGGAAGGGGGGTGGAGAGAGAGGAGAGGGAGGGGGCAGCAAGCAGGAGGCCGAGGAGGAGGGGCTTCCGTCCACGCGAGTGGGGCAGTGGGAGGAAGGACGGGGCGGGCACAGGCCGGCGTCACCGCGGTCGGGGTTTCCTGGGGGGCGGCCACCCTTCCCGGGAGTTCGTCTTGACGAGTGTCAGGCTCTGCCACGTGCCATCGGTACTGGACTCGGGTTGCACGTGTGTGCGTGTCGGTGACGTGTGCGTGTGGCCCTTTCTCCCTAGAGCCTGGATTTGAGCAGTTTAAAGTGTCGGAAAGACTGCACAGAAACTGGGTCAGGTTGCGCTTGGAGGGAAATAACTCAGAAGAAGCCCTTTTCAACCTGGGGGCCAAGGTTCGCAGGCAGTACCTGGACGCACTGAGGATGCTGAGGCTGTCGCTGACCAGACGAGCTGCCCAGTACGACGTCTACTCCATGGCAGTGGGGACCGTCCTGGTCCTGGAGGTACGGGTCCCCGGGCAGGGTCACTGCGTCGCCGGGCGGACAGCTCCGCCAGCGCTTGGTAGTTAAAGGACGTGGAGATTCGGTGTTTCTGGAAGGGGACAGGAGCGCGCCCTGTTGGCCCAGTCGTGGACACACGCTGTTCCCGTTCCAGGCCCTCGCCCTGCTCCTGCTCGGCGTCCCGCAGGCGCTGAGCAGCAGGGCTGAGCTGGACGTCCCCCTGCTGTCGCCCGTGTCCTCTCTGCTCTTCGGCCTGCTGCTCCTGGCTCTCGCGGCGCTCCACGTCGTCGTGTGCACTGCCGCCGACAGCTCGTGCTACCTGTGCGGCCTCCCGTGGCTGGCTGCGGGCGGAGTGATGGCGCTGACCGCCGCGCTGCTCTGTGCCGGCATGTCTGCTCTCACCAGGATTTTTGCCGGTGGGCAGTGTCTGACTCAGGTAGGACTGGCTTTCCAGGTGGGCTGCTCTTGTTGCTCCACTGATGAGATGTGGGTTAGACCCCTAGTGTGTAGCAGGCACGGTGCTGGTGGGAGCTGAGGAAAGGGCCCACGCTCCGTGGGAGCTGACGGGACACACTCCCAGCGGCGAGCCCCCCAGGCCCCTGGCCATCCCAGCTTCACACACTCACCTGTGTTGTCAGGCCTCATGCCTTCTCTCTCAGTCGGGAAGACGGGGTCCCTGGAACTGTGACCAGGGGCCTCTCTAGGGTGGCTGCAGAGAGGAGCAAGCAGCTGACTGACGGGGATCGAGAGGAAACTCAGCCCTCATCCTCATTCTGCCTCGGAAAATGCAGTTTCCTGTCCTAGACTTCCTTGCAGCCTTTGGCCTCTGACACCTTCTTTCATCAGCTGGTTGTGGTGGCGGGCTGGTGAGAGAGACACAGGCAGTCCTGGTTCGTTCACAGTGCCCAGGGCCTGAGGGACCCAGGGCAATGACTTCAGGCCCCAGAGGGCAGCTCCTGGTCAAGGGGCCGTGGACACCCACCCCTCCTCACGTGCTGCTGTCATTTCCCACACATTTCCATGCCTGCTCAAGCGTGGGGCTCCCCAGAGGAGTGGATCCTCCGGGGCTTGACTGGGTCACCACGTCACCATCATGTACTAGGTGCCCACAGGCAATAGAATGAATACCAACTAGTGTTAGATGAGAGCCATGGGTCCTCATCTTAACTTAAAATGCTTTATCTTAGTGTATCTAAGGGCTAGTACTGTGATGCCCTACCACTGTAATGGAAACTGGATTTCCGGCAAGTTCACGGAGAAGCTAGATGTCTGGTTTGGTGGAGTATGCCCTTGGGGTTCTTTGGTCTCGAGTGGTGGGCCGTGGCTGTGAGAGGCAAGGACGGGGGGTGAAGGACGGGCTGAGAGCTCTGGCACGGCCGAGAAGGGGGTCCAGGCGTCCTCAGCCTCCTTGTGCCTCAGCTGCCGGCTTGCCGTCCAGGGCAGGGTCGCCTTGCCATCCCCACATCCTCTGGTTCCCCCGGGGGGACGGGGTGAAGTGGATGCGGGGCGTGAGGAGCAGCAAGTTATCTTCTGTGAGTGAGCACTGTGCGCTCGTGCAGCAAGAAGGTGAACTGTTCAGATTCTTTCTTACAAAATGCATTTTCCTTTTCACAGACTCCACCTCAGTCCACCTCAAGGTGGTCAGAGTTAGATCTTCTCAGCTTCCTGGGAACCGTGGGCCATGTGTTGAGTCTGGGCGCAAGCAGCTTCATCGAAGAGGAGCACCAGACCTGGTACTTCCTCGTCAACACACTGTGTTTAGCTCTGTGCCACCAAATCTACAGACACTGCTTTCTGGGAGACGACTGTGCCCCGCAGCGTTGCCCACACACGGGAGAGGAGTTTGACGGGGTCGCAGTGGCCCTGCAGGGCAAGCATGCTGGCCCTGAGGGGTGGGAGCTCAGCCATGCGCCCAAGGACCCCTCCTCCCTGGACGCCCTCAGAGGCCCTGAGCGGTGGATGGTGCTGGCGAGCCCCTGGCTGGTTCTGGCCTGCTGCCGGCTTCTGCGATCCCTGAACCAGACTGGTGTGCAGTGGGCCCACCGGCCCGACCTGGGGCACTGGCTCACCAGGTGAGGGCGTGAGTTGTGGCCTTGGGCCAGACTCTCCAAAGACCTGTTTTTCCTACTCAGGATAGAAATAGTATTTGAAATCTGAAGAGACTAACCCGTGAATTGAGTTCAAAGGCGAATTTATTTGAGGCTAGCCTGGTAGTTTGGTTTTTCATTGCCGAATCACTGTAAGTGTTCCTGTTTGAAAACCAGTGAGTTTTATAATGATCGTTGCAGCAGGATGTAGTTCATCACTCGCTGCCCTGTCCCCCATGGTGCGGGGCTGGGGTGACAGGCTGACCGGGAGCCCTGTGCCCCCGCCCCTCTCTGTCCCCCTGCCTCCCCCACCCCACCCCCATCCCCAGAGGGGCAGCTGCGTTGGCTGGAGCCTGGAGGCGTGGCTTCAGCTGCTCCTGAGGCCTCTCACTGGTGGCTGGTAGCCCAGTGGAAAGCATGGCAAGTGCAGAGGACCGCAGTGCAGAGAGAAAGCTAGGATAGAGGAGGCCAGGGTTTGGCTCTGTCGTGCATTTCACTGCCAGCAGAGCCTGAGAAACAACTGAAGGAAGAGCACGGCAAGATGGAAAAATGTTCCCAAGGGAGACCAGCAGGAGCCACCGTCGCACCACTGGGGAGAGCGTCTTTAGCGCTGTGGCAGAGCGCAAGACTCGCAGCTGTAGTCGACACACCGCTAAGGGAGGGAGGCCCAGAGGAAAGGCGGGGAAAGGCGCACTCCCACTGGTGGTTCGGGAGCATCAAATCACAAAGTGCAGTTTTACACCTGGTGAGGGCTTGGCGCGCACCAGAGCATCCTGGGGCCACATACTGGCACAGCCCTTTCGGATAAGTCCTTCTGGAACTGGATGCCAGAGGCTGTAGGTTATTCATTCCTCTGGGCAAACCATTCTTACGGTAAATTTCTCCCCAGTGATAACAGCAAGTCTCTGGCAACCGCAGTAACCCCAGGTAGCAATTTTCAGGTGCCTGCTGTGTGCCCACTCATTCCATTGTCACAGCAGCCTTGAAGAGAGTGTGCTGGCCTGTCCCCGTTTGGAGTGCGGAAGCAGAGGGGAGCTGAGGCGTGCCAGGCAGAGCCCGAGCGTGTGAGGGCGAGAGCGCCGGAGCAGCGCAGTGACTTTCTGATTCTCCCGGGACACTGCAGGGGGGCTTGGTGGTTTCCACCCCCAGACGCACTAACAGGCGTGCTTGCAAGGGCACCCCCACCACCCCGTCCCCTCTCCAGGCTGTGCCCACGCCTCAGTCGGGACCCTCCCTCAGCACACTGGCCCCCTGCGCCTTCCCATCGGGGCATGACTCTCCCGGTCCCACTTGTGAGGAGGCTGCAGTTTCAGTGGTTCCTGCTCTAAGCGCCTTCAGGAGGCACCCAGAGACACCCAGAGTTGCCTCCTCTGTGCTCTGCCTTCCATCTGTGACGGTGACCCGGGGGCTGCATGCGGCGCAGCTTGCAGAGCAGCAGTGGGGCCCCCAGTGAGACCCTGCCGCCATCCCCGGGGCCCGCCTGACGCCGGCCTCCTGTCCCCTGCGTCTTCCCTAGTAGTTTCTCCGTGTGGTGTGTGTGTATCTTGACTCACCCACTTCACAGGTGCTGAGTGTTTGGGCTTCGTGACCATGAGCTGCAGTGACCAAAACGGGAAAGCCCTGCCACCCAGGACGGCTCACCAAGGCAGCAGGGGGCACGGGCGAAGGCCAGGCAGAGAGACAGCTGTGACGGCCGTGTGCCAGCCTCTCTGCTGGGGCACCTGCAGGGGGCAGACTCTCCCGAGTGATGCCCTCTGCACTGACAAGTGAATGGAAGAGGATGGTGCCAGGACATGTCTCCTTTGCCCAGAACCTCCTCACCTGTGGTTGGGGAAAGCGAGGCAGCCCCAGGAAGGAGAGCCAGCAGGCAGTGTTGCCCTGACCCGTGCAGAGCTGATGGTGGGGACCGGTTGTGACTGAGCAATGAGAGTTCGGGTTCACAGCCCTTTCGTTTGTTCCATTCTTAGAAAGCCGCATGTGTAGATCGGTGACATCGCTAGTTGTCCTTGTAGTAATTTCTGGCATCTTGCATTTCATTCCAGCTCTGATCATAAGGCTGAACTCTCTGTTCTGGCCGCGCTTTCCCTCACCATGATTTTTGTGTTGGTTCAGAAGAGGTGCTCCCTCACATCAAAAGTGGCCATGGCGTTTGGCCTGCTGGGCATCTATTGCTACCGGGCAGCCATTGGAAATGTGCTGTTCCCATGGCAACAAGACAACAAAGACATTTCAAAGTAAGTGTACTAGCAGACACAAGCACTTGTTTTCAGACCTTTTGTAATGTTTTACGTACTAAAAATGCCATGCAGTCTGGAGAACATTGGAGTTGGGGTTTTGTGAATTGTGACAACAGTTACTGAGAACACCTCAGTGAGCCAGTTCTGTTAGCCTCTTTTTTTGGTAGGAGAGAGACAAATAACTTGCAAGTAAGGTCACTTAGGTTTTGTTTTTTTTTTTTATTAAGGGATTGTTTAAAAATAAAGAATTTAAAGGATTTCATTTTGCTCCACTAAGAAGTAACTAGTAATGAGGATAATAATGAGTGGATACTCCTAGCAGTTGGGGGTGAAGCATGGCAGAAAGCCCAATTTTCCCATGATTTCCATGAGCTCCCACAGCTGGCTCCTGCAAATTGTCAATACCACTTTCTGCACGTCACAGGGCTTTCTCTGTTTTTAACAGTCACAGGGTTGGGGCGAACAGACCCTATTTTGGAAGGCTGTTTATAAAATGTGTTAAGAATCTTGATTTTGTCCAACCCTCTGACTTGGGTGTGCTCTTGCAGAATTCATCTCAAGATACAACCAGACATGAAGCAAGAGACTGGGATATGGGTGTGTTCTCTGAAGCATTACTTACGGTTGCACATAGTAAAAAACGAGGTGATTGGCCAGCAGTTGTGGATGAGTCTCTGAGTTCTGTGGTTCCAGGTCTCAAATCTGTTTTGGATTTGTGTGTGGATGAGTCCTGAGGTCTATGGCTTCAGGTCTCCAGTCCCTTTTGAATTTGTGTGTGTGTGTGTGTATGAGTCCTGAGGTCTGTGGTTCCAGGTCTCTAGTCCATTTTGTGTGTGTGGGGGGGGGGGGGTGGTGGTGTGTGGGGGTGTATATGGCTCCAGGTCTCTGGTCCATTTTGAATTTCTGTGTGTGGATAAGTCCTGAGGTCTATGGTTCCAGGTCTCTAGTCTGTTTTAGGTGTGTGGGTGTGTATGGTTCCAGGTCTCTAGTCCGTTTTGAATTTGTGTGTGTGTGTGTGTGTGTGTGTGTGGATGAATCCTGAGGTCTGTGGTTCCAGGTCTCTAGTCTGTTTTAGGTGTGTGGGGGGGGGGGCGGTGGGGGTGGGGGTGTGTGTGGGTGTGTATGATTCCAGGTCTCTAGGCTGTTTTGAATTTGTGTGTGTGTGTGTGTGTGTGGATGAGTCCTGAGGTCTATGGTTCCAGGTCTCTAGTCCGTTTTGGGTGTGTGTCTGTGTGTGTGTGTCTGTGTGTGTGGTGTGACAGAGCTGTCCAGTTCGCTTCATTTGCATGTGGCTTTCTGGTTTTCCTGACGCCACTTATTGAACAGACTGTCTTTCCTCCACTGTATATTGTTGCCTCCTGTGTCGTCAGCTGACTCCCCACACAAGTGTGGGCTCACCTTGGCTCCACAGTCCATTCCGCCAGTCTCGATGTGTGTGTGTGACATGTGTGTGTGTGACGTGTGTGTGTGTGACGTGTGTGTGACGTGTGTGTGTGACGTGTGTGTGTGACGTGTGTGTGACGTGTGTGTGTGTGACGTGTGTGTGTGTGACGTGTGTGTGATGTGTGTGTGTGACGTGTGTGTGTGTGACGTGTGTGTGACGTGTGTGTGACGTGTGTGTGTGATGTGTGTGTGTGACGTGTGTGTGTGTGACGTGTGTGTGTGTGACGTGTGTGTGTGATGTGTGTGTGTGACGTGTGTGTGTGTGACGTGTGTGTGTGTGTGCCTGTGCCATACTGGTTTGATTAGTGTAGCTGTATACTATGGTTTAAAGTTAAGGCTTGTGATACCTCCAGCTTTGTTCTTTCTTAAGATTGTATTGGTGGTTGGAACCTTTTGTGTTTCCTTACAAGTTTTAAAATTTTAGAATAACCTGTTCCTGTTCTGTGAAAAATGCCATTTGTATTTTGAGAAGGATTGCATGAATATGCAGATTGCCTTGGGTAGACGATCGTTCCAACAGTGTTAATCTTTCCAATCCAGGAACATGGTGTGCCTAAACGTGCCTTTACGTCAGTTTGTGCTGTCTTCAGTTCCTTTCATGAGTGTCTTACAGTTTTCTGAGTACAGTTCTTTTATCTCCTTCTTAGATTCATTTCTAAGTGTTTTATTACTTTGATGTGGTTGTCATTGGGATTGTTTTCTTACTTTTTATTTATGACAGTTTGTTGATAGCTATAGAAATGAGAAATATTTCTGCACATTAACTTTGTATTTTTCAGCTGTACTGAATTCATTGATGAGCTCTAGTGGTATTTTGGATTTTCTATGTATCCCGTCATGGCATCTGCACACAGCGACGGTTGCATTTCTTCCTTTCCAGTTTGGCGCCCTTTCAGTTCTCTTTCTTACCTGACTGTTGCGGCCAGGACTCCCAATTCCAGGCTGAATGGAAGTGGCGAGTGGCCATCCTTGTCGCGTTCTCAGTCTGGATCTTTTCACCGCTGAGTATGAGGCTGGCTGTGGGCTCAGCACACATGGCCTTTATCATGCTGAGGTGTGCTCCCTCCATACCCGCTTTCTGGAGAATGTTTTAAATCCTGAATGGATGTTGAATTTTGTCAGAAGCTTTTTCCACCATCTGTTGAGGAGGACATGTGGTTTTTATTCTTCAGTTTGTTAGCTTGGTGTATAACTTTGATTGATTTTGGGGTATTGAACCATCTTTGCGTCCCTGGGATAAATCCCACCTCATCACGATGTATGATCCTTTTAATGTTGGTTGAATTTGGTTTGCTACTATTTTGTTGATGATTTATTATCTGTGTTCATCAGTGATGTTGGCTTATAATTTTTTGTGTGCAGTATCTTTGTCTGGTTTTGATATCAGGGTTATGCTTGCCTCATAATGTGAGTTTGGAAGCATTCCTTCCTCTGCAGTTTTTTGGAATAGTTTGGGAAGGATAGGTTTTCTCTAAATGTTTGGTGTTGCTTTGCTAGTCAAAGAAAGAAAAGCAAGTGTTGCCCTCTCTGAAAGCATGTCAGGGTGAGTTCTGAGAGCTGTGGCCAGATTGTCTGGGTGACCGAGAGGCACAGGGGGCACTCCTGGGAACAGGGCCTGTCAACCGGTGTGGGGGAATCAAGATGATGCTGAGGGCCTGGCTGAGGTGACAGCCAAGTGGCAGGCCTTAACCTGCGGAAGGAAGGTCAGGTGGGGTGGGCGTGGTGGAGAGACGCCTTAAAGGCTGTTTACCTCAGAGTTCTGTGCAGATGTTAAGACTGAATGTCACATGTGAGGGCATCCAACTCAGGGCTGTTTGTTTAAATCTCAGAGTGTATGTTGCTTATATGTAGGATCTAAAAAATAATACAAATGAGCTTATTTACAAATTAAAGGGTGATACATGAGTAAATTCCTCTTTCCTCTCGGATGCACCTTATTTCAGCATCACTCACGTCAAGATATGGATCACTTCCTCACCTTTCATGGAGACAACAGTATGTACCTTATTGGCGTCCAAAACATAGACCAGTGCACCCTTTCATCAGCCTGCACTGCCTGGTTCCCATTCTTCCTGTGAAATGCTTCCACTCCCCACCCCGTTTATCCTGGTTCCAGATCCATCCTGATTCTAGACTCCCTCCTGGTTCTGTGTCTGCCGTGATTCTAAAGCTGCCCCGATTCTAGATCTCCCTAAAAGCTGTTCTCTCCTTTCAGTGCCGCAGGTGCGCCTGTCCATCGGTGTTCTGGAATCCTCTACATTTAACTCCTGACTTCCTTCTCCACTCTGAAGCCCCGACCTGGCTGGGGTGGAAGGCCTGGTTTCAGTGGTTCTGGACATCCAGCACAGCTGGGTGGTCAGGGCAAGAGGGGGACCCTTAAAGACATCAGTGCTGCTCTTTCCTGTTCACTGTCAGCCTGCCCAGTGTCCTCCTTGATACGAGTCCCAGCCCCTTTCTTCCTGAAACGTCTCTGATTACTTGGGCCTTTGCGGATTTCTCCCTCTTTGACCTTATCCTACTGCAGCAGTTTTTCAAATTATCTATGCAAAGCAGGTGGACCGATCTTTTGGCCACACGTGATGGCTCTGATCTTTCACCCAGGTGACCCTTGGCCTCATGAGCACGATTCCCTGTCAGCCGGCTCTGTCAGAGAAGTGCACACATAAAGGACAGGCCTGCCGGCCTCTGGGGGTCCTGGGGGTCTGATGTGCATGGGCAGACACCCCTACTTCCACAGAGCCCCCCGCAGTGAGTGGGTCCCGAAGCTTGCATTGTCACCTCAGCTCAGGAGACACATGGTTTTTGTGGGAAAATACGTATTAGATTTTTTCGTAGCTGGTGCTAATGAACCTGACTTGTTTTGCTTCCTTCAGGGGCATTACTGAGGCGCGTTTTGTTTATGTCTTTGTCCTTGGCATTCTGTTCACGGGCACCAAAGACTTGCTTAAATCTCAAATCATCGCTGCAGACTTCACGGCCAGGACTGTGGGCCTCTGGGAGATACACAGCGGCCTAGTCCTCCTGGCAGCACTGCTCCTCAGACCCCACAACCTGCCCGTCTTGGTGCTGAGCCTCGCGGTCCAGACTGTCATGACTCAGTTCATCTGGAGGCCCCTGAGGCACGGCGCAGCCGCGGTCACTGTGATGCATTACTGGTTTGGTCAAGCATTCTTCTATTTTCAGGTAGGGTTCATCATTATCGTGGGCAGGAGACTATTAATTTTTAGAGTTGTTTATCTTTTAGTTTTTCTTTAAGAAAATCTTACCATAAGCCGGGTAGTTTAGTGAAGGGACTGTTGGCATGGCAAGGTGAATTATGCTTAAGTCATGCACATATTTATAAGATAGAGTGCAGTTAGTTATCTAAGACAGGCGTGCTGGGTGGCAGCGCGCAGCTGCTGTGCGGGTCTGCCTCCCCTGGGCGGTCAGGGGAGTGGAGGGCTTAGCTCTGCCAGCTCGGCTGGTGACTGCTCTCCCTGCTCCCTGGCTGTCAGCTCTGGGCGCTGCTGGGGCTCCTGCTTGGCTGTTACTCTCTTGGGACCCGTGCTTGTTGCATCTCCTCTTCAGTGTTGAAGAGCCCATCGAGGCAGACCCAGCCACCTTCAGGATAGACCTCAGGGTGCAGCTGTGTACTCAGGACAGCACTGGACAGGTGCACAGAGCATCCAGCTCCTGGCCCTGGAGGGACCGAGTTCCACCTCAGCCTTCAGCCCTGCCCTTGACCTGTTCCCCGTACCCGGAGTGCAGCTCACCAGAGTCTCCCGCTTGCCCCTGGCGGCACAGCAGACCTGCCGCCTGATCAGGGAGGTGCCCGTAGGCTCCCTGCGAACTGAGCAGCTCTGCCCAACGCTGAGGCCTCACTGTCAGGTAGACTGACTGCAGGCCGCGCCCCCAAGCAAGGAGACAGTCTCACGTTCAGTCTGCTTCTCTGCCACGTGGCCTCATCCCACAGCAGGACATGGAGCTTCCGTGGCAGTCTGTGAAGTTGTCACATCTCGGGCACTGCCCATAGGCAGCCAGCGCACATGCGTCTGACAGCCACGGGGCACCTGCAGCAGGCATCGTCCGACACGCTCCAGGCCCCAAAGGGCAAGACCAGCACTGGCCAGCCCTCCCACGGCGGGCCCTACGACACGTCAGGCAAGCGGGCAGCGGTGTGGCCTTAGGAGCACAGTGGGCCCCCGGGGCCTCTCTCGTCTCCCCTCCCGCAGCCCTTCCCTTGGGGCGTCCTTTTCTCACTCTTGGGCTTCCTGGCAGGAGACCACTGACCCTCTCCCCAGCCCTCAGCTCACCGACTCCTCGTGGTACAGGGTCAGGAGCATGGGGCCCAGTTGGCACCCACAGCCCCCATGGGCCCCTCAGTCTCTCTCTGCCTCTAGGCCACCCCTTCACACCCCACCCACACACACAGCGGCGCACTGTTGAGGACCTAGTGACCGAACACAGGGAAGCCCCAGGGCGCGCGGGCCACACCTTAGGCCAGCCCTCCCTGACTGCCGAGTCGGCTTTGGCAGCACCGCCAGCGACCGCCTGGGCTCAGAGCCACTCTTCTGTCGTCAGCCTGCCTCCCCTTGCCATGGCGTTTGAGGTTCTTGTTCTTCCTTCTCCTCCTCTCAGCAGCTCCGAGGTCTCTAGGGAGGGAATCATACAGTCGGGGAAAGCCCAGACGGACGTGAGAAGAGAGGGCCGTGGGGAGGCTGCACGAAGGAGGTTGTCAGGGATGGGCCAGCGGTGCACAGCGAGCACACGGGGAATGGGCGTGGCCTGAGATGCTTGGGTCGGTGCCACCACCCAGCGATGGCCCAGAATGGCACACAGCCAGGGGAGGAGGCGGTGGGCTTCACCCAGCTTGGACCCGTGTCCTTGGGCCATGGGTGAAAAGTTCCTGGGAAGGGCCTGCACTGTGCTGGGACAGACACTTGCGCTGTCAGGCCTGCAAACAGCACGAGTGTCTGAGAAAAGGCCGCCAGCGTCAGTGAAGACTGAAAGGTGGGGGCCACACCTCGGGAGACCCGCACTTGGGTTCAGACTCCCCACTGCCTGGTGGGACGAGCTGTCCTCTTAGCGGCCAGGATCCTGGGCCTGACACTGCCTGTACTCCCTGACGGCCGTGTCCTGCCGCTCCCGTAAGCCATGTGGCACCACCGCCCTTAGCCCCTCAGACAGGGTCCCCAAGGAGGGAGGAGAGAGGTTGGCATGTCTGCCTGAAGTTGACAGAAGTTCGGGGCTTTTCACTTCCATCAGCAGACTTTCATTGTATAGTTTCCTAAAGGTAAAAAACACTCCACTTGCTCCCCAAGCCTGGGAGCGAGGCGAGCAGGTGCAGGGCCGTCATCCGGGGTCAGCCCCGGAGCCGGGAGTGAACGGCCAGCCGGGCTGCTGGGGCCAAGTCCCCGCGACCGGCTCTCGTGGTCTCTCGTGGCCATGGTACAGGACCAGCCGCATCAGCACTGCTTCTGCCCTCGTCCAGGGAAACTCCAACAGCATCGCCACTGTGGACATCTCAGCAGGCTTCGTGGGCCTGGATGCCTACGTGGAGATCCCAGCCATGTTCCTGACAGCATTTGCGACATACTCAGGGCCTGTGCTGTGGGCCAGCCACCTGGTGAACTTCCTGACCTCAGAAGCCAGCAGGTGAGGCTCCTCATCTTTAATCTGATGGTGGGTTAACTCCTGCTCCCAATAACTCAGAGGTCTTTTTCATCAGTTTTCTTTTCCTTAAATAAGAATGAACAGTCCACAGTGCGTGGCGTGTGGGGTGTGGGGCTGGTCTGTGAAGGGACAGCTCAGACCTCCCTGCTGGCTGCTTCTAGATCATACCAAGTGGGATCTCCAGTTGGACAGGATGGAAAGCCCCTTCTCATCCCATCTAGCTGCTGGAGACCTGGTTGGGGCCCAGGGAGCAGGTGTCCACTGGGGGCCAGAGAGCAGGAGGCTCTCACTCTCACAGGAGCTAGTTCTCACCTCCAGGATCCCTGCTGGAGAGGGGGGGTGGCCTGGACGGTCCCAAGGGGCTTGTGGGCCCTGTGGGCTTGTGACTCTGTCAGCCTGTCCTGCCCCCACGGAAGCCGGCAGTCACCAGCCCCAAAGGCTCCTTCCTATCAGACTGCCGGGACAGCCCACCATGCTGTCCTGCCCAGCACGTCCATCCGTCCATCCTTCCCCTCCCCGTTTACTCCACGGAGTTCCCACCACCTCACATTCTGTGCTGTGGGTTTGGTTGGGAAAGGAAGCTGGCAGGTCCCTTCACAGATGTGGGCCATGAGCAGGTGAGGTGTGTGCTCCCTGCCCTGGAGGGCTGCCTGCTGTGGGACCGGCTCGGCGCGCACCACGTCTGTGACTGCAGGCCAGCTGAGCAGGTGGACAGAACAGGTGAAGGCCGGGCCGTAGAGCCCAGTCTTCTGTGGAGAGCAGCTTCCCTGGTGCTGAGATCACGGCTTGACTTTCCTGGCACTTGACATCTGTTACACTTGTATTGGGGAGAAAAAAGATGTTAGCATGGTTTTTAGGTGAGTTGAGAGCATTTTAGTCAGTTGGGGAGTGTTGTCTGATGTTTTCCCTAATTAAGAAGTGTTCCTCTTTTACTTTAGAAAAGGTTTTCCTCCTTCATTTTCAGTCGCTTCGCTCATTGTTTCTGTTTTTATTTTTCCAGTAAAATCAGAAAACTATAACCAGACTAAAGTGGTAGGAGAAAAAAATTTCTTTTCTTTTTTGATCCCTGGGTCGGAAAGATCCCCTGGAGAAGGGAATGGCAGCCCACTCCAGTATTCTTGCCTGGAGAATCACATGGACAGAGGATCCTGGGGGGCTGCTGTCCATAGGGTCGCAAAGAATTGGTCACAACTGAGCAGCTAACACTTTTTTTTTTTTTTTTTACGAGGGAGATGATTTTTCTAAATTTTTTATTTTTTTTTATTTCCGGCTGTGTCTGGCCTTAGCTGAGGTGCATGAGCTCTTCATTGCAGCCTGCGGACCTCTCACTGACTGTGGCACGTGGGCTCTGTGGTTTCCTGCAAGCAGGCTCTCCAGCTGAGGCACGGGGTCTTCCTGCCCTGCAGCAGGAAGGATTTTAGTTCCCCAACCAGGGATCTGAGCCATGTCCCCTACATTGGAAGTCTATGTTCTCAACCACTGGGCCACCAAGCAAGCTCTGAAAACGCATCTCCAGTGGCTCAAAACCTCGGCCCTGGGTAGACCGTGCCTCTCTTCTGAGGAGCTGGCATCTGCTCTGGAGCTCAGCAGTGGGGACGGACAGCCTGGTTGCAGGGCCTCCGTTCATCCCCTCGATTGCAAATTACCTTATGCTAAGGTTACAGGAACTGCCTCCTCACTGGGGCTGTCACTATGGAAGGAACCCAGTCAGAGTCTTTCAAACGGGTCACGTGCCCCACTCACATGACATTGAAACCCAAGCAAGGCAGTGTCCTGAGTTTGCCTACCTCCTTGTCTGGTCGAGAGGGCCGTGGGGTCGGCAGGCTTCCTCTGAGCACAGATGCTCTGGCACTCCAGGAGGGCAGCGGAGCCGAGGCCCGTCCACCAGGCCCATCCCCAGGAGTTTCCTGCACTGGGTGTTGGAGCCGAGGCCCCAGGAGGGGAGGAGGTGCTGCCTCAGGCCCAGCTCTCCCAGAACCCCTGCCTGAGGGACTGGGTCCCAAGTGGGACACGAGGCTGGGCTTGAGCACTCCCCCCAGGGCTCGTGCTCTGGCGGCTGCGCGTGCGCTCACGGCCTGCGCGACCAGAGTGCCGTGCCGTAACGCACGTCTCCCTTTCTGTTGGCAGCGGCTCGGCGCTGAGGCGTGCGTGCTTCTGCTACGCGCTCGTCTGTTCTGTTCCAGCTTCTGTGTATATCGTTATGGTGACATCCCTGCGTTACCACTTATTTATATGGAGTGTGTTTTCTCCAAAACTTCTCTATGAGGGAATGCGTCTACTCGTCACAGCTGCTCTCTGTATATTCTTCACAGCCATGGACCAAACCAACACAAAGGCTTAGACGGAACTGTTAAGACACTGGGAAAATTATATATTTTTAAACTCTTTTGTTTACTTCATGGGTTTGTGTCATGAAGGATATCTGTCTAAATGCAAGATTATTCTTTTAAAAAAAGATGTGAATTCTATAAGGTTGATGAATAGCTTCAATTTCTTTGATTACTGTACTTGAATTTAGATTGAGCAGTAAGTAGTTTAAAAGACTTGGTTTGGATATGCATCATATCTCCCTGTTGTCAATCACTCCGGGAACTTCTGAGCTTTTAATTTCCTCTGGATAAGTTACCTGAATATATGTGTTTAAATTGAAGTATACAAAGTTTCCAGGTATGTTAGTGTCCAGGGATTCTGTGGGACGAGGCTCACGTGCTGCCAGGGCCACCTTGCAGAGATCAGGGCCTTTATGATCCAGGAGCCACCAGGGGTCCCAGAAGCTTGGGTTTATGTGGGCTATATCTGTCAGCATTTATGGCATTTAAAATTAAAACTAAGACATTTAAAATAAATATATTCAATTAAAAATGAAGATATAAATCATTTGCAACACCAAGTACGCTAGCCCACCAGGCTCCTCTGTCCATGGAATTCTCCAGGCAAGAATACTGGAGTGGGTTGCTATTCCCTTCTCCAGGGGCTCTTCCCAACCCAGGGATCGAACCTGGGTCTCCCACATTGCAGGCAGATTGTTTACCATCTGAACCACCAGGGAAGCCCCTATTGCATGTTAATATACCATTTTAAAGAAAAATAAAGGACTCAGTGCTGAATATTCATTGGAAGGACTGATGCTGAAGCTCCGATACTTTGGCCACCTGACTTGAATTGCTGACTCATTGGAAAAGACCCTGATGCTGGGAAAAATTGAAGACAGGAGGAGAAGGGGCAACAGAGGATGAGAAGCTTGGTTGGCATCACCGACTCAATGGACTTGAGTTTGAGCAAACTCCAGGAGATAGTAAAGGACAGGGAAGCGTGCAGTCCGCGAGGTCACAAAGAGTCAGACGTGACTGAGCGACTGAACAGCAACCAGAGTGGAGGCTTGTCGCTCGGAGACCCAGCCAGGCTATTGGAGAGCTGAGGCTTCCAGGCCCGACCCCGATTCCTGGTGAGTCAATCACTATTGGCCAGGGACTTAGTCAGTCAGGACTGTATAATGAAGAGCTGGGGCTTTCAG
The DNA here is from genome assembly GCF_032405125.1 of Capricornis sumatraensis. Lineage (NCBI taxonomy): Eukaryota > Metazoa > Chordata > Mammalia > Artiodactyla > Bovidae > Capricornis > Capricornis sumatraensis. The sequence continues at coordinate 119,975,924 of NC_091075.1, read as the reverse complement.
GCCCGCCCCCCGACTCCTGGTGAGTGACTTGGTCAGTCATGACTGTATAATGAATCCTCCCATTTGAAAAAAAAAAGGAGTGCTTTCTTACCTTTTTTGAGAATTCCCAAGTCAGGGAACCAGGAAGGCTCTACGTGCCAGCGTGCTGGGCCCCCAGCTCCACAAAAAAAGAAGGCCTTTGTTCAGGACTTTGCCCTGCAGGTATGTGCATCTTCTTCTTAATTCATATCCTTCAATTTTGTTAATAGTAACTCACTAAACTAGTGAGTGAATGCAGTGTCCCCTGAACTCTGCTAGCCATTCTGTCCACTTGAGGGAGTGACCAGAGGGTAGGCTCTTGGGTGCCTCTGGTTGACAGTCAGTCAGTCAGAGGCACAGGCAGCAACCTGGCCCTGGGTTGGGTGTTGTCAGAAGTGGAGGGTGGGATCTGATTCTGTCTCTGGGTTGATAGCATCAAGACTGAGTGGGATTCACGGACTCCTTACTGCCACAGAGAGCTGCTTGGTCAGGAGAAGCCTCCACACGCAGTCATTGGAACTGGGTCCAGCAACTCTTCTCAGTCTGAGACCACTGAGTAAGGTTAAAAATGTGTCCCCCTGTGTTGGTAGCAGCACTGTTCACGATAGCCAAGACACAGAAGAAACCCGAATGTCCACCAACAGATGGATGAGTCAAGAGGGTGTGGCGCACACGCACAACGGAATATTACTCAGCCATAAAAAGAGCTCACTCCATTCCAGTGAGGTGGGAAGAACCTGCAGACTTACACAGAGTGAAGTGAGTCAGAAAAATAGAAGCAAACGTTGTATATTAATGCATACATACAGAATCTGGAAAAGTGGTACTGGTGAACCTATTTGCCGGGAAGGAATGGAAACGCAGATACAGAGATGGACTTGTGGACACAGTGGGGGAAGGAGAGAGTGGGACGAATGGAGAAAGTGGCATCAACATATGTGCACTATCATGAGCATCAGTGAGAAGTTGCTCCAGAACACAGGGAGCCCAGTCTGGTTCTCTGATGACCCAGAGGGTGGGACTGGGGAGGGGAGGGAAGCTCAACAGGGAGGTGATACATATATCACTGGAGAAGGGAATGGCAAACCACTTCAGCATTCTTGCCTTGAGAACAGTATGAAAAGGCAAAAAGATAGAACACGGAAGGATGAACTCCCCAGGTCAGTAGGTGCCCAATATGCTACCGGAGATCAGTGGAGAAATGACTCCAAAAAGAATGAATAGATGGAGCCAAAGCAAAAACAACACCCAGCTGTGGATGTGACTGGTGATGGAAGCAAGGTCTGATGCTGTAAAGAGCAATATTGCATAGGAACCTGGCATGGTAAGTCCATGAATCAAGGCAAATTGGAAGTGGTCAAACAGGAGATGGCAAGAGTAAATGTCAACATTTTAGGAATCAGCAAACTAAAATGGACTTGACTGGGTGAATTTAACTCAGATGACCATTATATATACTACTTCCGTTGGAAGAAATGGAGTAGCCATCATAGTTAACAAGAGTCCAAAATGCAGTACTTAGATGCAGTCTCAAAAAAGACAGAATGATCTCTTCATTTCCATGGAAAACCATTCAGTATCATGATAATCCAAGTCTTATGTCCCAACCGGTAATGCTGAAGAGGCTGAACAATTCTATGAAGACCTACAAGACTTTTTAGAACTAACACCCAAAAAAGATGTCCTTTTCATTATAGGGGACTGGAATGCAAAAGTAGGAAGTCCAGAAACACCTGAAGAAACAGGCAAATTTGACCTTGGAGTACAGAATGAAGCAGGACAAAGACTAATAGAGTTTTGCAAAGAGAATGCACTGGTCATAGCAAACATCCTCTTCCAACAACACAAGAGAAGACTCTACACATGGACATCACCAAATGGTCAACACCGAAATCAGATTGATTATATTCTTTGCAGCCAAAGATGGAGAAGCTCTATACAGTCAGCAAAAACAAGACCAGGAGCTGACTGTGGCTCAGATCATGAAGTCCTTCTTGCCAAATTCAGACTTAAATTGAAGAAAGTAGGGAAAACCACTAGACCATTCAGGTATGACCTAAATGAAATCCCTTACGATTATACAGTGGAAGTGACACATGGATTCAAGGGATTAGATCTGGTAGACAGAGTGCCTGAAGAACTATGGACAGAGGTTCATGACATTGTACAGGAGACAGGGAGCAGGACCATCCCCAAGAAAAAGAAATGCAAAAAAGCAAACTGGCTGTCTGAGGAGGCCTTACAAGAGTTGTGAAAAGAAGAGAAGCGAAAAGCAAAGGAGAAAAGGAAAGATACACCCATTTGAATGCAGAGTGCCAAAGAATACCAAGGAGAGAGAAGAAAGCCTTCCTCATTGATCAGTGCAAAGAAATAGAGGAAAACAGTAGAATGGGAAAGACTAGAGATCTCTTCAAGAAAATTAGAGATACCAAGGGAACATTTCATGCAAAGATGGGCTCAATAACAGACAGAAACGGCATGTACCTAAAAGAAGCAGAAGATATTAAGAAGAGGTGGCAAAAATACACAGAAGAATTGTACATAGAAGATCTTCATGACCCAGATAATCAGAATGGTGTGATCACTCACCTAGAGCCAGACATCCTGGAATGTGGAAGTCAAGTGGGCCTTAGGAAGCATCACTACTAACAAAGCTAGTGGAAGTGATGGAATTCCAGTAGAGCTCTTTCTAATCCTGAAAGATGATGCTGTGAAAGCGCTGCACTCAATATGCCAGCACATTTGGAACACTCAGCAGTGGCCACGGGACTGGAAAAGGTCAGTTTTCATTCCAGCCCCAAAGAAAGGCAATGCTAAATAATGCTCTAACTAGTGCACAATTGCACTCATCTCACACGCTAGTAAAGTAATTCTCCAAGCCAGGCTTCAGCAATACGTGAACTGTGAACTTCCAGATGTTCAAGCTGATTTTAGAAAAGGCAGAAGAACCAGAGATCAAATTGCCAACATCCGCTGGATCATCGAAAAAGCAAGAGTTTCAGAAAAATATCTACTTCTGCTTTATTGACTATGCCAAAGGTTTTGACTCTGTGGATCACAACAAACTGTGGAACATTCTGAAAGAGATGGGAATGCCAGACCACCTGACCTGCCTCTTGAGAAACCTGTATGCAGGTCAGGAAGCAACAGTTAGAACTCCACATGGAACAACAGGCGTTCCAAATAGGAAAAGGAGTATGTCAAGGCTGTATATTGTCACCCTGCTTGTTTAACTTCTATGCAGAGTACATCATGAGAAACGCTGGACTGGAAGAAACAAGCTGGAATCAAGATTGCAGGAGAAATATCAACAACCTCAGATATGCAGATGACACCACCCTTATGGCAGAAAGTGAAGAACTAAAGAGCCTCTTGATGAAAGTGAAAGAGGAGAGTGAAAATTTGGCTTAAAGCTCAACATTCAGAAAATGAAGATCATGGCATCCGGTCCCATCACCTCATGGGAAATAGATGGGGAAGCAGTGGCTGACTGTATTTTTTTGGGCTCCAGAATCACTGCAGATGGTGACTGCAGCCATGAAATGAAAAGATGCTTACTCCTTGGGAGGAAAGTTATGACCAACCTAGACAGCATATTGAAAAGCAGAGACATTACTTTGCCGACTAAGGTCCGTCTAGTCAAGGCTATGGTTTTTCCAGTAGTCATGTATGGATGCGAGAGTTGGGCTGTGAAGAAGGCTGAGCGCCAAAGAATTGATGCTTTTGGACTGTGGTGTTGGAGAAGACTCTTGAGAGTCCCTTGGACTGCAAGGAGATCCAACCAGTCCATCGTAAAAGAAACCAGTCCTGAATATTCATTGGAAGGACTGATGCTGAAGCTGAAACTCCAATACTTTGGCCACCTGATGCGAAGAACTGACTCATTGGAAAAGACTCTGATGCTGGGAAAGATTGAAGGCGGGAGGAGAAGGGGACAACAGAGGATGAGATGGTGGATGGCATCACCAACTCAATGGACATGAGTTTGAGTAAACTCTGGGAGTTGGTGATGGACAGGGAGGCCTGGCGTGCTGCAGTCCATGGGGTTGTGACCAACTGAGTCAGACACAACTGAGCAACTGAACTGAATTGAACTGATAAATACATATATATATATATAATTACAGCTGATTCAAGTTATTACACAGCAGAAACCAGCACAACATTTTAAATATTTAAAACAACAGACATTTAAAAAAAAAAAAAAGAATGAAATGATGTTATTTGCAGCAACGTGGATGAAACTAGAGATTACCATGCTAAGTGAGGTGAGTCAGACAAAGATGAATGCCCTGTGATGTCACTGACAGGTGGGATCCATAATATGACACACGTGAGCTCACTCACAGAGCAGATGATGTCATTCACACGTGGGGTCTAGAATGTGACACGCATGAACTCATGGAGCAGACGATGTCACTCACACGTGGGGTCCAGAATGTGACATGCATGAACTCACGGAGCAGATGATGTCACTGACGTGGGGTCTAGAATGTGACACCCGTGAGCTCACTCACGGAGCAGATGATGTCACTCACACGTGGGGTCCAGACTGTGACATGCATGAACTCACGGAGCAGATGATGTCACTGATGTGGGGTCTAGGATGTGACACCCGTGAGCTCACTCACGGAGCAGATGATGTCACTCACACGTGGGGTCCAGAATGTGACACACGTGAGCTCACTCACAGAGCAGAAACAGGCCCGCAGACATAAAGAACAGACGTGTGGTTGCCGAGTGGAGGCGGGGCTGGAGGAGGGAGCAACGGGGTGTTAGATCAGCAGATGCAAGCTCGCATATATAGGATGAAGGAACAGTCAGGTCCTCCTGTAGGACACAGGGACGTATATTCGTGTCCTATGATGAACCATAGTGGAAAAGAATATATAAATAACTGAATCACTTTGCTGTACAGCAGAAGTTAACGTTGTAAGTCAACGATATTTCAGTTCTTAGAAAACATGCAGGCAACACTATATACTGTGCACAGACACACACTTGTGTTGCACAGAAGCACTCCAGGTGTGAGCCATGACGAGCAAGAGGTGAGGGCAACCCAGAGGGTGAGGGGGCGCGCACCTGGGACCAAGGCCATTTCCAGAACTTACTGAAACCCTTTGTAACCATTGCCAGAAGTACCCTCGATCATCACTTACTTAACAGGCTTCCTAACTCCAAAATAGGCAAAGAGACCCAATCCAGTAGTCACCATATAACACCCTAACCCATCACCTAATGCCACCCATCCAGCAGGAATTTTTTTTGTCTTGAGGCTATAAAAATTGGCTACTAACCCATGAAAAGGGCTTCCCTCGTAACTCCATTGGTAAAGAATCTGACTTCAGTGGAGGAGACCCCAGTTCGATTCCCGGGTCAGGAAGATCCACTGGAGAAGGGCTAGGCTGCCCACTCCAGTGTTCTTGGGCTTCCCTCGTGGCTCAGCTGGTAAAGAATCCACCTGCAATGCGGGAGACCTGGGTTCAATCCCTGGGTTGGGAAGACGCCCTGGAGAAGGGCTAGGCTGCCCACTCCAGTGTTCTTGGGCTTCCCTCGTGGCTCAGCTGGTAAAGAATCCACCTGCAATGCGGGAGACCTGGGTTCAATCCCTGGGTTGGGAAGACGCCCTGGAGAAGGGCTAGGCTGCCCACTCCAGTGTTCTTGGGCTTCCCTCGTGGCTCAGCTGGTAAAGAATCCACCTGCAATGCGGGAGACCTGGGTTCAATCCCTGGGTTGGGAAGACGCCCTGGAGAAGGGCTAGGCTGCCCACTCCAGTGTTCTTGGGCTTTCCCTCGTGGCTCAGCTGGTAAAGAATCCACCTGCAATGCGGGAGACCTGGGTTCAATCCCTGGGTTGGGAAGACGCCCTGGAGAAGGGAAAGGCTACCCACTCCAGTATTCTGGCCTGGAGAATTCCATGGATTGTAGAGTCCACGGGGTCGCAGAGAGTTGGATACAACTGAGCACCTTTCACTTCACAACCCGTGAAAAGCATCAGCTCTCCCTGGCCTGTGAGGAGGTCGGCTGCTGTGCACTCAGGGCCCTCATTGTCTCTGCCGTCTGCCCTCAATAAACTCACTCCTTTCTGAAATGCTCTGTGTCTGTAAACTTTTCCAGCCTGAGCTTGGACTGCCGTGATGCTAAGTCCGACCAGCCGGCAGCAGCTCACCACCGCAGCTATCAAGTCTTTGAGTTGTGGCAGGTCTACTTTGAGGTGTGCCTAATGTGTAATATCCAACCAGACTTCTGCACTTAGTATGGAAAATATATGCAAAAGTCTCTTCACCCTCCAGTCTCCCAAGAGCGGCACTTGCGTTTGCATCAGGGCAAGTGCCAGGATGGAGCATGGGGCACCCTCTGAAATTCCCGGCATCCGGTCCCCAGGGTAGCCATTGAATGAACAGAGACAGCCCTGGTGACCGGCATAGGGGTGGGGCCCCTCAATGGAGAACAAGAAGAGGCTGAGTTTTGGCGAAAGTCTTGAGTTTAGGGTCCTAAGGGACCCTGAGGAGGGCAGTGAGCAGGCTGTTCGCTGAAAGCACAGAGGTCTGCAGAGAGCTGGAGGTTGCTACACTGCCAAACCTGGGCTCACAAAACTCCCACAAACGCCACTTGAAAAAAGAACCTTGGTCCCACTTGTAGCTAGAACAAGGCAAGGGCCCAGGCACAGTGGAGAACTGAGCTCAGACCCCTGTTCTCACACCAGCTCCATCCCAGGCACACAGCCCATTCCCTAAGCTTAGGTTTTCCTACCTTTGAAGTGCTGTTTCCAGGGTTAAGGGAGGCAGCAATCTTCAAGTGCTTGTCACACAGGGCCTGGCTCATAAAGAGCTCTCAACACAAATTAGCCATTGGTCAGATGACACCACACTGACAGAGATCGTGGTGGGCATAGGCCTCGGGCTGGAGTGCGGGCTCGGGCAAGGCTAATTGGTTGGGCAGGTGAGGGTGGGGTTTCAGAAAACTCCTGGAGCTTTTCTCCGCCTCCAGGAAGGGTTGGCGATGGCAAGAGGTGAGGGAGGCAGGAGGTGGCAGAGCTCACAGCTCTGGGTGGCTCCACGGTGGTAGACGAAGGAGAACTGAAGTCTTGCATTTAAGGAAAAATAACCTGAGCTACACTCAAAGGCAGAAGGGGCTCCCGGGGCCAGCCCGCTGCACAGGAGCAGGGGTTGCTGCCTCCAGGGCCGACGGTTCGGACGGCCCTGCAGGTCCACTTGGAAGAGGCTCCCAGGAGAGGCAACGTCCCAGCAGGGCCAGGACACAAGATGGGGGTGAGGGTCCAGTGATGGACATGGGTGTTGAGGGGACTGTGTGAGCCAAGGCTGGGAGGAGAAGGAGCAGGTGGAGAAAAAGTCCCTAAAATGAGCAAAATTGAGGCCACTGCTGAGTCCATGCTGCCCCAGGCAGAGAGGCCCCTTCAGAGCACAGACTCTTTGGCCTTTCACTGGATGAGAGTGGAGTCTCCAGCAGGACTCCAGCCTCTGACACAGAGGCCATGCCTACCCCCACCTCCCCAAGCTGCTGAGAAGAGGAAGTAACGTGCCAGGCGGCATTTATGAAGTAACACAGTCACTGGCACTCTTATATGCAAACGTTTGCAAATATGCCAAATGTTCCGAAATTTTTCCCCCTTGGGTGATTACTCTCACTGTTTCAGCTTTTTTTTTAATGTTCATCTGACAGATGGCGAGGGCACCACCAGCTTCCCCCCTGCGCCCTGGCTCAGGGAAGGGGTGCCCTCCCTGGGTATCCTCAGCAGCTGGCCCCAGGCAGGAAGGAGGGCACAGACCACGCACCTGAGTTCTGTACCAGGTTCAAAAGTGTTCAATGCAGTCCCCCAAATTCTTATTCACCTAGAACATGACCTTATCTGCAAATAGGGTCTTTGCAGATCACTCTGGACTAGAGACGGACCTAAAGCCAACAAAGTCCTTATAAGAAGCAGAGAAGGGCACACAGAGAGAGCCAGAGGACACCAAAAGTGGGACCAGCTATAACGTGGTTTGTCCGTGGGCCCAGGCATGCCTGGGACTGCTGGCTCCCAGAGCCTGGAGGGAGGAAGAGAATGAGTTCTTCTTTAGGGCTTCAAGAAGGAGCCAGCCCTGCCAACTACCTGACCTTAGACTTCTGGCCTCCAGACTATGAGATAATATATGTCGTTTTAATCCATGTAGTGTGGCAGCAGTCCAGGGAACTAAGACAAGCTCCTACAATGTCCTGGTCACTGAGATGGTCCAGGGCCCTAAGACGGTCCAGGCCCCTGAGATGGTCCAGGTCACCAAGATGGTCCAGGCCCCTGAGAAGGTCCAGACCTCTGAGATGTTCCTGGCCTACATCCTGGTACTCCATATCATCGTCCCTGCTCAGCAACACCAGTGAGTTTGCCTCCCCACTGCACACCCTCCTCCTGACATGTCCATGGCGCACACCAGCTTCAGTCTCCACACCTACTTATTCTCTGGGCCCCAGACAAGAGCCCCCTGTGCCCCACAGAGAAGGCTGAAAGGTCAGACTGGGTCAGGTCCACGAGGTTTTACTTTTTCTTCAGAAAAGGTAGTTCTTGAAAGTTCCTGGGAAGGACAGCACAATCTGACACATGTTTTAGAAGAAAGTTTTATCAGGAGTGGAGCTGATAAAGGACCCAGGCTGGTGTAGGAATAGTGTGAGCACACAGCAGGTGCACAGGTCAAAGCTGGGCCTGGGTGTTGGGAGAAGGGCCCCCTCCTGCAGCCACAGGCGGCACAGGGAAGGGCCACAGTGGCCTCCATCCCTGACCGGCCTGTTTGGCGCTCCTGCCCTTGGCGTAGCCCAGGTGGCTTGACCACACAGTCTGCTGGACCAGGACCAGAGTCACGAGTCACCCAGAGACAGACAGGAAGTGACTGTTGTGCTCTATCGATTTGAAAGGAACAGGATTTCTGCTGGCATTCTGCAGAGGAGCGAAGGTAGATGAAAACGCAGACAGAGCTTCTCTAGACGAAACTCACCTGTGTGAGGACAATCCTCCAGATGTGGGGATTCTGAGAAAACCATTAAAAACTTCGACAGGAACTCCCAGGCTTTCTCCCACCACCCCCACCCCCCCAACCCCCCCCACCCCCCCACCCCCCCCCCCCCCCCCCCCCGCCGAGGAAGTCCTTAGAATTCAAACTGGGGATGTAAGGATGTATGGGCACTACTTTTCGAAGTTAGGTTTTTATTTTCCATTTTGGTGAGTTTTTTCCTGTAATTACTGTGCCGAAAAGTGCCAAATTAAACAAAGATATCATATCATCTAGAAAATGAACCACCTAACATTAGGCTGCTGGCTCCCTCTCCTATAAAAAGAAGTTCACAGTTATACAAAGAATTTATACTTATTTATGTGCCAGAATTCATTTTGCTTAGAGTCTCTTATTAATTTTCATTCATATTTTGGTGAGAAAATGGTGCTTTGGGGCAATAACACTGAGGGCTTGCAAGGGGCCTGTGCCCAGAGCAGGGCTCCCCAGAGGCCACTCAGAGGCTCTGCAACACTGCTGCCCGGGAGCCTGGGAACTTGGCCTGCACACTGACTGATTCGGTCAGGAGCCATAGATTTTTGTATCAGTCAAAAATTCAGTTTTGTAGTCGAGGCTTGTGTGGCCAAGAGCAGCTCCTCTGCCTGAGGAAGGCGTGTGAGCCCTGGCGCCCTGGGGGGCGCTTGCTCAGCAGCATTAAGGGAACAGGCTTGTTTGCTGACTGTGCCACGTGTCGCTGATTAGGTCATTCTTTAAACAAATTTTATGTTTAAAATAACTTACAAACAGCATTAAACAAAGTAACAACACAAAAATGTGTTTATTTAATTCTGGTATTTCACCATGATATAAACTCTTGGTTTGGCCTCCACCAGGCCAAGAGTTATTATTCTGAAAAGTAGAATAAGACCCATATTTTAAGAATGCTCCAAGAACTGGCATTATTTTCCAAGGAGCATAAGAATCAATCCTAAACAACTAATGTAAATTTTCAGAAAGGAGAAAAAGCATGAATGCGCTGGCCAACCTCCCAGGACTCTGGAGCCATCACAAGCAGTTGGCAGGAGGCGAGGTGGTCTCTCCACTGCCTCCCTGAGTGCTGGCCTTCAGAACAGTTTGAGTGAAGGGATATTGGAGGTTTTATTTCTTTAGCAAGATTTAAAAAATAAAACCCTGGGATCCCATATCATTATATTGGCCTCTATAAAGCGGACTTAACCATATTCTGGAGTTAGAAACACATCTTTAAAAATCCCATCTAGCTTCTTGGTCACATGTACATTTGACAGGGGGAAGCCACTGTCTGTACCCACAGATGCCCTCTGCTGCCCCATCCCATTCTGCCTTCTGTCCCATCCCAAGGAAAGTCTGCAACTTGAGCGAGGTCATTGATTTTGCCTGCATGTTTGAAAGACAAATCGTGTAAGACACCACCTCGCTCAAGAGTCTTCTCCAACACCACCTCGGGAGACAGGAGGAAGGTCTGACATCAGCTGTCCGCGCTGCTCCAGTTTGCTCTGTTCCAGTGGTCCCTGCCCAGCAGCCTTCCGCAAGAGCTCGCCGTGTGCCCACTCACTGGGCGCACCCTGGCTTGGCTGCCTCCTTATGTGGTTCTGGGAAGTCAGCCTTGCAGCTGCCCCTGAGGTCTGTGCTCCATGAGCGGTGAGCAGGCCTGCCTTATTGATTTGATCTCAGTAGATGGGGTAAAGCTTTCCAAAAGTCTCTTTTGCTGCCACTTATCACTTTTTCTGCTTAGGTTGATGGCCAGTGGGCTGGTGGTGTGGGGGCGGGGGGCGGGTGTCAGGTGATAAGGACCATCAGGGGAACTAGTTGGGCTGGGCCCTCAGCCTGGCTGAATCTCAAGGCCTAGTATGGACCACTATCTGAAGAGGTCTGGGTATGAGGACCTGGGAGATTGACCTGGAATGATTCTTTTTTCTTGGATGGCATCAACATAACAAGGAGAAGACACTGCCCAAGGCCCCTTTGATCAGAATCCCCAAGTTTCTAAGTAACTGTCCAAGCATCAGCATAACAGCTTTGCCACCTCCACTGAATGGTGGCCGGTCTCCACTTCTCTGCATGGATAGCGGGCCTCTCCTCTCTAGCAGCCTCTGCTGCAGCTGGGTGGCCCTGCTGGTCATGATTAGACGCTGGACTCGGTCACCTGGGGTACAGAGGAACTCTGGCTTTGGGCAGGGCACCTGGTCTCATCCCAGAGCCCACAGCTGGAAGCCATATCTCCAACACCAAGTCTGGCTGCTTTTCCACAATTAGAAGTGGACCCCTATACACTCTAGAGAGATTACACACTATTTCCTTAGCTTTCCTCACTTCAAGTGTCCTGTCCTGTGCTCACCCTAGCAGAGCGCAGGGTGAATCCTCAACTCCTTTTGCAGGAGGGTCACACCATTTGGGCCAAAGTGGGACTCTGCTTACAGCACGTTCAAAATTAGCAGCACACCTGCCTGGCACCACAATCCCAGCACATGGTAGTTGGATCACCTTTCCCGAAGATCCAGAGCCTACCTGGATCCCAGTCAGAACCACAGGACTGGGCGGAAACACATTTCACCATCGTTCAGAACACGTTTCACGTTGTGTTTAAATAGGCACACACATGTGTATCCTAATGATTTAAAAGTATGACCTTCACATCAATTAAGGCTATTTAAGGGGTATATTTCAAATGAAATGCTATGATATCCAAAATTACCAATTACTGAATTAACCAACAGGATAATAATCTTTGCCAGAAAAACTATGACTGTGATTTCCAAAATAGGATTGGATTGTTCATATGTATTAACCAAAATAAGCTCAGTTTTGCCGTAAAAACCCAATCTCCAGTTTCCAGAAAAAGAAATGTATGGGACCTGATATACAGACAGAAATTTAGCCTCAGAAAGAGGTTGGATTTAGCCAACCAGCTAGCATAATACAACTGTTCAAACTCACATCTGTCAGACCAAATTCAATCATTTTCCCCCCAAATTGATGTTTGTCGACATTCTCTAACCCCAATTTGATGAATATCTCCAATAACACAGCAATTAATTTAATAAAGGAACTCACCAATTTTAAATTGCAATAAATTTACCAAACATTTTCACTGTTTATGGAGAGCTTTACAGTAAGAAAGTTATCAACAAAAGCAGGCACATCCGTGTACAAAGTGTTGCTGTGGGCGCTTCTTCACGTCTTCCATTCCGACAGTATCAGCCGCTCCGTCTTTGTCCTCTCAGTCAGCAGTTCTTCCCGCTCGCTGGGTGAGCTTCCACCCGGGCCTGGGCCTCGGGGGCGCCCAGGGAACGGACTTGCCAAAGAGAAGTGCGGTGGGGGCGAGCCAACCCCAAAACATTTATTGTAAACTTTAAAATGGAGTCCGGATACGAGCAGACACAGAAAAGAAGAGAAACCTCCCAAACACAGAAATAATAGGACTGGAGGACCAGTCTCGCGGCGGGGAGCCCCCCAGAGGCGCCGGGCCAGACCGCCCTGAAGCCGCGGCGCCACGGAGAGGCTTGGCTTTGCGCCCCGCCAGCCCCCCACCTCCCTCGCCGCCGCGGCAAGGCAGGGAGACGGGCACGGCCGTCCGCACAGGCCCAGGGGCTCAGCAGGCCCGACCCGGCTCCCAGGGGCGCGCCGCCTCGCAGGACGCGCGGCAGCAGTAGGGGTAGGAGGCGTTGAGGTCGGGGTCCGAGGGCGCGTACCCCGGCAGCTCCACAGACGGGTGCCCCCCGCAGCACACCTCCACGCCCGCCTCGTCAAACGCGTGGAAGACGCCCACGTTGATGTAGGAGACCGCGTGGTGCGTCGCGAAGCCCGCGCAGTCCCCCGGGGCGGCGAAGTCCGACTCCTCCGGAGACAGGATGGAAGCCTCGCTGGGCCGCGGCTGCAGCCGCCGCCCCCGCCGGCCCCGCCGGCCCCGCCGCGCCCGGGAGGCGGGCGGCTGCGCGCGGAGCCCCGGGCCGCCGCGGGGCCGCGCCAGGGCCCGGCCTCCCTTCCGCCGGCCGCGCCGGCCGCGCCGAGCCTGCGACGACTTGTAGTTCTTGACCAGCAGGAGGCTGAGCAGGCCCAGGAGGCACTCGAGCGAGTTGAAGACGGTGGAGAGCACCAGGCCGCGCTGGTAGTCCTTCAGCTGGCGGCACTTGGCGGAGGTGGCGCTGTCCAGGGTGCCGCGGGCGCGCGGCGCGCCGGGGGCCGGGCCGGGGCCGGCGGCCGCGGGGCCCGGGGCCGGGCCGGGGGCCGCGGCCGGCGCGCGCGGCGGCAGGCAGTAGTGGGAATACTTGCGCTCCACCAGGGACACGGTGTCGCCGTCGATCACGGCGCCCGCGAAGGCGCTGAGGACCCCGAGCATGAAGACGAGGACGCCGAGCAGGAGCAGGTTCTGGCTGCTCACCGGCCCCGAGGGCCCGGCGGCGCCCCCCGGGTCGCCGGGCGCGGCCTCCGCAGCCCCCGCGGAGCCGGCGGCGACCCCTAGCCCCGGGCCCGGCCCCGCGAGGGGCGCGTCCCGGGGCCCGCAGCAGAGCAGGGCGGCGCCGAGCAGCGAGAGGCCGGCGGCCAGCAGCAGCCCCGAATAGAAGGCGCCGGCGGCCGCCCCCAGCCGGAAAGGCTCCCCGCGCAGCTCCGAGCCCAGCGAGAAGCACTTGAGGCCGACGGCGGCGGCGCTGAGCGCGCAGGCGAGCAGGAGGCAGGAGGAGAGCGCGGCGCAGGCCCCGCGGACGCTCCACTTCATCCTCCGCGCCCGAGCCGGCCCGCACCCCGCGCGCCCGCCGCCGCCCGCCGCCGCCCCCGCCGCCTGCGCCTCCTCCCGGCGCCGCGCGGCCGGACCGCCGGCCTCCTCCTCATCCTCCCGCGTCCTCCCGGGCCCGCGCCGCCGCCGCCGCCGCCGCCGCCGCAGTCGGAGCCCGCATCCTCCGCCTCCTGCCGCCGCCGCCGCGGCCCCGCGCAGGGAACCGATGCGGCGCGGAGGACCGCAGGGCGCGCGCGCCCCCTCCCCAGCCCGCGGCGCCCCTCCCAGGACGCTCAGCTCCCCCCACCGCCCGCGGCCCGGCGCGCCCGGCCCAGGCACCGCCCTCCCCCGCCCCCCCGCCCCGCGGCGCCCCTAGCACGCCCCTCGGCCCCCCCCGCCAGGAGAAGCCCCCCGCGCCGCGTCTCTGCGCCGGCCTCCCCCGAGGGGCGCCCCGGCCGCTCCGGGCACGCCGCTCCCCACCCCTGGGCGCCCGCCCCCGACGCCCCCAGGCCCCAGCCCCAGCGCCTGCCGCCTCTCGGGCCCCCGCGGGCGCGCTCCGCAGGCCGCGGGGCTGGGGTCTCACTCCTCGCCCCCCGCCTGTCAGAGACCAGGGAGCCCGAGGAGGTTGGCTTGGAGTGCGGGAACAGAGGCCCCTCGTGCTGAGGGCTAGCGGGCAAGCCTGAGGGTGGGCGGGGAGGGGCGCGTCCGGGGCGGAGGGAAGAAGGAAGACCCCGCAGCAGGGGTTTCCGTGCGGGGGCGGCGGGAGGGGGGGAAAGAGGAGAGGAGCCCGGGCAGGGATGAGCCGCCTCCTCGCGGGAGGAGGGCGGGAGTCCGGCTGCGGGGCGGAGGGGAGGGCTCGGAGGAGGCGCTCGGGTGCCGGGACCCTCGGGCGCCGCCGGGGAGCGCGGGCCCCAGTGCGGGGGGCGTGGGGGGCGCGGCCCCGGGGAGCCCTGGAGGAGTCTCGTCCGAGCCCTTCTCAGGGAGCCTGCGGGACTTCCCCGCAGATGCGGGTGCGAGTGAGTTAATTCATCGGAAGGCGGCTCGCGGCCTGGGAGCAACGCGGGAGACTGGGGGTGCGGCGTGGGGGAGGGGAAATCGCCTCCTTCCGACCGACGCGGCGCTCTCGGTGGGAGAGGAAGGCGTGGGGCCGGGCAGAGCATGGAGATGGTCTTGCCCGGGCCTCTCGGGCACCCAGCCTGCTGAAACCAGGCCTGGGAGCGCGTCTCCGGCAAGCCCTCTGAGGTCCCACCGCGCCGAGCGCCCTCGCGTTCTTGCCACACCGGCTCTGCCGCTTCTGCAGCGAGGCCTGGGACCGATGACTCACCCTGCCGGCTAATTACAGCGTTAAATAACTTCGCGCTGGATCCCGGGGAAGCGGGCGGCGCGGCAGCTAGGGAACGCGATGCGGGAGGAGGGGCCGGGGGAGATGCAGGGGTGCTTTGAGAACACACACCCGTTCCTGCCGCCCGCTCGGCAAGTTCTGGCCCGTGGAGGCTCCCCCGGAGCTCTCAGCGTCGGGCCCTTTCCTGCACAGTGTCCAGCGGTGCCCGGTGAGCAGGGGCACCAGCCCCCAGAGGGCCCTGGCGTCTGGAGGAAGCCTCACCCACATTCGCCAGGCAGCCCGCGCAAGGGGACCCTCGCCCACGTTTCACGGAAACCATCTGCCCAGTGAATATATGTGAAGGCCTTTCGTGCGTCTCTCTGGACATTTGCGTGGGACGGACGTGAACGGCGGTGGCTGTGCGGAGAGGGAGCAGGTTTCGCTGTATTTTTAGCAGGGAGTGCAGATTTTAGAGCATCAGCTGAACCTCCTCGTTCAGTCCTCTCCTCATGCATGACGACTTGCCAGAAAAGTAGGGATAGTGAGCCTCCTTTCACATTTATGGGGTATAGGTTTTAAAGGACAGTGTGTAAATCAGCTTGTATAATAATCATGGCACCCACGCGTGTGAGCGGAGTTGCCATGAGCTGACTTCCAATGATTATTTCTGTTTCCAGGGAGACGAGGTTTGCAGCCACCTCCGTGGAGGAAGGAGCAGCTTCTCCATTGCCTCCGCTGTGCTGCGGCAGCCGGATTGATGAGGCTTTGCGGGAGGAAGTGAGCTGCCTTGGCTGGTCCTGAGCCCCGCCAGGATGGAGGCCTGGGTTGGCCTGGGCGAGCTGCAGGCGGCGGTGCAGCAGCCTCTCAAGTCCGAGGACCCAGGCAGGCTCGTGGTTTAGGATTCCTCCAGGATCTGGCCTCCTCTCTCCTCCAGAGCCTGTGTCTGCCAGCCCTTCACTCGACCCCTGGCCGCTGCTCTATCCCTAAATGAGTGGTGCCTCTTACCAAAGCAAGCCCTCGGCATATGCTGGTCCCGTTTCTGCTTTATGTTCCCCGGGCCACATCCTCAGCCGGCTTCTGCTGTCCCCTTTCTTAGGCCTTAGCTTCAGCTCCCTTAATTGCCCTAACTTCTGTTGGGTGCCCACCCTCCTTTGAACAGTGGAAAGAGTGCCCCCAAAGACTTTCCTGTTTAGTCCTGGCAACGAGCCCTGAGGCAGGTGGGCCTGCTATCCTCACAGAGGTTTTCCACCCCAAATCCAGACTCTGCTCACCTCCCCGGCCCCCACCTCCCTGCACCCTCTCCTCCCTGCACCCCTCCTCCCTGCACCCCTGCCTCCCTGCCCCTCAGCTCCTGGACAAAATTCCCCCATAACAGGCAGGATCTCCCAGTGGTCTAAATGTCTGTCTTCCCAACCATATTGGGGGCTCAGTGCAAGCAGGGTCCATACCCAGCTTGACCCCACCCCCTCCCCACCAGGACTCCCCATCAGGCCCCGTCCTGGCCATGTGGAATAGACAGGTGAGCAGACGAATGAATGAGTGAACTGCCGCCAACCTGGGGTTGCTCTGTCCTGTGACACCATCTAATGTCAGTCCAGTTTTGCTCACAAGGAGAACAGGGCCAGGTGACACAGACAGGTCCGCAGGATGGCGAGGACCCACCTCCCTGCTGCAGTGAGGGGGGGCACTCTGGCCAGGAGCCAGAAGCAGAACTGTGGAGCCCTGCAGGCAGAATGACCAGCAGGCGTCCTGCCATGACGGGCCTTGAGCTGTGCGAGTTCGGACTTCATCCCGAGGGTGAGGAGACCTTAGAAGGCCCGGCTCTGTGGGGTGTTCTAGACGCACTGCCGTGAGAAGACTGGGCTGAGGGCTGGAAGCATGTAGGGATCGGGGCCGGTGGAGGGTCCTGCCCCATCACGGAGCTCGTGGAACACACTCTCAGGCTCCCGCCCCACCGCCTGGCAGATGGCCGGCCGGCCACCTCTTTTTTGGCTGCTCTGCTGGAATGCAGACAGTGGTCAGCTCTCTTGATGAGTGTGTCTGTCTCCCCTCTGTGTCTGCAGGAGGAAGGGACAGCAGCCTGCAGTCCCTGCCACACACGGCTCCCAGGGACCCTGTAGCCGCGCCACGCTCACCTCCGCAACCCATGCGTAGTTCGAAAGTTAACTCCACTGCTTTCTTCTAATGGCTGTGCTGGGTCTTTGTTGCTGCTCGTGGGCTTTCTGCAGTTCTGCAAGTGGGGCCTGCTCTCCGGCCGTGGTGTTTGGGGCTCACTGCCGTGGTTTTGGGATGCAGAGCACGGGCCCTAGGGCTCCCGGGCTTCAGCAGTTGCGGCTCAGGCCTGGTAGTTGCGGCTCGCGGGCTGTGTTGTCCCGAGGTGTGTAGGACCTTCTCAGACCAGGACTCGAGCCCATGTCCCCTGCACTGGCAGGTGGATGCTTTACCGCTGAGCCACCAGAGAGGCCCTCCCCTGCTTCCTGGCAGAGTCCTTTCCCCCGGCCCCCAACAGGCTCACCTGTGAAGCTTGTGCCCCACCACAGCCCCTGGCACAGCAGGGTCCAGGGGGTGACTTGAGGGCCGGGGTGAACTCTGAGGCAGGGAGCTCATGCCAGAAAGAAGCAGTGCCCTCATGAGAAATGACTCTACATGGGGAGCGGTGGGTGGCACGGAGTGATTTTGAGAATCACAAACCCTACCACATACCAAGCGAGTTCACAGGGACCCTTGTGGTGCCTCTGTGTGGGCACATCACGGCCACACTCTAAACACAGGGCCAGAGAGGACAGTGTTTTCAAAGCGCCACGTTTTTATAGCAGTAAGCGCGTGTCAAGTGAAGAGTGTTTGTCGTATTAACGTTAAATTTCATTTTAATATTTGCATATTTACTAGCATTTGAAATTCAGCTTCCTGCATGTTTACTTCAGTTCATTTGGCTGAATTCCGATTATTTTTTCTAATTTGTCTTTCACCTTACCTTCCAATATTTCATCCTTTGCCTTTTTAACTGGCTAAGAGCTCAGATTTCTCTTTCATTATTAATTCTAAGCCCCTTTTTTAGGGACGATCAGCATAGATCTTCCGGTAGGAGTGCAGCCACCTCTGCACAGGTGAGGGCTCACCTGAGGAACGCAGTCTCACTAACTCAGAGCCTGTGAACTCCTGGAGACACAGAAGGTACCTTATTATTTTATAAGTTTTTGTCTTACAAAATGTAGTGGAGCCACAGGAAACCCGTAAAGCACGCGCATAGCAGCTTAATGACATAGATGGGCGTCTGTGTCCTCGCAACCAAATCAGGAAACAGGACGCTGCAGACTCAAGCACGCGGCCCACCTCACCCTCCCCCAGCGGC
This sequence comes from Capricornis sumatraensis, assembly GCF_032405125.1. Classification (NCBI taxonomy): domain Eukaryota; kingdom Metazoa; phylum Chordata; class Mammalia; order Artiodactyla; family Bovidae; genus Capricornis; species Capricornis sumatraensis. The sequence continues at coordinate 119,957,500 of NC_091075.1, read as the reverse complement.
CCTGCTGACCTCAGCGAACGGCCTCCTGTGTCTATTTGCACTTCAGTCACCTAAGTACACGTCCCTGAACGTTTTAGTTTGGCTTTGCCCGTTTTTTATTTTTTTTATACAAGTGGAATCATAACGCTGATTGTTGCACATCTTGTTTCTTTCATCCAACTTGATGCCTGTTGGTGTGTCTATACTTTGTCTCTGTCAAAGCTGGTACTAAGCCATTGTGTGAAGGTGCCACAGTTTATCCACATTACTGATGATGAGCATTTGATTGTTTCTAGTTGGGGATATTATGAATAAAGCTGTTGTGAACTTTCTTATGCTTGTGCACTCATGCACTTAAGGGTGGATTTTATTTGCTCATGAGTAATATAATATATACAGTGGTCATGTATGGATGTGAGAGTTGGACTGTGATGAGGGCTGAGCGCCAAAGAATTGATGCGTTTGAACTGTGGTGTTGGAGAAGACTCTTGAGAGTCCCTTGGACTGCAAGGAGATCCAACCAGTCCATTCTGAAGGAGATCAGCTCTGGGATTTCTTTGGAGGGAATGATGCTAAAGCTGAAACTCCAGTACTTTGGCCACCTCATGAGAAGAGTTGACTCATTGGAAAAGACTCTGATGCTGGGAGGGATTGGGGGCAGGAGGGGAAGGGGACGACTGAGGATGAGATGGCTGGACGGCATCACGGACTCGATGGACGTGAGTCTGAGTGAACTCCGGGCGTTGGTGATGGACAGGGAGGCCTGGCGTGCTGCGGTTCATGGGGTCGCAAAGAGTCGGACACGACTGAGCGACTGAACTGAATATAACATATATGCTCAGCTTTTTGTTGAGATACAATTTATGTGCAATAACAATCTCTGATTTTAAGTGTTTGACTCAATGACTGTAGACAACTGCACACATTGGAATGAGTCTCCACCACAGCACGACACAGGAATAGTCCAAACACCCCCAGAGCCCCCTTTTCAGCAATGCTGTGCCCCACTCAAGGCCCTACAGAGCTGCTCATCTGCTCTCTCTTGCTATAGTTTTGGTATAAAATTTCAGATACTTGCAGTCATAAAGTATATTGTCTTTCATGTGTGGTTTCTTTCACTTGACAATGCTTAGTTTTTATTGTCGAGAATTCCACCAGAATTTGTTTATAATTCATACAACGATGGACTTCAGTTTGTCCATGTGGCATTATGAAATAACGTTCATGCACAAGTCTTTTGTGAAGGTGTGTTTTAATTTTTCTTGGAGTGGAGTTTCTAGGTTTTGTCTTAAGTTTATATTAATTCTATAAGAAGCTGACCAGTTGTTTTCCACACAGTGGCTGTACCATCCTGCATTCCCCTGTGCCGTGTATGAACGTTCCCCACACGCCATCCCTTCACCAAACCTTGGTGCTACCAGCGGTCTTCTTAGTAATGTTGACCATGTGACTTTGATTGGAATCACATTGAACCCATAGGTTAATCTGAGCGTAACTGATATGTCAGCAATATTGAATCTTCTGCTCCGTGAACACAGTTTATCTCTACATTTACTTAGATCTTCATTAATTTCTCTCAACATTTTATAGTTTTCAGTATAAAGGACTTGCACATGTTTTGTTAAATTTACCTTTCAGTATTTTATATATTTAATCCTTCTTTAATTATTACTTTAAATAACCTTTTGTTGTCCAATTGTTTGTTACAAGGATATGGAGATATATTTGACTTTTAAGTTGCCTTTTAAACCTGCAACCTTGCTAAATTGACTTATACTAGCAGCTATTTTATAGGTTTCTTAACGTTTTGAATGTAAGCAATCATATCACAGGTAAGTAGAAACAGCTTTAATGCTTCCTTCCCCACCTGCATGCCTTTTCTTTCTATTTCTTACTTTATCGTATGGGCTAACCCTATTTGCTATGCACAGTAGCAAACAGAAGTGATCGGAGTAAACAGTCCTTGCCTCACCCCTGGTTTTTTAGCTGCCCCGTGGCATGTGGGACCTTAGTTCTCTGACCAGTGGAAGCTTAGGGTCCTAATCCCTCGACAGCCAGGGAAGTCCCTATTGTTCCTGATTTCAGTGGGAAATCAGTTTTTATCTTTCATCCTTAAGTATGAGGTATGCTCTAGCTTCTGAGGAGAAAATTTTCACTGGGTTGAAATCTATTTCTAGCTTTCTGAGAATTTTTTTTTAATCATGAACAAGTGACATGTTTCCTCACTTTTTGTTGCTGCTGCTGTTGTCTTTGCTGAGATTATTGCATGGTTTTCCCTCTTCAGTCTGTTGGTGTGGTGAATTGCATTCGTTGTATTCCTGAGCGAAATTCCACTTGGTTTTTCTCACACAAGTAGCATCTGGTACCTATTATCAGGAATACAAATACTTCTGCTCACTACACCTTGGTTTAGGCATCACCAGGGAAAACACGAAGCACTCAAGCACTGGATGGGACAGCCTCACTCACGCGGGGGCGTGAGGGCGCAAGACGGCCGCTGCACCGGTGCTGGAGCCCCGAGGCCAGCGGGCCCTTCCCAGCGGTTGCGATGAGGCCCGGAGCGCGCGCACTCCACGGGCGCTGCAGCAGCAGGACCCTGCCTCCCCAGCGTGGAAAAGATGCGGGGCTGGGCAGGGGCCCATGGCACACACTGTTAGGCCGAAAAAAGGAACATACTGTGAGCCTGAAAGAGGGGGAAATATTCAAGCGATGAGCAGAGTGCAGTCTGAAACTCTTTCCTTCTTGGTGAGGAGATGCTCCTGAGGCCCACTCTTGTGCCGCCAAGGCAGAGGTTAAAAGACTGCCTTTCTCAGCGGTCATAATGGTTCCTTCCTTTTCCTACTGGACCCACGTGATTTGCTATTATTTTGCTGAAGACTTTTGTGGCTGGGCTAATAAGGGATATTATTTTTAGCTTCCTTGTAATATTTTGTCCTGTCTCGTGTCAGAGTGACGATAACTTCACTAAATGAGCTGGGAAGTACTCCCTTACCTTCTCTGTTCTGAAGAATCTGTGTAGAACTGGTATTCTTGCTTCCTTCAGTGTTTGGTAGAATTCACTTGTGAAGCCATATGGTGTTAAAGTTTTCTTTCTGGGATGATTTGAACTGTAAGTTGAATTTTTAAAAGTGGTTGTAGGGCTATTAAGGTTATATAATTTTCTTGAATAAGCATTAGTAATTTGTGTCTTTCATCTATTACAATAAAATTTTCAGATTTGTTGGCATAAAGTTGTCCACAACATTCCCTTAAAAGTTGTGATTTTTATTGTATATAAAATATATCTCAATAAAGCTGAAGGAGGAAAAGGCTTAATTTTTTTTTATGTCTGTAGGATCTACGGTGAACTTTGCTCTCCTTCCTAATATTGATAATCTGCTTTTTTTTTCTGGGCAGTCACCAAACTGCAGTCGATCTCTTATTACAGATAATTAGATCTCCCCACAAGGTCTTAAACAGCATCAAACACCATTTCATGTCTCCTAACACAGAGCAGACCAGGCATTCACTACTGGAACTAGGTAAGAAGTGTTCAGCTTCAAGCTTCTGATCGTGTCTCACGGTGACCGCAGCCTGGCTCATTTTCTCATGTTTTCCGACTGCACATCTCACACTTTTTTTTCCGACTGCGCATCTCACACTTCTTGTCCTCTGAGTGGAGACAAACGGTTCTAGTTCACATTCTAAATGCAGTAAGTTGAGAGAGACAAACCCCAGTGAAAACACATCAATCTCAATTCAACTCAGTTTAAAAAAAAAAAAAAGCAAACTTAAATTATTTGTTTTGAGGAAACAAAGGGAAAGGAAGGCATGGGGTTAAGAGTCAAAACTGTGACAAAGACCAGATGCTATACATGGCGTGTCGTGGTTCCGGAAGCTATCTGTTATACGATATTTTAAAATAAAGTGGCTTTTGTGGATTTTTTCCTCTTCTGGTATTATAAACATATGCTGTCTAATAGTACCCAAATCTAACACCTTCTTTTTTTGCAAACAAAACAAAATGGAAAGCCTTTAAGGCAAATGAACTCCTAAGGAAAAAAGAAAGTCATTTGTTATAAAACTGTGAGGATACCCAAGCAAGACCCCACTTAAGATTCGTCAGCATGAACTTGAGAGCTTTGGTCCGCTGTTCCTCAGAGTGAAGCTGAGTTTTGAGGTAATGGGAGCCACCGCTGCCTCCTGTGTCTTCAGTTTTGCCTTTCTCCACATCCATCCTGCAGGTGGACTCAGCAGAACTCATTAGTAACTGAGATCTGAGTCAAGTCAGTTCAGGCAAATGGGCAGGGGCTTGGTCATGGGACCATTCACGTCATTTTATCTATTAACTATTGGCAAGGAACAGCAGTATATTTTGGATTTGCTTGAAAGCCCAGTGTCAAGAAGGCTGTCACAAGAGCCTCATTGTCATTGCGGAGTACAAGGACAGGAGACACACCCAAAGGGATGAGAAGCCTGGAGCAGAGGGTGAGCGAGGGCGGCAGCACTGTGCACTCTTTTCCCAGGCACCCCTCCCTCGTGGGGAGGGGAGGGAGGCGGAAGAAAAGAGACGCTTTGCTTTGGGGTGATGGAAGCAGCTCAGCCTTACTCTCTTAAGTAAGGTGCCCATCTGTCTCTGGGCTCCTACAAAATTTGACCAAAGAAAGCATTCCTATATCTTTCAAGGACATAAGGGAAAACTTCCCTGAGACTGGAGAGCAGGCTTGAGCTCTGCACCAAGAAAACCCCCCACACCATCGAAGCCAGCATTTTCTCCAGGGGTCAGGCGGCCGCACGGTCTTGCTTGCAGTGCTGGACCCATTCTGCCCCTCAGTGTCTGGGATTTCACTCCGTTCTCCGCTTCCCCACCGTGTGCTCCATTCTTCCATCTTTCTGCTTCCATTCTTACTGTCCCTCCCATTCTGCTCACTCTGGTCCTGCTTTAGGTTCCTTCAGCACTGGGGAATACTGACCTTAGATTTGTCTGTCAGACTCCAGATATGAATGGTTTCCATAGGGAGCAAGTCGACACCTCTGAAATTTCAGACCCATCTTATTGGCCAGGGCATGGAGCGGCAACACTGTCTGGCCCCAAGGAGCATTAATCTCATTCCATTCCACAGGAACACTGGGCAGCCGACCCAGTCTGAAGTTATTGATTGTACCAAACTGTCCACTATGCCAAATGTGGAAAGTTGCATTAAAGACGTTAGCTTTCTTCAGCTTGTCCAGCTGCATCTGGGCGGAACACATCTGGTTTCCTACACTCCAGCTCATTATCCAGTTCTAGCTGTTGTCTTTTAAATTCACTGTATTCCCTTTATACTGAGCTTCCTCCTGATCCAACCTCTCAGCCTCAGCCTGGACCTTCTCGAGATTTTCCGCCACTATCTTCCGGTGTTTTTTCCACGTCTTCCAGCTCTTGGATCAGCCTCTCTCCTCTAATGCCAGCTCCTTTAGCTCCAGCCCAAGCTGTTCGCTGTTGTCTTCACTCATTTGCTCTGAGGTCTCCACACAGCGTTTGCAGTTCTGACACTCATTTTCAGTGGCGTGGAGCTGAGTGTCCAGCTGGTCTAAGAGAGTGTCTGTGCATTCCTCCCACAGACGGTGATCCACATCTGTCTGGCCTGACATAGTGTCAGAAAGGCCCCCAGTGACCTTTAGTCTTCAGCTGAGGCTCTCCACGGAGCCACCGTCGGGTGCCTCCCCGATCAGAGTGAAGCTTCTGGCACTGTCCGTGGACATCACCCTGGCTGGGGGGATGAGACTGCGAGAGACACCATCCTGGCAAGTTCCAATAAATGGCTCTTCTCCTGAGTTAGCCTCTTCCTCCTGGGTCTCTCCTGGTCTCAGCTGGGCTGTGCCAAGTAATGGAGCTGTGAGCTCCGGGATGGTGACCCGGTCCAGGATCTTGAAGCTCGTGCCCAGTTTCAGAGGCTGGCTGCCGCACTGACACACGGTCACCTGCGTGGTGCTCCATCCCTCAGGACCCGGAGCCCTCCACCCCGGTCCAGTCTATAGCGGGGATGCCGGGGATGCCAGGGCCTCGGCCTCGGGTCTGTCTGCAGGCGGGGCTTCCCCGACTGCCGCCGCCCAGCCTTCACTGCACTTTTTCCTTGATCAATTTGGCTAGAGGTTTGTCAGGTTTTGGTCATTTCCAGAAATTACATCCTAATTTATTTTCTTTATTTTCAGTTTTATATTTCATTGATTCTGCTCTCTTATTTTCTCCTCTTTTTTCTACTTACTTTGGCTTTAGTTTGCTCTTTCTCTTCTAGTTCTGATTTGAGAACTTTCTTATTTTCTTATCAGAGAAGGCGATGGCACCCCACTCCAGTACTCTTGCCTGAAGAATCCCATGGATGGAGGAGCCTGGTGGGCTGCAGTCCATGGGATCTCGAAGAGTTGGACATGACTGAGTGACTTCACTTTCACTTTTCACTTTCATGCATTGGAGAAGGAAATGGCAACCCACTCCAGTGTTCTTGCCTAGAGAATCCCAGGGATGGGGGAGCTCTTATACAATCTTTTAATGCATTAATTTCCCTTTAAGCATTGCTAAGTGGCTTACATCAACAATGAGTGAATTGATTCCCTTAATTTGAACTTGAATTCACTGAAAAAAATTCTTTTTTTATATATGCCCCCATAACTTTTTAAGGTGCTCCCTGATGGAAGACACTAGAAGATAGTACTCAAACTGGGAGACAGGAGCTGAGGGAGCAGATGGGTGGTGGGTGGGTAGATAGGCAGATAAACAGAACATGTGGCTAAGATAAAATACAAGAGGGACTTGGACCAGTGGTGATGCTGTGTCATGAGCTGGGGAGCAAGGCTAACCCAGCTCTGATCTGCGGTCAAAAGAGAAGGTAGCACCCTGTGCTGTGCCGCAGCAGCGGTCAGATTCAGACGCGTGTGCTCGCAGCGGCCACAGTGCCCTCTCTCATGCTCCACAGTCGCACGCCTGCCTTCTTCATTCTAGGACCCAAAGAGCCCCTCTGGGGATGTGATGTGTTCAGCAACGGGGGTGAAAGGCAGCGGGGCTCCGTGACTGTTTAGAAGGGCCTTTCTTGCTTCCTCCTGAGACAGGCAGGGGCCTGGGCCCCTTGGCTGCCATACTTACAGCTCACACATCTCTCCTCCAGCAACAAAATACAAAAAAAGACATGGGACCAAAATAACGGCACACCTGCTCACCTGGGCCAAATTCTGGACAGTCAGTCCAGCCGCTCAGTCGTGTCCGACTCTTGGCGACCTCATGAATTGCAGCACACCAGGCCTCCCTGTCCATCACCAACTCCCAGATTTTACCCAAACTCACGTCCATCAAGTCTGTGATGCCATCCAGCCATCTCATCCTCTGTCATCCCCTTCTCCTCCTGCCCCCAATCCCTCCCAGCATCAGGGTCTTTTCCAATGAGTCAACTCTTTGCATGAGGTGGCCAAAGTACTAGAGTTTCAGCTTCAGCATCTGTCCTTCCAAATTCTGAACAAAAGTTACCAAAAGACCACAAAAAATTTTTTTAATCCAACTGCCACTTCTAAAGAGCCAGAAGCAAAAACAGAGTCAAGAGCAAACACAGAGCACATGTGCCCCCTGCACTCAGCATCGCCAAAGGGCAAACCGCCTCAACGCCCGCTGGCCCAGCCCCGGACACACCCCTACCCTCAGCCCACACAAGGAGCAGGCTCACCAGGGAACTGTTCCCAGGGAGAAAGTGAGCCAGATCGCTGAGTTTCAGTTCCTCGGTCGTGTCTGACTCTTTGTGTCCCCATGGACTGCAGCTCGCCAGGCTTCCTTGTCCATCACCAACCCCCGGAGCTTGCTCAAACTCATGTCCATTGAGTTGGTGATGCCATCCAGCCATCTCATCCTCTGTCGTCCCCTTCTGCTTCTGCCCTCAATCCCTCCCAGCATCAGGGTCTTTCCCAATGAGTCAGTTCTTCGCATCAAGTGGCCATAGTAGTAGGGCTTCAGCTTCAGCATCCGTCCTTCTAATGAATATTCAGGGCTGATCTCCTTCAGGATGGACTGGTTGGACCTCCTTGCAGCCCAAGGGACTCTCAAGAGTCTTCTCCAACACCACAGTTCAAAAGCATCAATGCTTTGGTGCTCAGCCTTTTTTGTGGTCCAACTCCCACATCCATACATGACCGCTGGAAAAACCACAGCTTTGACTAGACGGATGTTTGGCAACAAAGTGATGTCTCTGCTTTTTAATATTCTGTCTAGGTTGGTCATAGCTTTTCTTTCAAGGAGCAAGCGTCTTTTAATTTCATGGCTGCAGTCACTGTCTGCAGTGGTTTTGGAGCCCCCAAAAAATAAAGTCAGACACTGTTTCCACTGTTTCCCCATCTATTTGCCATGAAGTGATGGGACCAGATGCCATGATCTTAGTTTTCTGAATGTTGAGCTTTAAGCCAGATTTTTCGCTCTCCTCTTTCACACTCATCAAGAGGCTCTTTAATTCCTCTTCACTTTCTGCCATAAGGGTGGTGTCATCTGCATATCTGAGATTATTGATATTTCTCCCAGCAATCTTGATTCCAGCCTCTACTTCATTAAGCCTGGCATTTCACATGATGTATTCTGCATAGAAGTTAAATAAGCAAGGTGACAATATACAGCCTTGACGTGCTCTTTTCCCAATTTGGAACGAGTCCATTGTTCCATGTCCAATTCTAACTGTTGCTCTTGACCTGCATACAGATTTTTCAAGAGGCAGGTAAGGTGGTCTGGGATTCCCATGTCTTTAAGAATTTTCCAGTTTGTTGTGATCCACACAGTCAAAAGCTTTGGCATAGTCAATAAAGCAGAAATAGATGTTTTTCTGGAACTCTCTTGCTTTTTAGATGATCCAGTGGATGTTGGCAATTTGAACTCTGGTTCCTCTGCCTTTTCTAAATCCAATTGAACATCTGGAAGTTCTCGGCTCATGTACTGTTGAAGCCTCACTTGGAGAATTTTGATCATTACTTTGCTAACATTTGAGATGACTGCAATTGTGCGGTAGTTTGAGCATTCCCTGGCATTGCCTTTCTTTGGGATTGGAATGAAAACTGACCTTTTCCAGTCCTGTGGCCACAGCTGAGTTTCCAAAATTTGCTGGCATATTGAGTGCAGCACTTTCACAGCATCATCTTTCAGGATTTGAAATAGCTCAACTGGAATTCCATCACCTCCGCTAGCTTTTTTCATAGTGATGCTTCCTAAGGCCCACTTGACTTCAGACTCCAGAATGTCTGGCTCTAGGTGACTGATCACACCATCATGGTTATCTGGGTCATTAAAATCTTTCTTGTAGAGTTCTTCTGTGTATTCTTGCCACCTCTTCTTAATCTCTTCTGCTTCTGTTAGGTCCACACCATTTCTGTCCTTTATCGAGCCCATCTCTGCCTAAAATGTTCCCTTGGTGTCTCTCATTTTCCTGAAGAGGTCTCTAGTCTCTCCCTTTCTGTTGTTCTCCGCTGTCTCTTTGTGTTGACCGCTTAGGAAGGCTTTTCTGGGTCCGCTCGCTGTTCTTTGGAGCTCTGCGTTGAGACGGGTTCACCCTTCCTTTTCCTCTGCCTTCAGCGGCTCTCCTTTTCTCGGCTGTCTCTGTAAGGCCTCCCCAGACAAACCTTCTTCTTCTTTGCATTTCTGTTTCCTGAGAGCTTGTTTATTTCCTCTCCCCTTTGCTGCAGCAGGGGCCCCAGTAAAGCCTTGCCTGAACTTCTTGTCTGGCCTCTGTTGACAGGGGAAGGCCAAGCATCCTGGTATCACTCCCACATTCCATTAGCCAAAGCCACAGGTCAGTTGCCTGAGGTCAATTGCAGGGACAGAGCTGATGAAGTTTAGCCCTCTTACCAGACCGTCAGCCACTGCCTTATGCCCCCGCTGGCAGTGGCATTTTCCCCAACTCCTATGTCCTCTAACTTGCAGCCACAGTTTCTTCTGGGCAGACAAACCCTTTGAGCCAGAGTATTTGGTCACAGGACTTTCCAGTGCCCTCTCGGCCCTTGCGCCTGTGGCCATCGCCTGAGTTTTCTTTTGCAGTCAGTCTCACGTCCCCTCTGAAGTTAGAATCCATCCTTCCAGCTTGTTTTCTGTTCATGCAGACACTTCCCATGGTGGGCCCCACTCTGAGAGTCACACTCAGGCCACAGAACCTACTGGTCTGTTTCTCTGGGAAGCCCTGGTTCATGCAATAACAGTTGAACATCCCCTACAGGTTCAGAAAAGCTGCTCAAAGGGCTGAACCAACACCTGTTGAGGAGGGTGGGCTCCAGGCTCCCTTCACGTTCTCAGCTCTTTCCTCCTGCGGGCTTGACCCTGCCCTCACACTTGCCTTTCCCAGGACAGCCAGGTCCGGGCAGCCACTGTATGCCCGAGAGGAGGGAGTCGCGACTGACCAGCGCAGCCCGGCTGCCTCCCTCTCACCAGTGGCAGCCGTCAGCGGCTCCAAGCTGATCCCTGCCAGCCTCCGGCCCTAGGATGGGGCTGTGGCTGGTTTAGACCAGTTCCACCCATGAGTGTCCTTCTCCTCTGAACCTTTTCTCATAAAGCAGCACCTAATCCAGTAAAAAGGCATCAACAGGCTGTATATTGTCACCCTGCTCATTTAACTTCTATGCAGAGTCCATCATGAGAAACGCTGGGCCGGTCGAAGCACAAGTTGGAATCAAGATTGCCAGGAGAAGTATCAATAACCTCAGATATATAGATGACACCACCCTTATGGCAGAAAGTGAAGAGGAAGTAAAGGGCCTCTTGATGAAAGTGAAAGAGAAGAGAGAAAAAGTTGGCTTAAAGCTCAACATTCAGAAAACTAAGATCATGGCATCTGGTCCCATTACTTCATGGCAAATAGATGGGGAAACAGTGTCAGACTTTATTTTGGGGGGCTACAAAATTTCTGCAGATGGTGACTGCAGCCATGAAATTAAAAGATGCTTGCTCCTTGGAAGAAAAGCTATGACCAACCTAGATAGCATATTAAAAAGCAGAGACATTACTTTGCCAACAAAAGTCCATCTAGTCAAGGCTATGGTTTTTCCAGTAGTCAGGTATGAATGTGAGAGTTGGACTCTAAAGAAAGCTGAGCACCAAAGAATTATTGCTTTTGAACCCCAACTGGTGTTGGAGAAGACTCTTGAGAGTCCCTTGGACTGCAAGGAGATCCAACCAGTCCATCCTAAAGGAAATCAGTCCTGAATATTCATTGGAAGGACTGATGTTGAAGCTGAAACTCCAATACTTTGGCCACCTGATGCAAAGAGCTGACTCATTTGAAAAGATCCTGATGCTGGGAAAGATTGAGGGTGGGAGGAGAAGCAGATGACAGAGGATGAGATGGCTGGATGGCATCGCTGACTCGATGGACATGAGTTTGAGTGAACTCCAGGAGCTGGTGATGGACGGGGAGGCCTGGCGTGCTGCAGTCCATGGGGTCGCAGAGAGTCAGACACGACTGAGCGACTGAGCGACTGAACTGAACTGAGTCCAGTAGAGCTCATCTTAACTGGGTTACATCTGTAAAGACTGTAGGGGGCTCTGCTGATGACTCAGACAGTAAAGAATTTGCTGCCAATGCCAGAGACCCAGGTTCGATCCCTAGGTCGGGAAGATCCCCTGGAGGAGGAAATGGCAACACACTCCAGTATTCTTGCCTGGAGAACTCTATGGACAGAGGAGCCTGGCAGGCCACAGTTCATGGGGTCACAAAGAGTCAGACACAACTGAGCAATTACCACTGTGAAGACTGTTTCCAAACAGATTCCCTTTCACAGATTCCAGGCTGAAAAACAAAAGGCAGAAGTTGATCCACCAGGGCCTTCTTTACAGCTTTAAAAAAGATCAAGCCCCATGGTGCCAGGGGGATGCCTGCCCTACTTCTCTGCCCCTGAAGCCCTCCTGTGACCCCTCCACCGGCCCCATGGAGGCGGAATGCCACTTGGTTGCAGTCATAGCCACAGGTCCTTTTCTGATTGAGTTAAGCGAAGCTATTAAAATTCTGTAAGCTTGAAGGATTCCATCTCTTCTGCCCTCTGCCCCTGGATCCATGTAGGTAACAGTCTGGGTGAGTGTGGGCTGCTCCCAGCTCTGGCCAGGGAGGCAGGCACTGTTGGCAAGGCCACCTGGCAGCACCCGAAGTCACGCCTTCTCTGGAGGGCTGGCAGCAAAGGTGATGCTCCCTCCATCCAAGCTCTCTGCTGTTCCAGGGCTGGGGTGGAGAACAGACAGCGTTTCGGTCAGGTCAGTTCAGTCACTCAGTCGTGTCCAACTCTATGACCCCATGGACTGCAGCCGGCCAGGATTCCCTGTCCCTTCCAGAGCTTACTTAAACTCATGTCCATAGAGTTGGTGATGCCATCCAGCCATCTCATCCTCTGTTGTCCCTTCTCTTCCTGCCCTCAATCTTTCCCAGCATCAGGGTCTTTTCAAATGTGTCAGTTCTTCACATCAGATAGTCAGAGTATTGGAGTTTCAGCTTCAGCATCAGTCCTTCCAGTGAATATTCAGGACCGATCTCCGTAAGGATGGACTGGTTGGATCTCCTTGCAGTCCAAGGGACTCTCAAGAGTCTTCTCCAACACCACAGTTTAGAAGCATCAATTCTTGGGCGCTCAGCCTTCTTTATGGTCCAGCTCTCACATCCATACATGACTACTGGAAAAACCATAGCCCTGACTTGACGGACCTTTGTTGGCAAAGTGATGTCTCTGCTTTTGAATGTGCTGTCTAGCTTGGTCACAGCGCTTCTCCCAAGGGGCAGGCATCTTTCAATGTCACGACTGCGGTCACCGTCTGCAGCATCTACCCCCCTCACAACCCAGACAGAAACACCCTAAGTGTCCACGAACAGGAGGCTACGTAAGTGAGTCAGGGAAGCTCCACAGAACGGAATTCTGTGCAGCCCCTAAAAGCTGATGGCAGACCCGTGCCCTGGGTCTGGGTACAGAACTGCTGCCTTGGACATGTGAGCAGAGGAGGCAGTCTGCAGGGAGTGGCATCGCCAGCAAGGGCAAAGCTGCTGGCACAGTCTGGCTCTAGCAAGTGCAGCTGCGTCTCCACTGGACCCACCAGCCCCTCCAGGGAGGTGGCGGCATGATTCTCGGCGTTGCTGGCTCTCCAACGGTGTCACTTCTCACGTGCTCAGTGTCAGCTGGAGAGCTGCCTCCTGTTCGGTGCTGACCCACGGGAACACTGCCTCAGACCCCACTGCGGCCCCGGGGTTGTTCCCCAGGTGCTGCCTCCGGTCCACCTCAGCCCCTCAACCCCGACCACCCGCCTGGCACTGGGGGTGGGCACAGAGCCCCTTGGCTGCTTCTCCTGCCACTTCTGCCCCCCTGGTGGGCAGGAGGCCACCCGGGTTTCTGAGTGACCACCCCTGCAGGCTGGGGCGCCCATGCCCCGTGGGGCAATCCGTAGCCAGTGGGGAGGGGAGGTTGGAGGGAAGGCCACAACCATGTCCCCCTTCCTCTCCTCCCTCCTTCCTCGGCTGTGCCAGGGCCCGGGGCCTGAGTGGTTGGACCTCCTGCCCAGCTAGCTGCGTCTCTGGCTCCTGGTGAACCAGGCTGTGCTCTCTGCCCAGTACGCTGCCCCAGGACTGTGTCTCTCCCGTGAAGTGTTTGCCCCGGGCTCTCCTCAGCGAATCAGCCACGTGGGACAGGACCAGATGCCCCAAATCTTGGTGGCCTAAACAGCTTCGTGTCTCATGGTCTGTGGGTCCGTCATTTGGGCTGGGCTGAGCCGGGGACTTCTGCCAGTCTTGTCTGCGGTCACATTGCAGCCACGGTCAGCTGGCAGGTGACTGAGGCTGGAAGGCCAGTCCTTGGCCCACCCGGAGACTCAGCCACTCCATGAGCACCACCACTGCCCCTGCCACTGGGGGTGGGCTCACAGGGGGCCGCAGTCATCCTTAGTCTCCCTGGGGGCTCAGCAGACTCTGCAGGGCAGGGCCTGGGGTGTCCTGACCGCCTTCGGAGGAAGCACACCCTGCCTCCTGCTGCTGTGCCTGCCCTCTGCATACCACGCGGCTCATGCGGCCGCCCTCCAGCCCCACCCCTGGAAGGGTGTAGGTCCCCACTCCATGCTGCAGGCTCCAGCGCATCAAGACCCAAGTCTATGCTACTCTGAAGATTACGGCAGCATGGAGGGAAGGGGCTCCAGCTTCTGACACCACTGCCCCGACCAGCACAGACGCGGAGGGGCTCCCTCACCTGCCCACTCTTCCATCTCCGCGCCCGCTCCCTCCAGGCCCCTGAGGGTGACCTCTGTCCTCTCCATGTCCCCGCCTCCCCTGCCCCGCGAGCTGTCCCTGTGCATGGCAGCTGAGCACACAGCTCCTGGTTCCATTTCTCACCCCAAGCACCACAGCAAGAGGCTTGCTGGCCAGTCTGCCCTGGTGCCAGGCAGTGGGTGGGGGTGGGGTGCAGGCCCACCCCAGCCTGGGTCCGAGCCCCTGAAGCTCCCCTCTGCCCCCACATCACCACCTCTCCCCACCCCTCCAGTGACACACCTGCTAGAAGGACAAGGCCCTCATGGGTGTGTCTGCTTTCTGCACCACAGAGTAAATGATATTTCTGAACGCGAACTCCGATTTCCTCACCCTTTCCATCCTCTTGCCTGGTTCATTTTAATTTCAGGGCACTTGCTCCTTATGAAATTGCATCCTCACAGTTCGGGACAAGGACCCAGAACTCTCTCCATGCAGTAGCTATCCAGACACACCTTGTCAACAGCTCCCTGGGCAGGCTTGCTGATAAAATCCCACCCTACGATGAGGTAAAGCTAGCGGGAACCTGGTGGAGTGGCAGTCCCACACCTCCTCAGACTCTCTCCAAGCTCACCTGTGGAGAAGCTACCTGCTGCGCCTGACAGACCCTCGAAACCCAAAGAAAACAAAGATCACAGCATCCAGTCCCATCACTTCATGGAAAATAGACGGGAAAAAGGGAAACAGTGAGGGGCTTTATTTTCTGGGCTCCAAAATCACTGCAGATGGTGGCTGCAGCCATGAAATTAAAAGACGCTTGTTCCTTGGAAGAAAAACCATGACCAACCTAGACAGCATATTAAAAAGCAGAGTCATCACATTGTTGACAAAGGTCCACCTAGTCAAAGCTATGGTTTTCCAGGAGTCATGTATGGATGTGAGAGTTGGACCATAAAGGAGGCTGAGCACCAAAGAATCGATGCTTTTGAACTGTGGTGTTGGAGAAGATTCTTGAGAGTCCTTAGACAACAAGGAGATTCAACCAGTCCATCCTAAAGGAAATCAGTTCTGAGTATTCACTGAAAGAACTGATGTTGAAGCTGAAACTCCAATACTTTGGCCACCTGATGTGAAGAGTCAACTCACTGGAAAAGACCCTGATGCCCGGGAGAGACTGAGGGCAGGAGGAGAAGGCCACAACAGAAGATGAGATAGTTGGATGGCATCACCGACTCAATGGACATGAGTCTGTGCAAGCTCTGGGAGTTGGTGATGGACAGGGAAGCCTGGCGTGCTGCAGTCCATGGGGTCACAGAGTCGGACACGACTGAGTGCCTGAACAGCAACATGTGTGTGCCGTACAGGTGCATCTCACAGGTGCACCCCACAGGTGCATCTCACAGGTGCACCCCACAGGAGCATCTCACAGGTGCATCTCACAGGTGCATCTCACAGGTGCACCCCACAGGAGCCTCCCAGACACATCTCTCTACACAGCTTAAAGGCACCCCTGAATGGAACATCTAATTGCATCGAGTCCACCCCTGGGGCTGCTCAAGAGCCTGGGACCCACCAGTGGGTGCGTTGAGAAGTGAGGGGGGAGAAGCCCCCCTGCAGGTGAGGTGGCCAGGCGCTTACACCATGTGCCCAGGGCTCCTCAGGGCACTAATGCCTCAGCTCCCATACCTATGAGCACTTCAGGGGGCAGCAAAACCCACCAGCAAGTCACTGTGGGCCCCCTTCATGCCCACCCACTGCCACCAGGGGTCTCGCATGGGTGGTCTGCCCTGAGGACTCGCTGAGACCCTCCAGCAGCAGTGCCCCGAGCCCAGCGCCAGGCCCTCTGCCCTGACGCAGGGGAGAATCACTCCTCCTTTACTCAGCCCTGCGGAGGCAGAGAGAGGAAAAGCAGAAACACGGAAGGTGGCCCCCGGCGGGGTGAGCGCAGGGCCCAGGAAACACACCCCCAGAAATCCAGCCCCTCTCGGCCGTTTGGCTGGATGGCCACCTCGTCGTGGGCACAGCCCTCACGTCCAGCATGGGCTGGACTCCAGCTCGTGGTGGGAGGGGCCCTGGAAGCTTCCCAGGGCTGGATTTAGAGCGAGGTGACCCTCAGCCTGGGCCCCAGTCCGAGCTCTGCAGCTCCAACCCACGGCACCTGTGCCCCCGCCCCACCTCTTGCTGCCCCCCCCGGCAGCAGCCACGCTCCCTAATCTGGGAGAGCGGGGCCCTCAGTGCAGCCCTGAAAGGCCTCTGCTGCATGAAGAAGTGGAGCCTGGACAGAGCAGCTCCAGGCCAGCGCCCTAAGCTCGGCCAGCTGGGCCTTTGTGGCTGATGCAGCTGCCGGGCACCCGCCCAGGACCCACACAGAAGGCCCCCCCGAACGGAGACTGGTGCTGAGCAAGCCGGTGCAGCCGCGGAGGTGAGCAAGCCGGTGCAGCCGCGGAGGCGCTGGTGTCACACTCCCACACGCATGTGCACAGATGGACGCCCACACATGCATGTCACGTCCACACATTTCCAGCAGCTCAGCGCACACAGCCCTGCCTCCGGGTTATGAGCATGACAACGACATAGACGCAGCAGCATGAGAAAGACAGGGAAACGAGGCCCTTCTCTCCGGCCTCCGTGACTCGGTCTCCAGCTAAACCTCTCCGCTTCCGCCTCTGGCCAGGGTGCTCAGCACCCCTCTCGCTGCTGCAGAAGGCGAGCCCAGAACACCAGCCCCCCGACCTTGCTGAGTGAGGTGCACGCTGGTGGGCAGAGCTCCTACCCTTAACCACGCTGCAGTCCCCGAGCACACACACACACTCGCACGCGCGCATCCTCGTGCACACCCAGCATAGGCACTCACACACATGCACACATCTGCACGCGGTTTCTCGTGTGAAGGGAACTCCTGCTCCTGGAGAGTCAGGCAGACCTGGGGTGAGTCCTCCAGCTGTAACCCAAGCTTTTTGATCGCATCTCAGCTCACAGGGAGGTTGGGATCAGACCTCGAGGAGGGACGGTGGCACGGCGCTCAGCCAGAGGCCCCCGCTGCTGTCTGGGCCCACGGGTACCTGTGTGAGGCCCAGACACTCGGGCGTGATCTCATCCATAACACCAGGTAGTGCTGGCAGAGCCACCCTGGGCTCTGTGTGAGCAGAGGGCCTGGCAGCCTGAGTAAGGGTCCCAGCCAGTTGGGGCTGGGTCGAGAAGAGAGGAGGGTGGTGGGCGCTCGTGGAGACCACTCCTACCTAGGGATGCGGGCTCTTGACAGAGAATAGACCCCTGCTCGGTGCGAAGCGAAGGGGAGGCGGTGCAGAGCCCCTCCTGGGACCCCGCCTCCACCCCTCCTCCCCTCTCCCCACTTCCCTCCCCAGGGTGGGCAGCACACTCAGGGGTCCACCCCCATCCCCCCGAGCAGAGCTCTGCCCCACCGCCCAGCACACCTGAGCCTGGGTCTGGGGGCCCAGGAGACCCAGGGCTGCTGCTGGGCCTTCCCTGATCCTGGGGGGCCCCTCATGGCATTAGTGCCATCACCTCACCCTGGGGGGTGGGTGGGAGGGCCTGCCCCCAGGCCAGGACCTCTGCCACAGGCAGAAGGCCCTGAGCTATTACCCCGCAGCCCCCAGCCCAGGGGGTCTGATGTGCCCAGGAAGCAGGCGGTCTGGGCGGCACGGGGAGGGAGGGCAGGCGTGGGCGGGTCAGCTGGTGTGGTAATCGTCACTAAGACAGGCTTTGCTGACGACAGTGTTTGTTGCAGGGCCCTGTGCGCAGGGGCGGGTGCTGCTCTCGGACGGGCGGCCGGACACCATGAGCCTCAGTGAGGGGCAGGTGCACAGGTTCCTGGACCAGAACCCCGGCTTCGCAGACCAGTACTTTGGGAGGAAGCTGAGCCCTGAGGATGTGGCCAGTGCCTGCGAGGACGGGTGCCCCGAGGGCTGCACCAGCTTCCGGGAGCTGTGCCAGGTGGAGGAGAGCGCGGCCCTGCTCGAGCTGGTGCAGGACATGCAGGAGAGCGTGAACATGGAGCGCGTGGTCTTCAAGATCCTGCGGCGCCTCTGCTCTGTCCTGCGCGCCGATCGCTGCAGCCTCTTCATGCACCGCCAGCGCAACGGCGTGGCCGAGCTCGCCACCCGCCTCTTCAGCGTGCAGCCCGACAGCGTCCTGGAGGACTGCCTGGTGCCTCCTGACTCCGAGATCGTCTTCCCGCTGGACATCGGGGTCGTGGGCCACGTGGCACAGACCAAGAAGATGGTGAACGTCCAGGATGTGACAGAGGTGGGGTCCGCAGGCCCCAGGGGTGCTCAGGTTTTAGGGGGCAGTGAGCGGAGCAGAGCCAGCTCAGAGCTTGCCGGGGGAGGCCTGAGGTGGCAGCGAGGACGCCTGCTGCCCCTTGAGGCAGGACTCCCGGGCGGGGTTTGGGCAGGAAGAGCTCTGGGCAGGGACCGGTGAGGAGGCCCAGAAAGGCAGGGCCACTGGACCCCGGAGCCCTGAGCTCACAGCCTCGTCAGAGACCGCACCGCCTGCCAGGGTGGGCAAGCGTGGAGGTTCAGAAGTTGGCCCAGGCTCCCTGCTTGCCTAGTGGTTAGAGCTCTGCGCTTTCTCTGCCATGGCTTGGGATTCAGTCCCTGGTGGGGGAGGAGATCCAAAAGTGTCCCTGCTGGAAAAGAACAAAAAATACAGCAGCTGGCCCAGGGCGCCCAGGGACCGAGGGGCGGGACTGGGGTCGACACCTGCGGGCCCACGATGGGCACAGGCAAGGCTGGCCGCCTCTTCTGTCCTCCCCAACCCTTGGGAGGGTCACAGATCTCGCCTGGGAGCAGCTCCGCCCCCTCCCTGCTGCAGGCACCTACAGGGACAGGCGGCTGCCACAGCAGCCGCAACCCCTCGTCCCTCAAGACAGAACAGACTTGTGGACAGACCCCCAGGCCCCTGACTCCGGACTGCAATCCTCTTAAACTTATCTCCTCAAACAAGCCTTGGTCCAACGACCTGAATGTGCTAATCTCCGGGATTAGCTTCATCTTCACTCCTTTTAGGAAATGGGTCACCCGAGAATCAGAGGGCCCAGAGCGTGAATTACCAGGAAAGCACCCTGCAGGAACTGGGGGACTGCGCCAAGCGCCCCCGGCCCCTCCCCCCTCCCCCCACTTCCTCCCGCCCCTCCCCCCGTGAGCCTCCACCCCCCAACCCACCGACCCAAACCTGTGCTGTTGGTTCTGAAGTTCTGGTCCAAGGGGCCGGAGGGGGTGCCAACAAGTGGCCGCTGAGAACCGAGGGCTTGTGGGGAGACAGCGGACGGAGGCTGAATGCAGGGGAGAGCGGTGGTGCCTGGCAGTGCCAGGGTCTCTGAACCCGCGTCACTGAGGCGTCTAGACTGCTGTGGGGGGCAGTTGCTGTGCAGCGAAACTCCCAGGAGCCGGGGTGGCCTGGACGAGGGAGGAGGGCAGGACCGGGCCAGCCACGCGGAGCACAGGTGGACCAGGAGGCAGGCGGGCCTGGGCCTGGGCAGTAGGCACAGAGCTGGGGGCACTTTAAAGAAGCCACAGGGCTTGGCTGGGCCTGAGGGATGGGGAGACAAGGCCCAGATTTCCTCTCTGGGGTGGTGTGTGGATGCCGATCCTTGGAAAGGGGACGGGCAGGCAGGTGTTTCTGGGCATGCGGTCCAGGTTGCAAGGGGCAACTGGACCAGGACAAAGCTCAGATGAGCTGTTTTCTTCAACTGGCCCCTGACCAAGGAGAGGCTCTGAAGAGCAGCTCCAAGACTGGGGTCTCATCGTGGGGGCAAGAAACCCCGTGGAGCAGATGCTTGCTGGAGCAGGGGCCCAGGAGGTCCACAGGGCTGGTAGACAGGTCCTGAGCGTGGGAGAGGGCTCAGGGCGGCGGAGGGCAGGAGGAGACTGCAGCCTGGACCAGGAGGAGCTTGGGGACGTGTGGACTAGACAAACTCAAGAGGCATCTGGGAGGCCAGCTAGCCAGACCACAGCAGATGCGGAGGCGCTAGGCCTGCTCACAGCCGAGCTCTGCAGACTGCAGTTCGAGAGCTGGGGGTCGTTGGCCCTGAGATGGGATGATAAGGACTGAGCCTGAACCCGAAGCTCAGGCCGTGGGCTATGTCTGCACGTGCTTCCCAGCTCCTGATGCCCAGGGCGTGGCCCCCTGGGTCTTAGCGCTGGCCTGGGCAGCTTCACTGTGACCCCCAGGGACGAGGGGGACCAGGACTCCGGGGTCCCCAGAGCGATGGCCTCTCCCTTCTCTCCTCTCGTCTCATAGTGCCCCCACTTCAGCTCCTTCGTGGATGAGCTGACCGACTATGTGACCAGAAACATCCTGGCCACACCCATCATGAACGGCAAAGACGTCGTGGCTGTGATCATGGCTGTGAACAAGCTGGACGGCCCCTGTTTCACAAGTGAAGATGAAGACGTGAGTGTCAGGGGACCCTCCGGGCGGGCACGCTTGTGCCTGGGGCCAGTATCGCTCTCCTCGCGTGGCCCCGGGGGCTCACCTGCTGCAAGGCAGCCCACGGGCGAGGTCGGTGCAGCGTGTGCGGTCCCCACTCTCAGCCGCCGGGCGTCTCCTCCGCACACACACACCTGGGCATGCGTCTGAGAGCCGGGGTTTTTAGCTGCTGCTGTCGTAACCTCTGTTCCAGGTTTTCCTGAAATACCTGAACTTCGGGACGTTGAACCTGAAGATCTACCACTTGAGCTACCTGCACAACTGCGAGACTCGCCGTGGCCAGGTACCCTCACGCGCCGCTGGCCGGGGCGCCCCAGCCAGCTCCCTGCCCACCCTCCGAGGTGACTGCTTGGGCCAGCCATCTCTCAGGACCGAGGCACGTGGTGCCATGGGCACCTGGGTACCTTGAGAGAGAGGGCCCAGGGCTTTGTGCTTGTGGGTCAGAGCTGTGAGTGTGCAGAGCTGAGGGCAGGGAAGCCCTGTGGGAAGCCCTCGGGCCCAGGGCTGTGACCACCTGCAAACCTGGTGTCACCACTGGGCCTCAGAAGCCGCCTCCAGCCTTCTCTAGAAGGAGCAGGGGCGGATCGTGAAGGCACAGCAGGGTCAGAGAGTCCCGGCACTCGTTAGCCAAGCCTGTAGGTGGGCTCTGCCCGGCACACAGTAGAGAAATTGCCTCCAGGACTGGAGTCCGCTTTGTCCCTGAGTGAGGAGGCCTCGGGGCCTCAGTGGGGTCCGGCCCACCTTCCTCTGTGCAGAGGGGGAGGTGGGGGGATGCTTGGGGGAGGGAGGGAGTGAGAGGGGGCCAGGTGGGGCCAGAGGCCAGCAGCGCTGGACTGCAGGGTGGGGCTGAGAGCAAGGCTGGGCGTGGGGCCGGCAGAGCCCACCGAGAGCTACAAAGTGCTCTTAGAAGAGCCGCTGGGTAGACAGGGGCTCCAGGCTGTGGGGACGGGGCTGCGCCAGAGACCACGATGCCTATTTCCTTCTTTCTGTTATCATTTGCCCACTAGTCTGGACACAGGGCTAGTCTTTACGCTTTAAGGTGTGAGCCAGCATGACTAGACGGATTCTGTTGTTCAGCTCATTTTCTCAGTGGCTCCCGTGCCCTCTGCCACGCCCACCGACCCCATCACTCTGGGTGGCTTTTGTTCAGTTGGTGGGCAGGTGGGTGGGTTTTTGGTTTCAGGCTTCTCTGCACCCTTAATGCTTCCCACGTAACTTCCTTACTCTCGCGCACCCTTACCCTCTACAAAACGCTCCTGTCTCCCTTGTAACTTCCTGCCCAGTCCTGGAATTGCCCGTTCCTCAAGGGGACTGGCTCCTTTTGTTGGAGATAGAAACAACGTCCAGAGCAGCAGGTGTGACCTCGGCGTGGCTTCCAGGCGTGGGCGCGTGCGCACCGCTGAGCCGCTTTCTGCAGGTCGCCACCTGCGTCTACACCGTTAGGCCCGCGCTCCTGCTGCTGTCTCCCGTCGCCCCTCGCGTGTCTTTCGGGCCGCTCCCCCGGCTCCCGGCTCTGCCCTTGGCTTGGGCTGTCCAGTCTCCGTGCGCGTGTGCGGCAGGCTGTAACCTGGGGCCCACGGGAGGCAAGCCCATCGCCAGAGCCCAAGGCGTGTGCACCCCTCCATCTTCGCTCTCGCAGACCCCGTCAGCTCCAGAATGCTGAGGGCAGTGCCTTGCCCTGCCCCTTCCGTGAGGAGCCCCGCATCCCCTCGCCACAGTCTGCGCTCTCTCCTGGAGCCCTCCAATCTACTAGATAATCTTTATTTGCAAACATTGCAGCTCATCCTCTGCGCTGTAGCTTGTTACAGACCTCAACAAGCGCATCAGGGCATTGCCTACCGTTACAGTGTCATAAAGAAGCATTTCTCCACCCTCAAAACCCCCACCTCCACCAAAGCCCTGACAGCCGGTATTGCCCCTGTGTCCACGGCTTCCGCTTCTGCCGACTGTCATTTACTCGGGATAGTGCAGTAGGGAGGGTTCCGGGACTGGCTCCTTTCACTTAGTAACACGCATTTAGGGTTCCTGCATGTCTTTTCATGGCTTGGCAGCCCAGTTCTTTCCATTGTTGAAAAATATACCAAAGACTGGATGCATCACAATTTATTTATCGATTCACCCATGGAAGGACATATTGACTGCGTCCAGTTTGGGGCAATCATGAATAAAATCGCTATAAACATCTGTAGACAGGTTTCTGTGTGGGCATGAGTTTTCAATTCGATTGAGTAAATACCAAAGAGTGTGGTTGCTGGATAATATGGCAGGTAATTGTGTTTGGCTCTGTGAGATGCTGTCCCAAAGTGGCTGTCCTGTTTCATATCCCCACCAACAGCGAGCGAGAGCCCCTGTCTGCGTCTCTGCCAGTGTTTTAGGCTTCGGTCATTCTTGCTGCTGCTTTAATTCACACCTCTAATGACAAGTGACTTTGGACAGCTTTTCATATACTTACTTGTCAGCTGTATTTCCTACTCTTTGGTGAGGTGTCTGTTCAGATTTTTTGCCCATTTGAAATCAGATTATTTTTTCTTATTGTTTAGTTTCAAGAGTTTTTTGTAACATTGGGTTTTAAGTCCTTTATCAGATATGTATTTTGCAAATATTTTCTCCAGTGGTATAGCTTGTCTTTTCATTCTCTTGCCAGTATATTTGGAAAAAAAGTTTCATATTCTCTTTTTTTAAATTGAAGTATAGTTGATTTACAATGTTATGTTAATTTCTGCTATATAACCAAGTGATCCAGTTACATATATGTGCACATTCTTTTTCAAATACTCTTCCCCATTACAGTTTATCATAGGGTGTTAGCTATAGTTCCTTCAGCTACACAGAAAGACCTTGCTGCTTATCTACGCTATACATGGTGACTCACATCTGCCAACCCCACTCTCCCACTCCACCCCTCTGCAACCCCCTTCCCCTTGGTAACCACTGTCCATGAGTCTGAAAACATGTTTTTAATTTTAATAAATTTGTTTAATATAAACATATACCAAGTATAATATATCTGATAAAATATTAATATTAATCACAATATTTAAATATAATGTTGATTATAACAGAATTAATTGTACTAACAAACACAATACATTAAGTGAATCTACTAGGGTGGACTGCAGGTGAGTGTCACCTCTTCAGGCTCCTCAGCAAACCCAGAGCCATCTAGATTTTGTCCCATGTTGCCTTCTAGCAGTTCCATACTTTGCATTTTACACTCAGGCCTCCGAGTCAATCTCAGGAAAGGCGTAAGGTTTGTGTCCACATGCAGTCTTTTACACATGACATCCAACTGTCCCAGCAGCAGTCGCGAGAAGGCCAGCCTTTTGCCGCTCTCTGCCTCTCTGTCAGGCTGCAGCTGACTGATGCGTGCGCGTCTATTTCTGGGCTTTCTCTTCAGTCCCATTGGTCCGTGCTCCTGTTTTTCGCCAATGCCGTGCTGTACTGACCGCTATAGCTTCATAGTCTTGAAGATGGGAATAGCAGCTCTCCAGCTTTTTTTTCCTGCAGTATTGTACTGGTTATTTCGTGGGTTTTGCCTTTCCATATAAATTTTAAAATCAGTTTGTCCATATGCACAAAACAGCTCGCTGACATTTTAACTGGTTCTGGATTAGATCTGCACATCAGGTTGAGAAGAAGTGGCGTCTTAACAATAAGGAGTTTCCAGTTCATGAATGGAGAATATCTGTTTATTCAGATCGTCCTTGATTTCTTCCGAGTTTTCTCAGCTTTGCACATGGATTCAGTACCTATTGAGTCACTCTGTATCTGAGTATTTAATTCAATGCTGATGTAAGTGGTATTGTGTTTTTAATTTCAAGTGCCAGCTGTTCACTGCTCATAGAAAGAGAAGCAACCGACTTTCGTTACATGTCGACTTTGTTATCTTATAACCTTAAGACAATAATTAGTTCCAGGAAGTTTTGAAAATTGGTCCCTTGGTATTTTCCCATGAATGATCATGTCATCTGCAAGCAGAGAGTCTTGTTCCTTCCTTCCCCATCTCTTTGCTCTTTCTCTCTGTCTCAGCGCACCTGCTAGGCCTTTCAGTGCGATGCTGCCGAGGGCGGGGACGTGGCCCTCCTGGCTTGCTCCTGACGTTAGGGAGAGAACCAGTTTCTCGCCATCAGATATGACGTTCGCTGAAGGCTTTCTGTAGAATTTTTTCCAGTTGACAAATTTCCCCTCTATTGACACTTTACTTAGAGATTTTATTCCAAATGAGGGTTGGCTTTTGTTGATACTTTTCTCCACCAATTGGTACGGTCGTGTTAATGTTCTCCTCTCTTGGGCAACGATGTGGTGGGCTACATGGCGCAACAACATGCTGGACCAGCTTTGCACACCTGGGATGTTCGCTGCCACTCAGCTGTGGAGCATAATTTTTTTCATGTGCTATTGAGTTGGTTTTGCTAATATTTTATTAAAAATTATTTTTTTACCTATGTTCATGAGAGATTTTGGCCTATAGTTTTCTTTCTTGTAATGTCTTTATCTGGTTTGGATATTAAGGTAATACTGGCCTCAAAGAATAGGTTTAGAGGTTTTCCTTCTGCGTCTATATTCAGGAAAAGATTGCTGTGAATTGGCATAATTTCACCCCTAAACATTTTGTACAAGTCACCGGTGAAGCTGTCAGAGACTGGTGCTTTCTTTTGGAAGATTACTAGCCGCTGATCCAATGTCTCTGACACTTACAGTCTGGCCAGATCGCTCCGTCCCCCTTGCGCTGCTGTTGGCAGCTTGCGTCTATGGAGCACCGAAACACTCACTTAGTCGAGACTGCTCACTCTAGATCATCGGATTTGGGGGCGTACGGTGGTTTTTAATATTTGTTACTTATTAGTCATTTCCTTCTGCTTGCTTTAGGCTTAAAATAATCTTTTTTTCTAGTTTCCTAGGATTAAATTATTGATTTCAGACTGTTTTTCTTTTCTAATATGTGCAATCAATGCCACGAGTTTCCCTCCAAGCCCTGCTTTCATGGTGTCCCACAACCTTTGATGAGCTGTATTTTCATTTAGTTTAAAATCTTTAAAAATTTCTCTCAAGACTTCTTTGATTCGTATATTAATTAGAAGTGTGTTGTTTAAACTATTTTGGAATTTTCCAACTGCCTTTCTGTTAATGATTTCTAGTTTATCGCCTGTGGGATGACAATGTGTTCTTATGATTTTTAATTCTCTTCAATGTGCTGAGACATGTTTTGTGGCCCAGAGTGCGGTTTACATTGGTGGCTGTCCTGTGTGACCTTGAGAGAAATGTGGGCTCTGCTCTTGTTGGATGAAGCTGTCTACAGACACTCACTGTGGCCGTTGCTGTTTAGCCCAACTACTTTCTCACTGAGTTTCTGCCTGCAGGGTCTATCAACTGCCTGAAGGAAGGGCACTGAAGTCTCCGACCGCCACGGCGGGCTTGCCTGTGTGTCTTGCAGTTCCATCAGGGTCCACTTTGCGCCGTGTGACACTCTGCTGTTAGGTGGCTACACATTAAGGAGCAACATCTCCTTGGAGAAGTGACCGCTTTATCATTAAGTAACGTCCCTCTTTACTCCTGATAATTTTTCTTCTGAAGAAGAAAAATCTTTTCTTCTGCTTTGTATAAACTTAACATAGCCCCCTCAGCTTTCTTTTGATTGGTGTTAGCATGGTATATATTTTTCCATTCTCTTACTTTTTTCCCAGTTATTTTCCTTGTGATAAAATACACATAAGAAAATTACTGCCTCAATCACATCTTGTTTCTTGCTTGTTTTGTTTTGTTTTTTGAATGACAATGGGTTACTTACGTCTATTTCTCTACAGTCACGTTACTGGTTTTGGTAAGAGAGAGGATGCTCATAGTAATTTTATGCTCTTCTTGAATGTCTGGACTTAACGTGTGAAGACAGCATGGGGCCAATTTGTTACACTTTTTTTTGAATGTGTTGGGAAGGGGGCCCGCAGAGAGCAGCAGGTTGAGGGGGCCAGGAGGGCTGCTCCGCCATGTGGCTCTCAGCCTCGGGTTCCATGGGGACGGGATTCGTTTCCAGGTCGTCTTTGGCCAATTGTTGTGATTTAGCGTTCTTCCTGGTGGTGCATGCATTGCTCAGCCAAGACGAATGCCAGCAGGAACGATTCTGAGAGGTGCTCAGACACATGGGGTCTCCTTCTGACCTTTCCCAAACTCTTCTAGCTGGTGGCTCATTCGTTCTGTGTTCATTACCAGGACCTCCTGTCGTAAAATGCCTCGTGCCCACGGTGACTATGAGCCTGGCCAGGGTGGGCGGCTTCAGTCGGTGCGCGCCCCTCAACAGCTCCCCCCGAGAGGCTTCACACTCAAGACACTTTCTGGGAACTGGGGCGGAGGCCGCTCCCTGCTGCAACTCCTGCCTGCTGTGTGTGGGCATAGCAGAGCAGAAGTCTCTCTCTGCCTGATCTAACTTGATGAGGCGTTCTGTATCTGTACACGGGTTTCTGTGTCTGAAATCTGTATCTGCATCTGAATTCTGTATGCTGTATGCTTGTAGTAACAGCAATTTAATCTGAAACTACTGGACCCTGTCAGAGATGAAACAGGGGCCAAACAGGAGACCTAACAGAGCAGTCATCACCAGTCCCCAGAAAAGGAAGACAAAGTTTGGGGTGAGGGCTGCAGGGTGTGTGTGTGACTGTCTTAGTCATTTTTAATCTACAGTTCAGCAGCATTAAGTACATTCATATCGAGCGGCCACCACCACCATCCATCTTCAGAACTCCTTACAGATTCCCAAATTGGAACTCTACCCTCTTTAAACACCACCTCCCCAGATCCCCCATCCCAGCCCCTGGAAGCCACATTCTATCCTCTGCTTCTATGATTTTAGCTCATGTAAGTGGGACCCTACAGTATCGGTCTTTTTGTGACTGGCTTTTCGCTCCAAGCAGAATGTCCTCAAGGTCCATCCATGTCAGAGCATGCTCAGAGTTTTGTTCCTTTTCAGGGCTGCATACCATACCGCTGTAGCATACCGCTGTAGCAGACCGCTGTAGCGGACCGCTGTAGCATGCCACTGTATGTATATACCACTGTAGCAGACCACTGTAGTATATACCACTGTAGTATACCACTGTATGTATATACCACTGTAGCAGACTGCTGTATGTATATACCACATTTTTGCTTCTCTATTCATCCGTTGACGGACACGTTTGTTGCTCCAGGATTTTAGCTATTATGAATAACGCTGCTGTGAAAATGGGTGCAGATATCTCTTTGAAATCCAGCTTTCGGTTCTTTTCAGTGTATGGCCAGAGTGGAAATGTTGGATCATATGGTAATTCTGTATAATGTTTTTAAACACCTCCACATTGTTTTCCAAAGTGTCTGTGCCATCTTACATTCCCACCACCAGTGCGAAAGGGTCCCAATTTCTCCACTTCCTTGCCAGCACTCATTTCCTGCTTTGGTTTTAACAGTAGTCATCCTGACGGGTGTTGGTTGTGACTGAAGTTCTGACTTGCATTCCCCTAATGATTACTGATATTGGTCATCTTTTCATGTTTATTGGCCATTTGTGTTTCTTCTTTGGAGAAATGTCTATTCAAGTTCTTTGCCCACTTTCTAAGCTGGTTGTTTTTGTTGTTGAATTTTAGCAGCTCTCTACATAATCTTTGTATTACTCTCTTACCAGATGTGTGATTTGCAAACGTTTCCTCCCTCCCTTTTGACTCTGTTAATGGTGTCTTTCAATGCACAAAAGTTCCTAACTTTCAGGAAGTCCAGTTTGTCTGTTTTTCCTTTTGTTGTCAGCCATAATGTTATATCTAAGCAATCAGATTTAAGCAAGCAGGCTCTTGAGAGTCCCCTGGACTGCAAGGAGATCCAGCCAGGCCATCCTAAAGGAGATCAGTCCTGGGTGTTCTTCGGAAGGACTGATGTTGAAGCTGATACTTTGGCCACCTAATGTGAAGAGTTTACTTATTTGAAAAGACCCCGATGCTGGGAAAGATTGAGGGCAGGAGGAGAAGGGGACGACAAAGGATGAGATGGTTCGATGGCATCACCGACTCAATGGACATGGGTTTGGGTGGACTCTGGGAGTTGGTGATGGACAGGGAGGCCTGGCATGCTGCAATTCATGGGGTCGCAAAGAGTCAAGACACAACTGAGCGACTGAACTGAACTGAACTCTTTCCCCATTGAATGGTCTTGGATTTTTTGTCAAAAATAATTTGACCATATATGCCAGGGTTTAGTTTTGGACTCTGTAAGCTATTCCACTGGTCTATATGCTGTCTTTATGGCAGTATCATGTTTTGATTAATGTAGGCTTGTACTGTGTTTTGAAATCAGGTAATATGAGTCCTCCCACTTTAGGCTTTCTCAAGATTGTTCTAACTGTTCAAGATCCCTTGAGCTGCTATATGAACTCCAGAATGTGTTTTTATGCTTCTGCAAAAGCACCATTGAGATTTTGATAGGGATTACATTGAACTTGCAGGTTACTTTGGGTAGTATGGACATTGTAACAACATTGAGTCTTCTACCTCATAAGCAAAGAATGTCTTTCTAACTATTTATGTCTTCTCTAATTTATTTCAGCAATATTTTAGTTTTCATTGTTATAATAATTCTAGTTCTGAGGTCCTTTCATTTTGCCTGGAGGGCATTTCTTGCCGGGAAATTGTAGTGCTCGTTTATCCCCTCAGCTTTTGTTTTTCTGGAGATGTCTTAATTTCTCCCTCACTCTTAAAGGGCAGTTTTCCCAGATACAAGATTCTCGATAGACAGGTTGTTTTTTTTCAATTTTAGCACTTTGAATACACCAGGTTGGGCTTCCCTGCTGGCCCAGTTGGTAAAGGATCTGCCTGCAACATGGGAGAGCTGGGTTTGATACCTGAATTGAGACGACCAGCTCAATCAGTAAAGAATCTGCCTGCAATGCAGGAGACCCAGGCTCGATTTCTGGGGTGGGAAGATCCCCTGGAGAAGGAAATGGCAACCTACTCCAGTGGAGTGGAGCTGCCTGGAGAACCCCATGGACAGAGGAGACTGGCAGGCTACAGTCCACAGGGTTGCAAGAGCCGGACACGACTTAGCAACTAAAGCGCCATACACCAGGTCACACCTTCTAGTCCCCAAAGTTGCAGCAAATTCCGTGCTGAAATGAGAGCGGATGAGAAACCTGCTGATAAGCTTAGCGAGGATCCCCTGTGTGTGACGCGTCTCTTCTCCCACTGTTTTCAAGAGTCTCTCCATCTTTCGACAGCTTGATTACAGTCTGGGTGTCTGAATTCATCCCATTTGGTGTGTGTCGAACCTCTTGGATGGTAGTATTCAAGTATTTCATTAAATCCCAGCCCTTATTTCTTCCCATATGCTCACTGTGCGTGCCTCTGCCTTTGGTGAGGCCTAGCCGTCCCCCTGGGCGGGGTTCTGAGTGGCTTTCATCCTGCCCTGGCTTTGAGGCTGCCTTTCTTTCAGCTTCCTCTCAGCCAGGCCCCTTAACCTAACTGCTGTGAGGACATTTCCCCAGATTCTTATCTGCAGCTTCAAGCAGTGGCCTCAGGCCAAGATTCAAACCCACCCCACACAGCCCAGGTGTGGGCCTGGGAGGCAAGTCTGGGAGCATCTTCTGGACTCTGCCCCACCACACACACCTTCCCCCAGCAGATCTCACCCAGGGGCTGTGTTCCTTCCAGGGAAGCTGGATCTCAGGAGAAGCCAGGTTTCTGATTCTCTGCCTGTCATGCTCTGAGCCCCGAGCCCTTGCTTTGGACACCCTCACTTTTCAGCCCCTCTTCCTGCATACTGTCTCAGGGTCCCGCTCCTTCTGCCTCTCATTAGCCACCCCAACTCAACTCAGTCAGAGCCACACTTTGGAAGCTTAGGCCCTACCACTGGGGCCCCTCAGGGCCTCTCGGGCAGCCCCTGCCCACCATCCTGCCCCGGCCATGCTCCTCTCAAGGGCTTATGGACTTGCCGGTCCCTCTGCCAAGAACACTGCCCTACACACCCCACGGCTCCTTTGTAGACAGGTCTCCCCCGACCTGAGCACCTCCTCACCCTGCTCCCCCCCCCCCCCCGCCTCCACCTGCTGGACCCCCTGCATTTGCTCATCTCCCTGAGACGAGCCATCGGGCTGCTCTGTTCGTGTCTGCTCTAGCCTGCACTCCCCACATGAGAAAGTGGACCTAAGAGTCAGGATTTTGTCTGTTCTATCGTCCAGTTATATCAGTCCTAAGGCAGGCAGTAAATATCGTTCCAGCAAATGAATCCCTGACACTTAGGGAACATGACCATCCAGAGACCCGACGTTTCCAGCTCTTCAGACCACATTCATGTACAGATGTGAGAGCTATAAAGGGGATTTCCAACAATGGGCAATCATGTCTCAATTAAATACTTTGATTTCCACACAGATGTCGCCTAACCCCAGTAGAAAGCCACCTCTGAGACCTTACACTCTGAACAGCATTTTAAAGAGCTAATTGCTTCGCGGCTCTCCCTCATAGCCCTCTTTGAAAAGAAAAGACTGAAATGAACAAAGCCTGGCTCCCACATTGCCTGCGATTCAGTCTGGTGCCCACTCCTTCCTCACGCTGTAGGGGAGCCCCAGTTGCAAATTAAAGTGCTTCTGTGCACAGGGCCTGCCCCTCCCTCGCATAGATCTTAGCAATCCTCCAGGGTCCTAGGCCCCCTCCCTGGACAAGAACCACCGTCAATCAGCCCTGGTCACTCTTCCCGTGGGCTCCGCCTCAGGGGCTCCCATCAACCCTTTCTGAAGGTGTCTTGGCCACTTTAGCCAGAGGCAAGAGAAGCACCAAAGAAATCATAGACCTGGCCCTGGGCTGTTGGCGCTCCTCTCGGATGTGAGGCCGGCCGGCCAGCTGTGGCTGTGGTCCCCGCTGCCCACGCTGCAGCACCAGCTGGACGAGGGGCCCCGGGGTACAGAACTTTGGCTCCATGCTGCCCGGGCCATGCTTCCGTCCACAACCCGTTGGCTGTGTGCACTGCCGCTCCCAGGATGAGGTGGGAGGCGCCCCAATTCACAAGGCTACATAAAGAGCGCCCAGGCTCAAAGCTGCCTCGTATTCCTGATCTGTGAACATGTGGAAGTGTTTGGAAGTCAGGACAGGTGAGTGGAGGCAGCAAGGCGGGGCGGGCTCGTCCCCCTGGGCAGTGCAGGCCGATTTCTGTCCCTGCAGCTCCCACTCTGATGTCACTGGACACATGACTGGGAGAAGTATCGCAGGGTGAACCTGCTTTCCACTGTCAGAAGCCATAAGCATGAGGATAACAGTCACCGGCAGAGAAACGACGGGGAAACACGCGTCTGCATGTTTATTATTTTTGCCTTAATGCAATTTCTTTCTTTTTCTTTCTTTCCATTCTTTGGCCACGTGGCTTGTGGGATCTTAGTTCCCTGACCAGGGATCAAACCCAAACCCTCAGCACTGACAGTACAGAGTCCCAGCCACTGGACAGCTAGGGAATTCCCTGATTTTCTTAACTTTTAAGTTAACATTATTTAACTTGAATAATGGCTGTGTTTAACAACCGACTCCCAAAATTCTTTAAGATTCAATAACGTGCCCCTAAATAAGGGCCTTAGGAGCTCAAGCTGCCCAGGGCCTCCGGGTCACCTTTCCCATCTGCCCCCTGCCCTCCCAGCAGCCTGATATCCCCCCCATAGTATGAGCATAAGCTTAGGCCTCACAGGCCAGCCTCCCCACTTGAGGGGCGGTGCAGGCCTCTGCATTATCTGTCCCCAAAAGCAACTAGATGCCCCTCACTTCCAGGGTCACCAGGTGGCCCCTCCCAGACTTCTTCTTGGCGCGGTAAAGAGGAGCACCCGTGACGGGCCTGCGGAGGGCTGCCCTGCGGCTCCTGCCAACCACAGGCTCCTGGCCACCCAGACAGAGAAGGGGCTCCAGCAGCACCACCAAGGCAGCACAGTTTGCAGCAGTCAAGACAAGCAGTCCAAGGGCCCCAGAGCGGGGAGGGCAGACCGGTCTGGGAAGAGCCACCTCAGACAGAAGTGGGGCAGGCAGAGGGAGGCAGGCGAGGGACAGGCACCGCGTGAATCCGTTCAGACGAAGTCCTAGAACACTCCGCAGTCAGCGGGGCAGTTCCAGGAGGGATCGGGGTGTCGGCTGGGGGCTGAGGACCTTCTTAGGGGCTCGAATGCTCTAAAACCTGGTATGGCAGTGGCTACAGGTACCCCCTAAGATGCCCTCATCCCATCAGACGGTACCCCAGACTCAAGTCAGAGAGAAAAAGGAAGAAAGGGAAGGCAGAGGCCTGGGGTGGGCCTCACAGCTGGCTTCAAACCACGGTGGACACGCTGCCTGATCCGCTGAGCACGCATTTCCTTGGGGCCATGATAGAGCCTGCTTCAGGGCAGCGTCCAGTGTGGGGACTGGCCCTTGGTCCGGCTGCGGCACTGGAGGGGCGAGGTGGAGCTGGAGGGAGGTCTCCCCTAGGGCTGCGCTGTGATGCCCACGTCCTTTCCTCCTCACTCCGCCCCTCTCCTGGAGGACAGGTTTGGGGACTGAAGTACTCAGATGACTCAAAAATTAGGCTTGCAGCCCAGACACCCCCACCCCCAAGCTCAGCTGTCCATGACATACCTGGGCACCCAACCGCCCACCCCTCGACATCGGTGACATGGGTTCCGCTCTCGCCAGGACTGGTGCCAAGGAGCTCAGCAGGCCTCTGGGGCGAGAGGCACAGGCGACTGATGTGCACACACCCCTCTCAGATGCACACATTGTCACACATGCTCACAAACTGGCAGGAAGGGAGCCAGGCAAGGAGGCTGGTTCCTCGCGATGGAGGAGGAGGGACCGGGCACCAGGCCACCCTCCTTACAGGTCAGAAGGCGGGGAGGCGGGGAGTGTGTGTGAAGGGGTGGGGCCTAGAGGGTCCGGCCGGGCCGTGGCTGAGGAGGTCGGGGGGAGGCTGACTCTGTACAGCAGCCGGCCCGGGTTGGGGCTGATGTCCCGGGCAGGGTCTGGCCAGGCCCTCCTAGAGCGTGCCAGTGTGTTCTCACTCTCAGCTTGCTTTGCAGAGGCCACAAAAGCGCCTGACGTCCAGAAAACAACAAATTCATGTTCTCAAGCCCCAGCTTCTCGCAGGCTAGTTACGGAGGGCTGGCTAGTCAGATCTCTGCCTTTCAAGCTTGTGGCAGTTGATCTAAATTTTCACTCACCACCACAGCCTGAGGCCAGCACCGAGGAGTGAGTGGCAGGGATATAGCCAAAGCCTGGAGAACTTACCTGCCAGGAAGCTTCCGGGGACCCTGAGGCATGGAGCCGAGGGCCACATGCTGGATGAAACCTCGGGTGCTGGCGCCCTGCAGAGACGCCGGGAGCGGCACCACGGTCGCGCCCCGGGCTCCGTGTTCGCGTGCAGAAGCGCGTGTCTCGGGGGTGGCAGCCCTCCCCCAGGTGCCGCCGTGCCGACGGGGGGGTGTCACCCGCAGGTGCTGCTATGGTCGGCCAACAAGGTGTTTGAGGAGCTGACAGACATCGAGAGGCAGTTTCACAAGGCCTTCTACACTGTGCGGGCCTATCTGAACTGCGACCGCTACTCGGTGGGCCTCCTGGACATGGCCAAGGAGAAGGTGAGGCCCAGCGCCCACAGGCCCCTGGCCCGCCTCGTCCCGCTCCGCCGCTGAGTCGGTGCCCCGCTCCCTTCTCTTCTCTTCCAGGAATTCTTCGACGTGTGGCCCGTGCTGATGGGAGAGGCCCAGGCGTACTCAGGCCCCCGCACGCCTGACGGCCGAGTGAGTCGCAGGCGGGGGGACAGGCCAGCCGTGCACCTGGCTTCCTGGCCCGGCTCCACCGTGGGGAGGGGTCGCCCCAGCTGAGCCGGGCAGGGGGGACGGCTCGGGGGGCTGTGGCGAGGCGAGGACAGGGTGGAGGGCTGCCTGGCTCTCTGACCGCTCCAGAGGGCAGGCCCCTGAGGCCGTCTCCCCAGCGCCAAACCCCTGCAGTGCTCTGGGGCCAAGGGCCAGGCCTGGTCCTGATGAGGGCTGTCAGCCTGGCTTACTGGCCAGCATCTGCTCTGGCTGAGCAGGCCCGCTGCCCTACCCTTAAATCACTCTAGCATCTGCCTGAGCGGGGCTGCGTGGGGGTGCGAGCGGGATAGGGACGCGGGCAGATACCTCAGCCACACGCTGCGCATCCAACCGGGGTCACACGTCAGAGCTGTGACGCAGTCTCCCTTCCTGTCAAGCGGGGGGACCACAGGCTGTCTCAGGGGCTCCAAGGGTTCTGTGTGCCAAGTACATCTCTGCACAAAGGCCTGTTGTGACCACAGCTTGTCCCAGTTATATGAGAGAGACAGGCGTGTGTGTGAGAGAGAAAGATAGACACACAGGCCTGGCTCAGCTGAACCCACTTGTGAGACGGATACAGGCCAGTGTGTGTGGGGTCGGGGGGACGTGGCTGGAGGGAAGACAATCGTGTGTCCCAGGACAGCCAGTGGTGGCCCCCGCGTGTGCACAGCTCACGTGTGTGCCTATCATTACGTGGGCTCATGTGGTGTGTCGAATGTGTGGGTGTGGTGTGCGCGGTGGGGTTCCCATCGGGGAGCCCCTCATGCCTGCGGCATCTGCTTCTCAGGAAATCCTCTTCTATAAAGTCATCGACTACATCCTCCACGGCAAGGAAGACATCAAGGTCATCCCGTAAGTGTCGGGGTTCTGAGAAGTGCTACCCGAGGGCCTGGGCTGGACGGGGCTGAGGGCCCGTCATGGCGGAGTGCACGGCCCCTGGCTCACCCCCGCACCCTTTGACGCTCCCTGAGCCACGGGGCGAGGCAGGACAGAGGGCGGAGGGAGACTGGCCCAGTGGTCTGGGAGGCAATGCCTGGGCTCACGAGGAGGCCTGGCATCCCACGAACACTGATGCGGACTCAAGGCTCAGCGGGGCTTTCCGAGTGGCCCTGTCGGCAGTGACTGGCCTTTGAGGTTCTTAGGGTCTCGTCTTGGTTCACCCGGCCAGCCCGCAGGCAGAGTCTCCGGGGAGGCCCGACACTGCAGAGCCGGGGGGCGGGGGGTGGGACGGGAGGGACCAGCCCAGCAGGCAACAGGACCAACGGCGGTGAGGGCAGCCTGGAGAGAGCAGGGGGTGGCAGCTGGCCACTTCCAGCCCCACAGCCGCACTGCCGTACGAGCCCCAGAAGCCCGTCAGGACCCCACCCCGCGGGGTCCACGCAGAGAGCAGGACCCAGAGCCAGGCCTGCCGGGGGAAGCCCGTGGCTCCCAGGAAGAGGGGGCCTCTTCACGGGCAGAGAAAGAGGCACGCTGCAGCTCGGGTGTCCCCAGAGCCAGCCCCGGCCTGCCCTCCCCTTCTTCAAGTCTTTGCCAGCTTCCCACACGCACCCAGAGCCCGGGGAAGGGAATCGGCACACACACCCAAGCGCCTGCCCACTGCCCTCTGCTTCTCTCCCCACAGCTCACCCCCAGCCGACCACTGGGCCCTTGCCAGCGGCCTTCCAACCTACGTGGCAGAAAGCGGTTTTGTGAGTCCCCCGGCCCTTCCCACAGGCCTGTGTGCCCCAGCTTTGCCTACATAGAAGCTCGTCAGACTGGACAGTCTATTCTAGAATCATGCTCTATGTTTGGCTGCTTCTAGTGAAACTGTGTTCTGATCCGTTTCCAGATCTGTAATATTATGAATGCCCCTGCCGACGAAACGTTCAATTTTCAGGTATCTGTCTATTCATTAATGGAATGTGTACTGTACTTTAGGAAAAAAGATGTTGTGGTTCAGAAATGATGGACTGAACTCGTTTTTGCTGCTTAAGAAACCACCTCAGATCTCACAGGCTAACGGCGGCACAGTGTGTTCCGTGCACGCGGGTCTGCTGGTTGGGTGGCTGCGGCTGCAGCTGCACCTGGCGAGGATTCACGTCTGCTCCCTCTGGGGACACACGACCGGGATGGGCTCTTTTCCAAAGGAGGCCCAGGTCACATGGACTGGTGGAGCTGCCCTTTATCTTTCAGGGCCTCCTCCAGGAACTGGCCAGGGTCCATATCTCACTGGCCAACCATGAGCGGAATGTGAGCGGGGACCCACCACGTCGTCCGTGGGGCCCGGGGGAGCGCCAGGCCCCTTGTTTGGCAATCATTGGGAACTTAGCAGCAGGGCGTTCAGTCAAGCGCGGGGGCGGGGGGAGCCTGCAAGAGCCGGAGCCGACGTGACCACAGCGCCCGCACGGTGAGGCGTCCCGGTGGACGTCTTCTCTTCCAGGAAGAGGTCACCGCCGGCTCGCGGGCATGGTGGGCCGACAGACGGGAGCAGGGACCCCGCCTCTGCCCTCTGAGGGCAGAAGCAGCGAGGTTCA
Source organism: Capricornis sumatraensis (assembly GCF_032405125.1). Taxonomy (NCBI): domain Eukaryota; kingdom Metazoa; phylum Chordata; class Mammalia; order Artiodactyla; family Bovidae; genus Capricornis; species Capricornis sumatraensis. The sequence continues at coordinate 119,920,577 of NC_091075.1, read as the reverse complement.
TGTTCCCCGGGTGACAAGCAGGCCCAGGCCAGGGTCAGACCCAGGGCAGCGGTCAGCTCTGGACACCTCTCCCCGCAGGAGGGGCCTCTGGACGACTCTGGGTGGATCGTCAAGAACGTCCTCTCCATGCCCATCGTCAACAAGAAGGAGGAGATCGTGGGGGTCGCGACATTCTACAACAGGAAGGACGGGAAGCCCTTCGACGAGCAGGATGAAGTTCTGATGGAGGTAAACGCCTGTCCCAGGCGGGGTTCCAGAGGCGACCCCCGGGGGGGGCGGGACCCAGGCCGGGGGGGTGACGTGCGCCTCCAGTCCCTCACACAGTTCCTGGGGTGGTCGGTGCTGAACACGGACACCTACGACAAGATGAACAAGCTGGAGAACCGCAAGGACATCGCCCAAGACATGGTCCTGTACCACGTGCGCTGCGACAGGGAGGAAATCCAGCTGATCCTGGTGCGTCCGTGCCTCCCACGGGCAGCGGGGGTGTGGCCTAGCCGTGAACACACTGCACCGCCGGGGGGCTCCCTGCCCGGCCGCGGGCCCCTAGCAGTGACCCCAGCCCCTCTGGTCGCGCTGTGTGAGGGCTCCACCATCGTCGTCCAGGCAGAGCGCCTGGACCGGTGTGGAGGGAACAAGAGCCGGCCCGAGGCCACCGCCACCATTTCTGAGGCCAGAGGCTCCGGCCGGGGCTCCCCGAGGGGTCACCCAGTCCCACGGCCACGAGGGGTGCAGCGGACGCCATCACCGTCTCACAGCGCGTCTTCCCTCCCAGCCAACCAGAGAACGCCTCGGGAAGGAGCCTGCCGACTGCGAGGAGGACGAGCTGGGAAACATCCTGGTCAGAGTCTGGCCCCGCCCAGGGGGTCGAGAGCCCTGAGCGAAGGGAGATGCTCCCCCAGGTGGCAGAGGGTGGTCCTGCGGTGTCTGTGCTGAATGCGCCCGCCCCCGCGATCGCGTGTGCCCGTGTGCCCTGCCGCCCCCTGCCCGTGTGCCCTGCCGCCCCCCTGCCCGTGTGCCCGCTCCGCAGGCCCGCCCCCCAGCCCCACCGTCCCTCCCACAGAAGGAAGTGCTGCCGGGACCCGGCAAGTTCGACATCTATGAGTTCCACTTCTCGGACCTGGAGTGCACGGAGCTGGAGCTGGTCAAATGCGGCATCCAGATGTACTATGAGCTGGGTGTGGTTCGAAAGTTCCAGATCCCCCAGGAGGTAAGGGCTCATTTGTGATCCCGGGTCCCAGCTCTCCCAGGAGGTCAGAGAGAGAGGGTCCGGATCCCAGTTCCCGCAGGAAGTCTGGGGGCAAGCCGTGTCCACACAGAATGGACAGTGCAGGCCAGCAAAATACACACGGCAAGTGTGTGGAGACTATGTGACTGGACGGACGGACGAAGAGTGTGGCACACAGGTGCTGCAGGCCTCTGAGCGCGCACATCACGGGGCAGCAGCGGGCGTCTGGTGTCGGAAGCAGGGGCCCAGCAGAAGCAGCCCAGCGCCTGCGCAGAAAGCACGCGTGCCCTCTAGGTGGGAGCACCGGGGGCCCCTCGGGGCGGGTCCCGGGAGGAGGGGCCGCCTTCCCGGCTCTGCTGCTTCCCTGTGGCTTTCCGGCTTCTGCCTGCGTCCACCTTCAGGGAGCATCTGCTTCCCCAAGTCAAGTCAGAGAACGTCTTACTTTACGGTCTAGACAAGGGCAGCAGTCTGGCATTTTCTAAGACGCTGCACAAAAAACTAAGGGAAAACACACAAAAAAATGCGTTATAGAAAATGCTAACAGAATGCAAGAATCTCGGGTAATTTCCGCCCGAAAAGCCGCTGTGGAAGCTGTGGTTGGGCCCGTGTTCTGCCAGCCAAACGCAGCTGCTCTTCAGAAGGCGCACCCTCCTGCTGCCCCTCAGCCTCTGGGCCTTCAGCAACCGCCTCTCTCTCCACCACTGTGTGCCCCGGTGCCCACACATCCTGCCCCACTCAGACTCCCACGGCTGAAATGGACATTTTCTTCTAAAGTATCCCAGGCCCCTTGCCTGGGGTCCTTTCCCGATCTGAGGTTTGGCAACAGGATGGAGGCCCCAGGCATCCTGTGGACGTTGGAGCTGTTCTCGGCCTCAGCTCCGCTCCTCCGGCTCCCGGCCACTCCCGTCCACACACCCCCGCCCCGAATCCGCCCTTCCTCCACTTCTGTCCGCTCCCCGCCCACCCCCATTCACCCCTGTCCGCCATCGTCCGCCCCCCACGCGCCCCTCCTCCACCCCCGGCCCCGTCCACCCTCATCCACCCCGAGGTGCCACCCAGGAAGGCAGCTGGAGGCCAGTGGACAGGAGGGCCGCGGGGCGGGGAGGGACGCCTTTCACACGGCGTCAGCTGGAACTGTGTCGCTGGGACTGGGCACCGTGGTGCCTGGACCCCGTGTCCCACCTCCCGCAGGTCCTGGTGCGGTTCCTGTTCTCTGTGAGCAAGGGCTACAGGAGAATCACCTACCACAACTGGCGCCACGGCTTCAACGTGGCCCAGACCATGTTCACCCTGCTCATGGTGCGTGGCCGGGCCGGGGGGGGGCGGGGGACCCTGTCTCACCGGGGCTGGGAGGAGCCGCCTGCCCCCGGGGAGCCTGGAGGTGGGTGGCAGGCACCCGAGCTGGGCAGGGGCGGAGGGCTCGCCTGAGCTCCCCAGGGGCCAGGCAGGGCAGGAAGGGAGGCGGGCGGCAAGAATCCGGGCGCCTGTCTCTGCAGACGGGCAAGCTGAAGAGCTACTACACGGACCTGGAGGCCTTTGCCATGGTGACTGCTGGCCTGTGCCACGACATTGACCATCGGGGCACCAACAACCTGTACCAGATGAAGTAGGCGCGCGTCCTGGGGCCTCTGCGGGTGCCGCCCCTTCCCTGGGCTGCTGGGCACACAGGCTGCCCTGGGGTCTCTGCCCGCTGCTTGTTCTTAGCCAAACCTCTGTGCCAGGTCCCAGAACCCTTTAGCCAAGCTCCACGGCTCCTCGATTTTGGAACGACACCACCTGGAGTTCGGGAAGTTCCTGCTCTCGGAGGAGGTCCGTGTCCTCTGCCCACTCTCCCATAGGCCCTGGCCAGCTGACCTGCGCCCACACCCCTGAACCTCCACCGCCAGGAGCCACACCGCATCGCTCTGAGCTGGAGAAAGGAGGCAGGCTCTGAAGCGATGGGGGCGATGGCACCCCTGGTGGTTCCAGTCTGGAAATGCCCTCTGGGGGCGGGGGCTCAGATCCCGGGTGTTGAGGGGAGCCCCCCAGTGCAATACGGGGCCACCAGTGTCTGGGGCCCATGACTCTTGGGTAGAAGGTGGGCAGCGACATGGGGAGGGACAGATGGGCAGCCTCCAGGAGGGAGGGGGGGACAGGCACCGAAGGCGCGCAGCTGTGACGGGAGCCCCGCCCCCCGCCCCGCAGACCCTGAACATCTACCAAAACCTGAACCGGCGGCAGCACGAACACGTGATCCACCTCATGGACATCGCCATCATCGCCACGGACCTGGCGCTCTACTTCAAGTGGGTGCCGCCGCCGCCCCGCTGGCGCCCCGGGGCCCTGTTGGGAAGGAGCCGGTAGAGGGGTACCTGGGGCCCCAGACAGACGTGCCCCGCCCCAGGGCCCCAGGCCTGGACTCCGGCCTCGGATCCTTTCTTGGAGGGTGGGTGGGGCTCAGACCCAGGAGGACACGTTGGCGGGGTCCTGCGTGGTTGGGAGGGAAGGGTCGACTCCCTCCCTTTGTCCTTCGGGTTCAGGAAGAGGACAATGTTCCAGAAGATTGTGGATGAGTCCAAGAACTACCAGGACAGGAAGAGCTGGGTGGAGTACCTGTCCCTGGAGACCACGAGGAAGGAGATCGTCATGTGAGCCGGCGCGCGGCTCCGCCCCTCGCGGCAGGGCCTCCTGCAGAGCTCCGCGGGCGGGACTAGGAGCCCAGGGCCTGGGCAGCCCACTTCCGGACAGCGCCCATGCCCCCACCCCAGCCGCTCTCCTTTCGGGGGAGGCTGCAGGATTTGGGATCAGACAGGCCGAGTCCGCAGTTAAATAGTTTGCTCACGTTATGAGTGTCCACTCCTTCATCTGCAAAGCGGAGATTCAGAACTAGTCCCACCCCAGGCCTGTCCCAGTGGCCCAGTGAGGCTGCTGCTGCTCAGTCACTTCAGTCGTGTCCAACTCTGTGCGACCCCATAGGCGGTAACCTACCAGGTTCCCGCATCCCTGGGATTCTCCAGGCAAGAACACTGGAGTGGGTTGCCATTTCCTTCTCCAATGCATGAAAGTGAAAAGTGAAAGTGAAGTCGCTCAGTGGTGTCTGACTCTTAGCAACCCCATGGACTGCAGCCTACCAGGCTCCTCCATCCATGGGATTTTCCAGGCAAGAGTACTGGAGTGGGGTGCCATCGCCTTCTCCAGGCCCAATGAGGAGCTATGTGTAAATCACCGGCCCCCAAGAAACGCTTGCTGACTTTCACCCCTGGCAGCCTGGGGTGATGGGGTGGGGCTGGAGTGGTGCACAGGGCAGGACGTCCACTACTGCAAAGACACAGGCCTTGCAGGGGTGGAGGGCAGGGAGGGAGGCCAGGCTGGGTGTACCTGGAGCTCCATCTGCCCACAGGGCCATGATGATGACGGCGTGCGACCTGTCTGCCATCACCAAGCCCTGGGAAGTCCAGAGCAAGGTCAGAGTCACGTGGGTCCCCAGACGTCTTGCCAGTCCCCATAGGGCTGCATCTAAGTGGGGCCTGGGGTAGGGAAACAGCTCCACTTGTCTGCTAGGTGAGGCGAGGGCAGCTGCCCAGCTCTGGGGCCCAGCCAGAGCCGCCACTCGAGGAGGCTGCTGCGCTCCTGGGCACCACAGCAGTGTGGCCCCAGTAGTTGGGCCACCAGAGTCTGGGGCACAGAAGGCCGGAGTCTGGCCATCTTGGCAGGATCTCAGGACAGCATCTGACCGAGCACTGAGCCCACTGGTGCTTGCCTTCTGGGTGCCTTTCAGGTCGCTCTGTTGGTGGCAGCGGAGTTCTGGGAGCAAGGGGACTTGGAGAGAACGGTTCTGGATCAGCAGCCCATTGTGAGCGTCACCTCCAGTGTCCTCCACACCTGTCCTGGTCCTTGGGAGCCTCAGGCCTGGCTGGGTGCAGACTGGGGGCCCCCGGGGCCTCTGGAATCCTGGGGCCTAACTCTCTTTGTGGGGTCATGTGACATGAGCCTGGATCTGGATAAAGTTGCGGAAATACAGGGATTGGGTAAAGATGTGATCCCCTGCAGAGGTGGAAAGCTGTTGCCAAAGCCGCAGAGCCAGGCTGTGGCTCCTGGCCGAAAGCCCCCGTGGGCCCAGGCAGCTCTGGGGCGAGCCCCTGTGTGGCTGTGAGCTGCTCCAGGGAGGCTCAGGGTGTGGCAGGCCTGGCCCGTGGGAAGAGTGCTGGGCAGGGGAGTGGTGGCCAGAGTCCAGGGCTCACCTGGACGTGGCTGTGGCTGTGGAGGGAGTAGCCGAGATGGGGAGTGTGCAGCAGGGCTGGGCTGGTGTGCAGAGCAGGACTGCCCACTACTGGAAGGACACGGGAGCTTGGACCTGTGCCCGCAGTCACCAGGCTTCACAGGAGTGGAGGTGAGAGAGGGAGGCAGTCCTGGTGTACCTGAAGCTCCATCTGCCCACAGGCCCTCAGGATGCCAGGATCTTTGGGTCAGCAGTGGGGGTCAGGAATCTGTTGCTAGACCGAACTGGCACCTGCATGGGGGTGAGGACACGAGCACCGCCCAACAATGAGCAGAAGGGACGGAGGGAGGCTTGGCCTCACAAGCCAACTGCAGCCTCTGAAGAGCTCGCTGAGCATGGGGCTGCAAAGGCCCGGGGCCAGGTGCAGACTGCAGGAAAGGGTGCCCTGACCAGCCCTGCATCTTGGCAGGAGGACAGGCAGCCTGTCTGTCTCCCCGGCTAGGCCGCTAGGGTCCTGCATGACCTAGCATGCTGAGCTCCAGAGAGCGGGCACCTGTGAGGAAGAGGCTGCCGGGAGACAGCTCGGGGGCAGTCCAGAGGCTGGAGACAAAATCAGCCCCTTCAGAGTGTCTGGGCTGCGCCCCTTAGGAGGTGGGGCCAGGTCTCGGGTCAGGACCATGGATAGCTCATGGGGGGGGAGCCGGAGGAACTTGACTCCAAACTCCACACCGGGGCTGGCGTGGCAGGGGCCCAGCGCCACCTAGGGCAGCTCCCCAGAATGGCACAGTGTCTTGGAGGGGAGTGGGGGCTCCCGGGCTTCCCTTCCAAGGAGAGCCCTACATGGACAGGCGCTTCAGGCGGGGGTGGAGCTGAGTCCTGGGCCTCAGGGAGGTGTCGGGGCCTCACGGTGTCCCTGCTCCCCCTTAAGCCCATGATGGACCGGAACAAGGCGGCCGAGCTCCCCAAGCTGCAGGTCGGCTTCATCGACTTCGTGTGCACGTTTGTGTACAAGGTGAGCAGGGCAGCCCAGGGCCTGGCTGGGTTTGCAGGGGAAGGGTGAGGCGGGGGCTACTATGGGGCTCCTCCCCCCCCAAATCTGCACTGAAACTCAAAATCGTCAGTCTCACCCCAAGGGGGTCCCCTCCCTGTCAGTTCCTCAGAAGGATCCTGAAATTTCCCACCCTAGTCTCTCCCTCCCAGAACGTCCTCCTGCACACCCAACATCCCTTCCCAGGCCCCATCGAAAGGCGCCCCCATGCAGGGCCTGCACGGTGTTGTCAAGGCACCGCCTGCAGTGTATGTGCGGAGCATCCATTCAGGGTCTGAGCCCTGGGAAGATGGGGGTGGCCCAGCCTCCAACTGGGTGCCCCCGGCCCTGCAAACACCTGGGCAGAGCCGGGGGCAGCGGGATGTGAGCCAAGGGCCTGGGGCAGGTGCTGGACCTCGCTCTGGGGACTGACCAAGGGGTGGGGGCAGAGCCCTCCCGAAGGCCAGCTGCCACGACTTGGCTGCACTCTCAGGGGCAGCCGCATACTCCAAGAAGGGTGCTGGGTTCTGACCACCTTGTCCCACGCCCCACCCCAGCCCCCGAGGCCTTGTGCTTCCCTTTACTGAAGCATCAGCTCCCTTTTCTGCCTCCACCAGGGGGGCTGGGGTCTGTGAGTGCTGGGAGGAAGGCGGGACCAGGACGTACGTGCTGGTCCTCAGGTTCACCGCCGGGGCCCACCAGGCACTCCTCGCCCCCGCGCCTTCCTCACCTCCATCTGCCCGCACAGCTTGTGTGTCGACACGTGTTCATGTGTGAGCACATGCTCTGTGTGACATGCGGTGTCTGTATGAGGGTGAAGGAGCCCCGGGACCCGCGCATCTGCCCAGCCTTCTCAGCCCCCTTGCTAGGGAATGTCCTTTCTGCTTGGATGTTTTCTATTCTTCAGGACCCCACCCCGTAGCTCCTGTTCCAACCTCAAGGACACAGACCACAAGGCCTCCTAGCCAGGAGCCACTAGGGATGTGGTCTGACCTCTGATTCCTTTCCAGGAGTTCTCCCGCTTCCACGAGGAGATCCTGCCCATGTTTGACCGGCTGCAGAACAACCGGAAGGAGTGGAAGGCCTTGGCCGACGAGCACGAAGCCAAGGTGAAGGCCCTGGAGGAGGGCCCGAAGGAGGCGACGGCGGCCAAGAAAGGTCTGGCCCCACTCCAGCCTCAACCAGGCCGCGCGGCCCGGCCCTGGCCTGCAGGGGGCGGGTGTGAGGCAGCCCTGTGGGTCAGTGTGCCTGGACTCCGGGCTGCACAGAGGGCCACCCTCCCAGAGGGAGGCCCATCCCCGAGGAACAGGCTGGGTGACTCAGGGCGGCTGATGAGCCCGGTCTGAAAGGGCCTGCTCGGGGCCCGAGTCAGGGATTCCGGAGGGAAGTCACCTTTATACAGGGGAGGAAAGCCAACTCAGCGCCTCTGTTCCCATCATCAATCAGCAGTTCCCTCTTAAGTAGCTCACAAACTCTACGCTCCCACGCCAGCCTCAGAGCTGAAACAGCAGACCCACGGAACCTAAGAAGCCAGCTAGGGGTCAGCGCGCATGGTGCTCCCGTCGCGGTGCAGAGCTTGCTCGCCTCCCCACCCCACCCCCAGCGCTGTGGGAGCGCGGCTCCACTGTCACCAGCTGGTGCCCCCAAATCAGAACCCTCGAGGCCTGCTCGTGCTCCGCAGCTCATCATCTCTGAAGCGTCCGCAGGGGAGAGAACCAGCAGAAACCAGCCAGCTGCGAGGCCACTGCTGGAGCGCCAGGAACTAAAGCAGGGTCCAGTCAGCTTAGGCAGACCAGCCCCTGCCCTGCCCTCCCCCTGCAGGGCGAGTGGAGGCGCCGGGCCACTCGTGGCCCTCGCTCACCGTCCTGTCTCCTTTCGCAGCAGGCACAGAAATCTGCAACGGCGGCCCGGCACCCCGTTCTTCTACCTGCTGCATCCTCTGAGGCGGTCGTCGGGCCCCCTGCCCCACACCCCACCCCCAGCCTGGGACTCCACCTCTAACCACTGGTACAAGAGGTTAGGGAGCCTGAAGAAATGACTGAAGACCATTTTGGATACTTTGAACTTTTTTAAGGTTTGTGTTTTTATGAACTAAAGCCAATGATGAATGATCTGAACAGTGTAGCCTACCTTAATCCAATTTTTGGATACGTAATCATACCACCAAGAGATCTTCAAAAAGGGTCTGTGAACTATGTGCCTGAAAGCACTGGGTGAATATATTCACCACTGCACATGTATTTATGGGCATACAGGTGGAGAAATGGGTACACAGACGCCAATTCTCATCTGGTTTAGGAACAAATATATGAATAGAAATTTAGAATAAAATCAAAAGAAAACTTGCTGCTCCTTTTGATGTGGCAGAGGACATTCGTTTGTGACCAACCAGAAATCCTGCCAGAACTCTGTGCAGAAATAATCTGTTAATAAATGCTGCCCGGGGAGGTGTCTGAACCTTGCTGATGGACCCACACCTGTGGCCTGCCCAAGTCCTCCTGCACCCCTGAGGTTTCCTTCATGGAAGCAACCACACACCTCCAAGAACCAAGTGGTTCTGAGCCGGGAAGAAAAGCCAAGTCAGACCCAGACCGAAAACGCAACTCACACTCGAAACGGGTGCTGAGCACCTGATGGAGCTAAAGGCCTTTAACTTGTGGTGTTAGCTTCAAAGCAACTGTTTCCAGACACTGGAAACTCCTCTTGGCTACAACCACGGACAGCACTGCAAGGGCACTTGGGTTAAGGCTGGTTCAGATGCCGCGTTCTCCCAGCGCTCCCAGCGGGCAGGGGACGCACGGGCCCCATACAACCTTCAGCTCACAGTGACACCTGGAGACAAGAGCATGTGACTGGGGTCCCCCCTGGTTCCCAGAGAGACCCAGTGCCAGCCACCCACCCATCTCAGATCTCCAGGGGGTGTGGACTCCAGCCTCACCTTTACTGAAAACAGGGAAAACAAATGAACTGGGGCTCAAAGCCTAGGAAGTCCACTCCAGGCACAAAGCTGGAATAGCCACTTTTGACACCAGGCCTCCTCATGCACGCATATTATACGTGTAACATTTGTGGGCTTCCCAGGTGGTGTCCGTGGTAAAGAACTCTCCTGCCAGTGCGGAAAATCTAAGAGACAAGGGCTCATTCCCTGGGTCAGGAAGATCCCTTGGGGGAGGGCACAGCAATCCATGCTGGTGTTCTTTTCCTGGAGAATCCCATGGACAGAGGAGCCTGGCAGGCTGCAGTCCATAGGGTCGCACAGAGTTGGACGCGACTGAAGCAACTTGGCATGAAGAGGCACAGCCAGCAGGGGCAGAGCCTGCTGTCTGCTCAGGCACAAAGGCCCAAGCTCACTGCAGAGCTAGCTGCACCCCAGCCAAGCCCTCAGGAGGCCACATCCCCTACCTGGGGTCAAGAGGAGGGGGTGCAAAAAGGAGAAAAGAAATCCAAGTTCTAGCTCGAAGGGCATCAGGACACCCCCACCCCTCCCACTTGGCGAAGCCTGCCCCCTCTCCGGCCTGTCCAAGGGTCTGAGCCAGGGCTGAGCGGAGCAGCTCAGCAGCGCCCAGGATGCTTGGGTGGGCTGCACCTCTGTTGCAAACTGCATCCTGAGGGGCTCCTGTCCTCATTCCCACCCCCCAGCCCTCAGAGCAAGCGATCAAGTTTCTCTGTGTTCCACCCTGTTTATGCACCAATCACGGAATCACTGATTAGTTTTCTGGAATCCCTCTGCATTCACACTGCGCATAATCTGAGAAGGCTGGCATACAACCGAGTCTGAGTCCAGAAACCAAACCACTGGGGACAGTAAAGGGAAGTCAGAGGCGCACAGAGAGCTTTATTTATCCACACTGCTCTGGAGAAGGGCAGCTCACTTCAATATGGTGTCCTCTTGGGCTGGAAAGTTAGAAGGAAAACACACCATTACACAGGCCTGCCACCCAAAAGGGCCACCTTAGATTTTGGGGGTTAAACCATCCAGTGTCTCGTCTCATGGAGCCTGGCTATGCTCTGTTTCCACTGTATCCTCAGCCTTCCTTAACCTGCGGGTTCTCACTGGGACCTGCCCCCGCGGTCAGGGAGGGTGGAGCCTGGCTCTGGTTGGTGGCCTCTAAGGCTGAGACAGTCCACCTCTGAGGCCCAGGGGCCGAGCCTCACTAAAGGCAGGTTAGCACCCACCCCCCACAACGGCTCTCCTTCCCCACCCCCACCCCACTCCACAGAGGATGGCCCAGGGGCCAGCGGAAATGGAAAAGGCGGTGGCCTTTCCTCTCCACTTGCTGCTCCGTATGAAGCAGCAGCTGTTTCTGAAAACCCAGCGCGGGGTGGGGCACAGCCGCATGAGCACCTTCCGCCAGCTCCCGCTCGATGCGCTTCTGCTCATCCCGCTGCTGCTTCTCCTCGGCTGCAAGCCGCCTCTCCTCTTCTGCCCGAGGTTTCAGGTAATCTGTCAAAGGGAAGGCGGGGGCGGGGGTGTCCAGTGAACGTTTTCACTGAAGCTCGAAAAGGAATTCAGTTCACAGGCAAAGCCATCCTCAGGTACACTGAGTGCCAGGGGCGCCCGATTCCCACTCTCCTTTACCTGGATGTAGGTGAAGGCCTGATACCCACCTCCTAACGGAGAGCCCGACCCGGAGGGCGGCTACAGGACCCCCGCGGCCACCCCAGGCACCCAGCCGCCCCGCACTCAGTCCTCTGTGCTCCAAGGTGCTGCCCGGCCAACCTCCAACCGGCCGCGCGCGGGGGTCCGGCCCTCTCGGGTCTCAGGTCAGGGGCCTCCCGCGCCGCCCCTCTCCCACTCCGGCCGGGGGGCCGCGGACGCCCGCGGACACTCACTGTAGCGCTTGGCGCCGTAGGCCATGCCGAGGAACAGGGCGGAGTAACGGCCAAGCTGTGGGGAAGAGCGGTCAGGAGCGGCAGGGGGGACCGCGCCTGGGGGCGCTCAGCCCACAGGGTCGGGGTCCGGGGCGCTGAGAGAGGGGAGGGGGTGGAGGTCACACCCGCGGCGTCGGGGCCCGATGGGGGGCGTCTCAGCCCACAGGGCTGGGGTCAGGGCGGGGGTCCCGGGCGCTGCGCGAGGGCTGGGGGGAGCGGGGATCACACGCGCGGCGTCGGGGCCCGATGGGGGGTCACGGCCTCCGGGTCAGGGCGGCGGGTGCTGAGAGTCGGGGGCGCCGCGAGCCGCTCCCGCGCTTTGCCCACGCAGAGCCGCTCAGCGGCGGCGGCTGCGGAGCCTGGTTCACCTTGATGAGCGGAGAGACCTGCACCGGCGGAACCATCTTGTCCGTGACCCTCGCACCGGAAGCACAATTCGGCCCGGAGAGGACGCCGCAAGGCCCTGAACACCGCGGGGACGCAGACGCAGAGGCGCGGCCGGGCGTGCGCACGCGCCGCCCACCGCGAGGACGCCGAGGGCCGACCCCCGGCGGCCGGAGGGCGGACGGCGCGCGCACGCGGGGCGACGTCATCGGGCGCGGCGCGCGCACGCGGGGCGACGTCATCGGGCGCGGCGCGCGGCGGCTCCGCATGCGCAGGGGCCGGGCAGCGAGGGCGCGCTCCCTGCAGCAGGCGCGACCGTCCTGTCCCCTGCCGTTTTCGAACCATGGTGAGCACAAGTCGAGGCCCGCACACCTCGGGTACAAATATTTGAAAAGTGTGAGTACACTGTACAAAGTGAAAAGCCGAGCTCTCTCCTGCCTGTCTCGCCGCGCCCGCGGCTCCAGCCACACCCAGGCCTGTCCGGGCCGCGGTCCCCCCAGACCAGCCCCGGGGACGAACCGGGAAGGGGCTCGAGGCTTGGACAGGCAATCCGGGGTCCGGGTACAAAGTGTAGCCTGAGTGCAGGCTGGCTCCCAGCGGAGGGGGTGGCCATGTCCGGCCTCTCTGGACTCACAGGCCAGGTCGACCGTGTGGCCCGAGCCCCTTCCTGGGGCGGCACGGCCGTGGGTGCCCCTCTGCCCACCATCGGCCCCATTCCCAGCCCCCTGGCAGAGCTAGGGTTTCCTCACCACTGCAGCCTCCCCAGCAGAAAGGGGCACAGGTCCTCCCGAGAAGGCCAGCCTAGCAGAGCCTGCTCCCTCGGTCTCCCAACTCCAGCCCTCAGGACCTTGCAGCCCCAAGCTTCAAGGTCCGCGTCAGAGAGGCCCTCACCCTCATTTCTGCTGTCTTCTGCCGGGGAAGCAGGGGTCACACTGGTGGGGTATTCTGTCACCCAGCTCTGTGGTCAGCCCAAAGGAGGACAAAGCTGACCCAGCCCGGGTGTGCAGAGAGGCTGCCCAGAGGTGGGCAGTGGTGGCCAGTCTCCCAGCTGAACCTGCTGTGCTTATACACAGTTCCCATGGCAACGTGGGTTGGGGACACCTGGAGAATGATGGAGGGGGGCAGCCCCTCCACAAGGCCACCAGGGCACTGATACTTCTGCCCTGTGACCCCCACCCTCATCCCCCCATTCCTGCAACAGGCAAGATCAAAGTCAAGGATTACGAGCTGGATGCAAGGTTCAAGGAGGCCTTGGGGCCCATCGACCTCACCGTGTTTCTGAACGTGTTGGGGAGAAGCTGAGTGTGAGCACCAGGCTTACTCAACTCCTGGTATCTGCACATCTCACGTAAAGCCCAGATTTGCAGACCTCTTGAAAGTCTCTAGGACCTGGCATTCTGGGACCCACGTCTGGGAGCCCTGTCGGCCCCCAGCCCAGGCCCACCCCTCCTCCACAGCTGGTGGGGACCTCTGTCCCTCACTGAGAAATCGCCCACCTCTGGGCCTGGCAGGACCAAGGGGACTCCAAGAACAGTACCCTGGGGCGGGAGCTGAGGGTCTCTCAGGCATTCAGAGTGGGAAGGCCACTGAGCATCGAGTGGGCAAGGATGTGGAACCCTGGGTGGAGAGGGGCAGGACTAGCGCCTGAGACGCCCAAGGCTCGAGGCAGCCTCTGGGCAGGCACGGACCCTGAGAAGACTGTCCTCAGCGCATTGAAGATGCTGGACCCAGATGGCAAGGGCAGCACCAACAAGGACTAGTGAGCATGATGCTGGGCACCCGGGCACCACCAGGGCGTAAGGAAGCCAGGCCCACCACCAGCCTCCACCCCACCTGCCCCAGCTTTCAGGGCTTCATCTGCCTTCCTAGGACCCAGAGTCCCTCAGGGTAACCCAGGGCAGGATCGGCCATACCCACGTGGGGCCAGCGGTCACTGCCACTCGGACCATCACTGGGTTTTTACCCCCTCTGGGGGCTACTTCAGCTTCATGAACATGACTTCAGTGTGCCAGGCTGTTGCCCCAGGGATGTGGGAGTCAGGGATGGCTCCCTGTGGTCCCCCCTAGTGCCCAGGACTCACCCAGGGCCAGGCTCCCAAGAGGCACCTGCCCCGTGAGTGGGTGGGATTGAAGGGGGTAGACCTGCCCCCCATGAGGACCCATCGCAGGGGCCCCCTGGGCCACCCCTCCAGCTCAGAGCCAGCGCCTTCCCTGCTGCTGCTGCTGAGTCACTTCAGTCGTGTCTGACCCTCAGCAACCCCATGGACTGCAGCCCACCAGTCTCCTCCGTCCATGGGATTTTCCGGACGAGTACTGGAGTGGGTGCCATTGCCTCCTCCGCAGTGCCTTCCCCAGAAATCTGGCCCCTCCCTGCTGTCCTCAGCAGCAGGCGGCAGCTCATGTCCCAGGCCAACAACATGACGGCTGAAGAGGTTTGGCCCCTGGCGCCCTATGTCCTTCCCCAAGGCCCTCTGTGAGGCCCAGGCATGGCGCCCGGGGCTCCAGGGGGATGTGCCTCCGCCCCTAGAAGCTGCAGCATCAGGAGGCTGGGACGCCCAGTGTCCAGGAAGGGGGACGCCAGCCCCAGCCCCACCCCTTGCCCTGCAGGGTCTCCCCCAGCTTCCCCCCACGCGCAGAAACAAGACAGAGCCTGGAGTCCGGTTCCTGTAATTCACCTGCTGGCTGCAGCCTTGGGGACCCCCCACTCCCTCCATGCCGGCCTGGGCCTGCCACCCCCCACCAAACTTGCAGGTTGACCAGATGTTCCAGTTCTCCACCAGCAATACTGCAGGCAGCCTGGGCTACAAGACTGAGCCACGTGCTTGCCCGTGGGAAGAGGAGTGAGAGGCACCCTACCCCGCGGGGCTGTAGCCAGTTGAATAAATGTGAACCCTCAAGCCTTCCTGCTCACAGTGTCTCTCTTGGGCGGAGGTGTCCTCCTGGGGGTGGGGAGTGTCCATGGGGTAGAGAAGGTCTGGGGTGGGGGTAACCCCCTGGGGGCAGGAGGGTCTTCAGGGAGCAGCAGCGTCCGCCTGGGGCCCACCCTCTGCCTCCTGCCCAGCCTGGTCCCACCTGCCCTGTCCATCTATGCTGGCACCAGACTGGAGGGCTGGTCATTCAGCGGTCAGCAGAGGTGGAACATAGGTGGCTCCGGTGCAGGCTCCTTCAAGGAAGGCCTTCCTCACACCTGTCCACTCCACACTCAGCCATGCTGGGGCCCTCAGAATCCCACACCCACTCAGTTCCCCCTCACCCTGGGCCCCCAGTGCCAGGCCAGCCCCTGCAGTAGCCACCCTGGGCCTGGTCTGGCCACTGGGGTACCCCTGGTCAGTGGCCTCTTGTCTGCACAGCAGCAGCTCTTCTTGCTATGGCCACAGAGAATCCCCTGGGACCCCCTGCCGTGACCCTGGGTCCCCCCAAGATGCCAACGTCGTCCCAGCCTCATTCACGACAGGTCCAGCCAAAGGGACCAGAGCCCACGTCCCTGCCTCCCCTTCACATCCCCAGGTCCTCTTTTTCTCATGCCAACTGCTCTCCAGCCTCTGGCCCTCCACAGGACCCCCGAGATGTCTTGGAGGGCTCCCAGGAGGAAGGAGGCAGGGCCAGGAGCACCAGTTCCAGGAAGGGGCTGCTGGGAGCCAGGGTGCTGCGGTGGAGCCTCAGGGCGTGGCTGCCAGGTAGGGCGCATGGCCCAGGGCTGCTGCGGTTGCTGGGCGCTCGTCCTCCTGAATGGAGGGGCTGGCGTCGGCCTCAGCCTGCAGGCGCCGGTACGGGGTGTGGAAGAGGAGCATCAAGAGGCAGCTGAAGAGGACGCAGAGGCCGGCCATCAGCAGCATGGGCACTGGGGAGACACGGCCCAGCGCTGCCTGAGGTGCCCCAAGCGCCGGGGCACTCGCCCAGGTGCAAGGGACCCCAGAGCAGCCTCGGGCACAGATCCCCACCAGCCCCAAGAGGCAGGCTTGCAGACCCAGGGGCCGTGAGCCCCAAGGTCACCCCACCAGGTCCGAGGACGTGGGCGTGCAACACGACCCCACTCTGGTCTCTCTGGCTCTCTGCCTCCATCTCTCTCTCTGCGCCTCTCACTGTCTCTCCTGTCTGATCTCACTTCAAAACCGCTCACACGTGGGGTCACAGGTGGGGTCACAGGTGGGCTCCCATGAGGGCTGCTCTCGCCAGGCTGCGCTCCAGGTTCTGCCTGCTGCCCTCGGGTCCGCCCCAACCCACCTCACCCCACAGTGGGTGCCCTACACCCGTCCGCCAGGACAGTGGAGTTTGCCAAGAGAAAGAGGCCGGTGGAAGGGAGACTCCAGGGCTAGGTGGGGTCAACCTCCTGGCCTGTGCCCTCACCCTTCCAGTCCAGCGGGCCCTGGCCATCCCGGCAGGTGGAGACAGACGGCTCCGCGTGGCGCACGGTCAGGGAAGTCAGCAGCACCATGATGAGAACGCCCTCGGCCTGCCTGCACAGCCACGAAGCCCTCAGCCCCGGCCCAGTGCTGCCCCCGGCACCCCGAAGGGCAAAGGGTCCCTAGGAAAGCCGTGGGAATGGGCACTCACCCCAGCACGAAGACCAGGCCCGCGGCTGCGCCCTCACCCACGGGGAAGGAGCACTCGACTGCCAGCTCCATAGCAACGGGCGCCACCGCGAAGCCAAAGAAGCCCAGCAGCGAGCAGACGACGGCCAGCACGACGGTCTGTCCCTGCAGCTGGGACACCTGGGCAGCAAGCCACACAGGCCAGCAGGCAGGAGTCAGGAGTGCCCCAGCCTGGACCCCAGCCCCGCCGGGCCCTGTCGGGGGCAGGGCAGTGCCAGGGCTGGAGAGGCCACAGTGCCCACACCACTCCAGGGACACCCCAGCGGGGACGCCCGGGCCTGAGTGGGTCTGGGTGGGTCTGGGTGTCTGTTATGGCCGACCTGCCAGCTGCCCCACCCCTGGGGCACCCCACTCTCACCCTCTGCAAGGCGGCCTCAGCTCAAGAGGACTCTTACCACCGCAAAGGCCACGCAGGCCAGAGACGCCAGGCAGAGGCCGATCTTGACGGCCTCAATGAAGTGCTTGGTCCTGTCCACGTACAGGCCCAGAGACACTGCCCCCAAGACTCCAAACACAATGAAGAGAGCCCCACAGAGGCCCGCAAACTCCTGGAGAGTAGAGGGCGCCTTGTCCATCATCTGAGCCCAGGGGGTGACACTCATCCTTAGTATGTACCCCACCACCAGGGAACCCACAGCAGGGTCACCGAGCAGCGCCCGAGGCCCAGGGAGGACCACGTAGAAGGCTCGGGGGCAGGAGCTGTCCTCCCTGGAGGTGCCACGGCCTTGTCTCACCTCCACCCAGGAACTGGACAAGTCCTAGAGAAAGGGCCTGGCTTCTGCAGATGCCCTCGATGCCTGTCACCTCTGAGAAACTGGGAACACTCGGGGCCTGAACCCCACACCCAGTGCTGAAGCCAGACCACAGCAGGCACAGCGGAGATGCTGCGAGTCCGATACCAGGACCCACAGGCCTGGCAGAGGGCCGTGGGAGCAGGCGGGCTCTGCCAGCACCCTGGCCCATGGCTGCCACCCACTGTCTCAGGAGAACCCTAACAGGTCACCCCGTCCAGGAGACAGCACTTGGGAAGTTCGTGGGCCACTCCACAGCCACCAGCAGGTCAACAGGCCCCAAGACTGTGTCCGAGTGGGGGGCCCCCAAGTCGGGGCCAGCACTCACGCTGGAGTAGCCGTTCACACAGAGGACCTGCTCCAGGAGGGCTGAGAAGCTGGAGAAGATGCCAATGCCGCCCCCGAAGCACACAGCCAGGATGATGTAGGCCTTGTTCCTTGTGAGCTAAAGGGGAGGGGTCACTCAGTCCAGAGCCTCAGCAGCACAGGCAGGAGCTCCAGGGGTGGGCTGCCCCTCCCCCTCCCCGCCCCCCCCACCCCCAGGGCCCACAGCACGCGCAGCACTGACCAGCTTCAGCCCGGCTAGGAACGACAGCGAGGTGGACTGGGCAGCCCCCACAGAGGGCGGGGTGGGGGGCACACTCTCCCAGAGGCATGCAGTGGCCAGCAAGAATGTGAGGCCGGCAGGGAGGATGTAGGTGCCTAGCTGTGGGGAGAGTGTGCGTGAGTGCACACACACAGGTCCCCGTGGATGCACGCACACGGGCGTGAGTGCACTCACACAGGTCCCCGTGGATACAAGCACATGCACATGAGCGTGAGTGCACACACACAGGTCACCATAGATACACGCACACGCACGAGCGTGAGTGCACACACACAGATCCCCGTGGATGCATGCACACGGGCGTGAGTGCACTCACACAGGTCCCCGTGGATACACGCACACGCACATGAGCGTGAGTGCACTCAGGTCACCGTAGATACGCGCACACCCACATGAGCATGAGTGCATACACACAGATCCTTGTGGATGCATGCACACGGGCGTGAGTCCACGCACACACAGGTCCCCGTGGATACACGCACACGGACGTGAGTGCATGCACACAGATCCCCGTGGATACACGCACACGGGCGTGAGTGCACACGCACAGGTCCCCGTGGATACAAGCACATGGGTGTGAGTGCACTCAGGTCACCGTAGATACACGCACACGCACATGAGCGTGAGTGCACAAACACAGATCCTTGTGGATGCACACACGGGCGTGAGTGCACACGCACATAGGCGTGAGTGCACATGCACAGATCCCCGTGGATACACGCACACGGGCGTGAGTGCACGCGCACAGATCCCCGTGGATGCATGCACACGGGCGTGAGTGCACTCACACAGGTCCCCGTGGATACACGCACACGCACATGAGCGTGAGTGCACTCACACAGGTCCCCGTGGATACACGCACACGCACATGAGCGTGAGTGCACTCAGGTCACCGTAGATACACGCACACCCACATGAGCGTGAGTGCACACACACAGATCCTTGTGGATGCATGCACACGGGCGTGAGTGCACGCACACACAGGTCCCCGTGGATACACGCACACGGACGTGAGTGCATGCACACAGATCCCCGTGGATACATGCACACGGGCGTGAGTGCACGCACACACAGGTCCCCGTGGATACATGCACACGGGCGTGAGTGCACGCACACACAGGTCCCCGTGGATACACGCACACGGGCGTGAGTGCACACGCACAGGTCCCCGTGGATACAAGCACATGGGTGTGAGTGCACTCAGGTCACCGTAGATACACGCACACGCACATGAGCGTGAGTGCACAAACACAGATCCTTGTGGATGCACACACGGGCGTGAGTGCACACGCACATAGGCGTGAGTGCACGTGCACAGATCCCCGTGGATACACGCACACGGGCGTGAGTGCACGCGCACAGGTCCCCGTGGATGCACACACACGGGCGTGAGTGCACGTGCACAGGTCCCCGTGGATGCACACACATGCACACAGGTGCCTCAAGCCTGCTCCCCAGGCTCCAGACAAGCCACTGCCTCCTCACTGCCCGT
The DNA here is from genome assembly GCF_032405125.1 of Capricornis sumatraensis. Classification (NCBI taxonomy): domain Eukaryota; kingdom Metazoa; phylum Chordata; class Mammalia; order Artiodactyla; family Bovidae; genus Capricornis; species Capricornis sumatraensis. Next base: position 119,901,387 of record NC_091075.1, on the reverse strand, counting down.
CCCGCCTGTCATTCCGGGTGGACGTCAGCAAGCCCACGGCCAGTTCGGGGCCTCCTCTGCTTTGCCGCATTCAGAAGCCTGGCTTTCAAAATTTCACCCAAGGATGACCCCAACAATGATGGCCTCAGCTCGACCATCTCTGGGAGCTATCCAACTGTCATCTGGACCCTCCCTCCCACCTCTGTGAGTGACCCCAGCCGTCCCCCAGCTAGAAGCCCCTCACTCATCAGTGCACCCCACTCCCCAGCTGAATCAAACCCCAGGCTCTCTCCCTGGACACTCTGGGCACACCTTTCATTCCCCAAGCTTTCAGATCCCCCCAGGCTATCCATCACATCAAGCCAACCGCCTGCCACCTGGATTGCCGCTTCCCTCCGCCCTCCCCTTGCTCAGCAGACACACACTTCCAGCTGCAGCCGCACCCCTCAGTCTCGCCTCCACCTCAGCGCCTTTCTCGCTGGTCCCTCATCCTCCCCCCACCCCCCAGCAATGCCTCATCCTGCTGCAGCCAGCCTCTCGCCACCCTGGTGCTCTCTCCCCTCCAAGGACAACACCCAGCATCCCGATGCCTCGGGTTGTGCCTGACGCTCGGAAGGTGCCCAGCACTTGCAATGGAGGAAGCCGCATGTACACGGGGTGCACTCACACCTGCGTCCACAGAAGGTGCATGTGCACACTCGCACGGACAGTGTGGGTGCACGAGCCCACCAGCCCCCACACGCGCACACACGCACTAGCACACACAGCCCAGACACAGGCACACACACACACACACACACACACAGAGCCACTCACACACAGCCACACACTACACTGTACACGGAGGTGCACGCGTGCGTGCACCTGTGAGCTCCCTCACCATCAAGGGGATGTCCTCCTCCGTCTTCACCAGGATGGGAGACAGCAGGTTGGCCACCAGAATACCCAGGGGATTTGCTGGACGGACAGGGACGTGTGTCAGCTCAGGAAGGCAGGCTGAGCCCCCATCCACGGAGGAGCCCTCGCCCTCCAGAGTGGGGAGTGCACAGAGGCTCCCGGCCACACGCTAAGCCAGAGGGGACGCCGGCCTCACCGGGACTCACACATGGTGCCGATCATGTTGGCTGTGGCTCGCTGGTGCTCAGGGAACCACAGGGAGGCCAGCTTGGCTGGAGAGAAGATGACCAGGGTCTGGGCCAGGGCACAGATGCTCTGCCCACCCAGGAGGAAGGCAAACGGGTCCTGGGTGCCGACAACCATGCTGGGCATGGAGCGGATCACACTCCCTAAGAAGTTCAGGAACGCGCCGAGGGTGGTCTGCAAGGGCGGGGTCAGAAGAGCTGCCCAGCAGCCAGGACGCCCCCCAGCACCCCAGCCTCCACTTGCCACCGTGGCTCTGCCTAGGGACTCAGACCTCGGGAGGAGGGGATGGCTCTCGACCCTGTGCTTGGGGGCCCGCCTGTCCCAGAGCAGGCCCTGGTGTGCGGTCTGACTCACCGCCCAGCGGAGTCCAATGGAGTCCAGAACCCAGATGGCCACCACACCGGATGGGATGGACACCACGAGGTACACCAGTGACAGCCAGTTGAGCTGCTCAGTGGAGAGGAGGAAGTGCCGGGCAACCGTGCCAGCCACGGGCGCGAAGCTGAGCCACAGCTGCGAGACACAGGCTGGCATCAGCCCAGGGCAGGCACCACAGACACTGCGGCTGCCGGCTGCCCTGGGCACGGCCGGCTGGTCCGAGAGGGAGAAAGGGTCCAGGCGTCCCGTCAGGGCTGGGGTCTTCACTTGGTCACGCCAGAGGGGAGGCACAGCTGGGGGCTCAGACAGCATGTCGGGACCAAGGACCAGAACCATCCTTGCAGACATGGTTCCGGGGCAGAAGGAGGCGGGCAACCTGGCTGGACCCTGCAGGACAGCGAGGCCCCCAGGACTGACCCTCCGAGAAGGGCTGGGGCTGACAGCAGAAGAGAGATGGCCACCGTGCCGGGGGGGGGGGGCAGGCACCCAGACTGGGTGCTGGCCAAAGCTGCAGTGCCGGGAGGTGGGAGAGGGGCCCCCGGCCCCCGTCACGTGGGCGTGTGTCCGCCCGGACAGGACAGGCCGAGGAGCACACTGTGGGGGCGACTCCGTGCACACTCGGTGCCCGTGGAGGACACCCCGGTGCACCAGCACTTACTGCAGGAGGGAGTGGCGAGGCGTCAGAAACAAAGGTGTCATGACCAAAGCCCGCCGACTCCACCTCTGAGAGGGCACAGCAAGGCGGGAGCTCGCCCAGGCCTCACACCCTGCCCCCACGGCGGAGGCCGCAGGATCCAGCCTTCCTAACCCGAACAGAGCTCTGACCACAGAGCCCCACATGACAGCGACCTTGGGCAACAGCTGCCTTTTCTTCCCTTTTCTCAGGCCAGAGCTTCTAGGTTCAGGAAGAACTTGGTGCAGGCCACCTGCTTCCTGCCCAGCTGATCCAGCAGCGAGAAAGCCTGGCTCTGGCTGCCACACCTTCTGCGCGCGGCCCACCTTCACCAGCCTCGCCCCTCGGCCCTCCCCAGAACCTGTGGCCAGCGGGGCAGAGGCAGGTCTGAAACGCACACAGCAACGTGGGGGCGACTGTGTGCCCACGGCGCGGACTTCCCCCATGTGTTCCCAGCCTGCCGGGAGGCCCTGTGCGTCCTTTGAGAATGTGGGCACCTGTCCCCCACGCTGGCCCTCACGCAGACCACGCCAGGGCCGCTGAGGCCTCATTGCAAGCGCCACCCCCGTGCCCTTCACGCTGCCCACCCCGCCCGGGACCGAGGGCCCTGCTCAGCTGGCCACAGGAGGGGTAAGCGAGAGCGCACCTCTTGACCCAAGCTCCCTGCTGCGACCCCGCAGGGACCGTGGCAAGTCCCGGTGTGGTTCCTGCCTGCTCCATGACGATTTGTGGACGAGACAAGTGCAGGGGCACAGCCTCGGCCTCCAGCATCCACCCCCAGACACTGAAGCAGCTGGAGGGCTGAGAGAGACCCCCGCTCTGCGTTCTCAAACCACAGAACCCAAACCCAGTCCTGGCTTCACAGTGTTCAGACGCAGATCAGCAACTGCTGCAGAGAAAAACATCTCTGAAGTCCCAGGCTGGGCATGCCACTTCTCCCAGCACAGGGCTGGCCAGCAAGGAGAGGAGGCAAAAGGTCCCAGAGAGTTTGCAGTGACGTCCAAGAGAGGCTGTCGCCCAAGAACCTCTCCCAGGTGGTACCTTCCAGGGCTCCCCTCACCTGCCAGCCCCTCCTCGTTACGGTCTCTGCATCTGACCTCCCTCTGCCACCTGGGGCCTCCCTGAGCTTCGGGCCCCACTGCCCCCCACCACTTTGCGTTTCATGATTGTGGCCGCCCCTCAACTGCCCAACTCCCTGAGGTCCAGTGTGAGGCTGAACGGTGTTCTTTCAGGCAGCCTACGGGAGGAGACCCGCGGGCCCTGTAGCTCTGCAGCCTGACCGCTCAGCAGGCAGCCACTAGCCTCAGGTTAGGAAGAGCATGCAGTCCAGGGCACGCAGGAGGCGCGGCCCGGGGCTGGAGGAGCAGAGAAAGGTCTGCTGGCTGAGCCGTGGCGGTGCTGGGCCAGCAGAGGGCCTAGGCCCCTAGGCCCTCAAGGGGCGAGTCTGGGGGAGCAGCAGGTTGGGAGAGCTGGGGCCCTGGAACCAGCAGACCCGGTTCCCGCGGGCGCTTCTCTGGTCTCAGAGGCTGTGATGATGAGCACTGTCCCTGCCAGCAGTGGGCTCAGTTCTACAACAGCTGAAGGCTCACTGCTGACCCCAGCTGGGTGGCTGTGAAGAAAGGGACTGAGTGGGCAGGCAAGAAAGGCCTCTGGTGAGGGACCTTGGAAGTGAGCCAGAAACCCTGGGACGGCGGCCAGGGCCCAGGGAAGAGAGGCAGGTAGTGGGGCAGAGCGGGTGCCCAGGCTGCGGTGGCTGCGCGCTTGGCAGAGAGGGGAGACCGCGGGAGGAGCCCTCCGTGCCTGTGGACAGTGACTCTTTCGGAGGCAGGAGCGGCATCCTGTCGAATCCACAGCGGGTCTCAGGACCTGGGCCGCGCGAGGACAGACGGGGCACCCGCCCTCCCTGCGCAGCCTCGGCCAAGGAAGGGGCTCTCCGCGCCCGGCCCGGCCTCGCCCGCGGTTCCGCCGTCGCGAGACGGGAGAGCTGCGTCCCGGGACTGGCTGAGCGAGCTCTCAGCGGCCGATTCTCCAACGGGACGCGCTCGGCGCGCACCGGACGTCGACGGGCCGGGCTCGGCACGGGCCCGGCCTGTCCCGCAGCCTTGCCCCGCCTGCCCGGCCCCGGCCCAGCCCCTACCGTGGCGTTGGAGCAGCCGAGCAGGCTGATCACCAGCAGGAAGACCCACCGGCGGGCGTAGGCGCGGTAGCCCCCCAGCACGCTCCGGGCCGAGGTCGCCGGGGCGGGCTCTGACCAGGCCCCCGCCGGCCCCGCCATTGCCGCTGCACCCGGGCCGCCGACTCTGGGAGCCGCGCTGCTGAGCCAGGACCGCCCTCGGAGGTGGGGTCGGGTCAGAACCCGCCCCCCAGGCACGGGTTACCACTGGTCAGGCTGAAAGGGGACCAAAATGCCCCCGCAGGGCCTCTGTGAGGTCCCTGCGATGGAGGCGCTCACGCACGTGGGTCAGGAGCGGCTCCGGGAAGTCACTGCCGCGCGAAAAGGCCGCACTTCCTGAAAGGGGCTGTGGAAAGAACCCCTCCGCCACCCCCACCCCCCAATTTCCTGAGGCCCTAACAAGTAACAGCTGGAGGCTGGAGGCCAACCTGGAGGAGGAGGCTGGAGTCAGTTTGCAAAGCGCCTCCAATCAATGCTCTAGACTCCACTCGAGTCAGCCCTGCAGAGAAGCAGGACTGAGGGACGACCAGCAGAGATGATGCCGGCAGAGGGGGCGGCGGAGACTGGCCTGTCCTCATACTCAGGGAAAGGGCTGTGCCAGAGCACGGGACCGTGGGCCAGGGAGGAGCAGGTGGCCTCCCCCTACCCGGGAATGTGCAGTTTGCAGCTGAGAAAACACGAGACGTAGATTTCTGTGGGCTTGCACACAGGGATCCCAAGGGAGCATTTCAAGCAAAGATGGGCAGATAAAGGACAGGAACGGTAAGGCCCTAGTAGGTGCAGAGAAGTGGCAAAGGTCACAGAGGAACCGTTCAGAAAGCCCTAATGGTCTGTGTGTGCATGACGGTGCGGTCACTCACCCAGAGCCAGACGTCCTGGAGCGTGCAGTCAGTCAAGTGGGCCTTAGGAAGCATTGCTATGAACAAAGCTACTGGAGGTGATGGAACTCCAGCTGAGCTACTTCAAATCCTGAAAGATGATGCTGTTAAAGTACTGCACTCAGTATGCCAGCAAATTTGGAAAACTCAACAGTGGGCACAGGACTGGAAGAGGTCAGTTTTCATTCCATCCCAAAGAAAGTCAATGCCAAAGAATGTTGAAAGTACTGAAACTGCACTCATTTCACGTGCTAGCAAGGTGATGCTCAAAACCCTTCAACGTGGGCTTCAACAGTACGTGAACCATGAACTTCCAGATGTTCAAGCTCGATTTAGAAAAGGTAGAGAAACCAGAGATCGAATTGCCAGCATCCACTGGATCATAGAAAAAGCAAGGGAATTCCAGGAAAACATCTATTTCTGCTTCATTGGATGTGCTAAAGGCTTTGACTGTGTGGATTAAACTGTAGAAAAACAAACTGTAGAAAATTCTTAGAGATGGGAATACCAAACCACTTTACCTGCCTTCTGAGAAACATGTATTCAGATCAAGAAGCAACAGTTAGAACTGCACATGGAACAACTGATTGTTCAAAATTGGGAAAGGGCTACGTCAAGGCTGTATATTGTCACGCTGCTTATTTAACTTCTATGCAGAGTACATCATATAAAATGCCAGGCTACATGAAACACGAGCTGGAATCAAGATTGCTGGGAGAAATATCAATAACCTCAGATATGCAGATGACACCACCCTAATGGGAGAAAGTGAAGAGCTAAAGAGCCTCTTGATGAAGGTGAAAGAGGAGAGTGAAAAAGCTGGCTTACAACTCAGCCTTCAAGAAACTAAGATCATGGCATCCAGCCCCATTACTTCATGACAAACAGATGGTGAAACAATGGAAACAGTGACAGATTTTATTTTCTTGGACTCCAAAAATCACTACAGATGGTGACTGCCATGAAATTTAAAGACAATTGCTCCTTGGAAGAAAAGCTATGACCAACCTAGACAGCATATTATAAAGCAGAGACATCACTTTGCTGATAAGTGTCTGTATAGTCAAAGCTATGGTTTTTCCTGTAGTCATGTATGGATGTGAGAGTTGGACCATAAAGAAGGCTGAGTGCTGAAAAATTGAAGCTTTCGAACTTTGGTGTTGGAGGAGACTCTTGAGAGTCCCTTGGACTGCAAGGAGATAAGACAAGTCAACCTTAAAGGAAATCAGCCCTGAATAATCGTTGGAAGGACTGGTGCTGAAGCTGAAGTGCCAATATTTTGGCCACCTGATGTGAAGAGCTGACTCATTTGAAAAGACCCTGATTCTGGGAAAGATTGGAGACAGGAGGAGAAGGGGACAACAGAGGATGAGATGGTTGGATGGCATCACCGACTCAATGGACATGAGTTTGAGCAAGCTCCGGGAGTTGGTGATGGACAGGGAGGCCTGGCGTGCTGCAACCCATGGGGTTGCAAAGAGTCAGACACAACTGAGCGACTGAACTGAACTGAAGGCCGGAAGGAGAAAAGGGCCACCTCCTCTCTCCCACAAGAGCTCTCCTGTGGGCGGGCAGTCTCCTGTCCAGCTTCCTTCCTCCCCTGAGGGCCACACCTCTCCTGACTCCCTGCAGTCCTCCTCCTGAGGGCCCCTGCAGGCAGGAGGCTGGCTTGCGCTCTCCCTCCTCGCCTCCTCTCGACCCCCTGCACTGCTGCAGGGCTCTCCTCCCTCTCCAGAGGGCTCTGGTGGAGTAGGCAGCGCAGAACCATCGATCCCTTTCTATACATCAGCTTTAAACATGTGGAAACCAGAATTAAAGATACACGCTTTATGGTTACATCAGTTCAATTTAGTCATTCAATCATGTCCAACTCTTTGCGACACCATGGACTGCAGCTTGCCAGGCCTCCCTGTCTATCACCAACTCCCGGAGTTTGCTCAAACTCATGTCCACTGAGTCCATGATGCCATCCAACCATCTCATCCCTTCTCCACCTGCCCTCAATCTTTCCCAGCATCAGGGTCTTTTCCAATGAGTCAGCTCATCCAATTAGTTGCCAAAATATTGGAGTTTCAGATTCAACATCAGTCCTTCCAATAAATACTCTGGCTGATCACCTTTAGGATGGACTGGTTGGATCTCCTTGCAGTCCAAGGGACTCTCAAGATCTCCTCCAACACCACAGTTCGAAAGCATCAATTTCTCAGTGCTCAGCCTTCTTTGTGGTCCAACTCTCACATCCATACATGACTACTGGAAAAACCATAGCCTAGACTAGACGGACCTTTGTTGGCAAAGTAATGTCTCTGCTTTTGAATATGCTATCTAGGTTGGTCATAACTTTCCTTCCAAGGAGTAAGTGTCTCTTAATTTCATGGCTGCAGTCACCATCTGCAGTGATTTTGGAGCCCAAAAAATAAAGTCAGCCACTGTTTCCACTGTTTCCCCATCTATTTGCTATGAAGTGATGGGACCAGATGCCATGATCTTAAGTTTTCTGAATGTTGAGCTTTAAGCCAACTTTTTCACTTTTCTCTTTCACTTTCATCAGGAGGCTGTTCAGTTCCTCTTCACTTTCTGCCATAAAGGTGGTGTCATCTGCATATCTGAGGTTATTGATATTTCTCCCGGCAATCTTGATTCCAGCTTGTGTTTCTTCCAGTCCAGCGTTTCTCATGATGTACTCTGCATATAAGTTAAATAAGCAAGGTGACAATATACAGCCTTGACGTACTCCTTTTCCTATTTGGAACCAGTCTGTTGTTCCATGTCCAGTTCTAACTGTTGCTTCCTGACCTGCATACAGATTTCTCAAAAGGCAGGTCATGTGGTCTGGTATCCCATCTCTTTCAGAATTTCCACAGTTTATTGTGATCCACACAGTCAAAGGCTTTGGCATAGTCAATAAGGCAGAAATAGATGTTTTTCTGGAACTCTCTTGCTTTTTTGATGATCCAGTGGATGTTGGAAGTTTGATCTCTGGTTCCTCTGCCTTTTCTAAAATCAGCTTGAACATCTGGAAGTTCATGGTTCACGTGTTGCTGAAGCCTGGCTTGGAGAATTTTGAGCATTACTTTACTAGCGTGTGAGATGAGTGCAATTGTGCGGTAGTTTGAGCATTCTTTGGCATTGCCTTTCTTTGGGATTGGAATGAAAACTGATCTTTTCCAGTCCTGTGGCCACAGCTGAGTTTTGCAAATGTGCTAGCATATTGAGTGCAGCACTTTCACAGCATCATCTTTCAGGATTTGAAACAGCTCAACTGAAATGCCATCACCTCCACTAGCTTTGTTCGTAGTGATGCTTTCTAAGGCCCACTTGACTTCATATTCCAGGATGTCTGGCTCTAGGCGAGCGATCACACCATCGTGGTTATCTGGGTCATGAAGATATTTTTTGTACAGTTCTTCTGTGTATTCTTGCCACCTCTTCTTAATCTTTTCTGCTTCTGTTAGGCCCATACCATTTCTTTCCTTTATTGAGCCCATCTTTGCATGAAATGTTCCCTTGGTATTTCTAATTTTCTTGAAGAGATCTCTAGTCTTTCCTGTTCTATTATTTTCCTCTATTTCTTTCACTGATCACTGAGGAAGGCTTTCTTATCTCTCCCTGCTATTCTTTGGTACTCTGCATTCAAATTGGTATATCTTTCCTTTTCTCCTTTCCTTTTAGCTTCTCTTCTTTTAACAGCAAGGCCTCCTCAGGCAGCCATTTTGCTTTTTTGCATTTCTTCTTCTTAGGGATGGTCTTGATCCCTGCCTCCTGTACAATGTCACAAACCTCCGTCCATAGTTCATCAGGTACTCTGTCCATCAGATCTAGCCCCTTAAATCTATTTCTCACTTCCACTGTATAATCGTAAGGGATTTGATTTAGGTCATACCTGAATGGTCTAGTGGTTTTCCCCCTTTCTTCAATTTCAGTCTGAATTTGGCAATAAGGAGTTCATGATCTGAGCCGGCCAGTCAGCTCCTGGTCTTGTTTTTGCTGACGGTATAGACCTTCTCCATCTTTGGCTGCAAAGAATATAATCAGTCTGATTTCAGTGTTGACCATCTGGTGATGTCCATGTGTAGAGTCTTCTCCTGTGTTATTGGAAGAGGGTGTTTGCTATGACCAGTGCATTCTCTTGGCAAAACTCTATTAGCCTTTGCCCTGCTTCATTCTGTACTCCAAGGCCAAATTTGCTTGTTACTCCAGGTGTTTCTGACTTTCTACTTTTGCATTCCAGTCCCCTATAATGAAAAGCACATCTTTTTTGGGTGTTAGTTCTAAAAGGTCGTGTAGGTCTTCATAGAACCGTTCAACTTCAGCTTCTTCAGCATTACTGGTCAGGGTATAGACTTGGATTACCCTGATATTGAATGATTTGCCTTGGAAACAAACAGAGATCATTCTGTTGTTTACGAGATTGCATCCAAGTACTGCATTTCAGACTCTTTTGTTGACTATGATCGTTACTCCATTTCTTCTAAGGAATTCTTGCCTGCAGTAGTATATGTAACGGTCATCTGAGTTAAATTCACTCATTCCAGTCCATTTTAGTTCGCTGGACCTAACATTCCTTGATGTTGGGTCCTTGATTCATGGACCTGACATTCCAGGTTCCTATGCAATATTGCTCTTTACAGTATCGGACCTTGCTTCTATCACCAGTCACACCCACAGCTGGGTGTTGTTCTTGCTTTGGCTTCGTCCCTTCATTCTTTCTGGAGTTATTTCTCCACTGATCTCCAGTAGCATATTGGGCACCTGCCGACCTGGGGAGTTCCTCTTTCAATGTCCTATCTTTTTGCCTTTTCATACTGTTCACGGGGGTTCTCAAGGCAAGAATGCTGAAGTGGCTTGCCATTCCCTTCTCCAGTGGACCACATCCTGTCAGAACTCTCCATGACCCGTCTGTCTTGGGTGGCCCCTCGCAGCATGGCTTAGTTTCATTGAGTTAGACGAGGCTGTGGTCCTTGTGATCGGGTTGGCTAGTTTTCTATGATTATGGTTTCAGTGTGTCTGCCCTCTGATGCCCTCTCTCAGCGCCTACTGTCTTACTGGGGTTTCTCTTCCCTTGGACGTGGGGTATCTCTTCACAGCTGCTCCAGCAAAGCGCAGCCGCTGCTCCTGACCTTGGACGTGGGGTATCTCCTCTCGGCTGCTCGCCGCTCCAGCACCACACAGCCACCGCTCACCACAGTTACATCAAAGAAAAGTAAATACTCGGGCGTAAGCTTAGCAAAGTGCACAGAGAATCTGTATGCTAAGAATTATGCAACAGTAAATGAAGAAACCAACGAAGACCTGAAAAAATGGAGGTATGTACTACGTCTGTGGATCAGAGGACTCGGCATAGTAAACATGTTGAATGTTTTCGGATTGATCTGCAGGCTTAATGCAATTCCCATCCAAGGTATTTTTGTAGACATAGACGGGGAGAAAATATTTGCAAGCCATGTACCCAACAAAGGACTAGTATCTGGAATATATAAAGAGGCTTCAAAACTCAACAGAAAAAAAAAAGTGCAGTTAGAATGTGGACAAAAGACATAAAAGGGGCTGTGCGTCTTGACTGTGGCGTGGACACACTCGTGTCAGACACACACACGTGGTGAATGCGAGTGAGACTGGAGGAAAGGCTCATGGGTCGCACTCATATCTGTGCTATGGCTGTGCTTGTGGACACCCTGGCATGCTGCGATTCATGGGGTCGCAGTCAGACACAAGTGAGCGACTGAACTGAACTGACTGAACTGAGTTGGGGGCAAACTGGGCAAAGGGTACAAGGAATCGTGGTGTTATTTCTTACAACTGCATTGAACCTCAAAATAAGAAGCTTAGCTTTTAAAAACTTACATAATGTGGAAAGTACATTCATTTGGAAACAATGGCTTTTTCTACTCACATTTAATGAGAGAGTTTGTTTAAATTCTGGACAAGTTTCTTAGGGTAAGCACCTCCGCGGTTCAGGTTTGTCTCGCGCTGCACCAGCGTGCACACGCGTGTCTCTCTGTGCCTGGAATCCCGGTGCACAGCTCTGGAGCCATCACATCTCGGAAATACACACCCTTTGATCTCCACACAAGCATGCTGCTTCTGAAAATTATCTAGAAATGCTTATTTAAAATAACATTCAACACAAAGAATTATGACCAAAACTGAGTTTCCATTTCTTTTTTTCTGAATCAAAGACAGACTCCTATCAGCATCCCACACAGCCATTCACTGAAGCTTCTCCAGGCCAGCGTGTCGTTCTTAAACTGTCTCTTGCTCATACTTAGGCAACTGAAGGGGTCTCTGCCAGACTGGAGCAAAGGCAGCATCATGGTATCAGGGAAGAGATCTCATGTTACTCGACGAGTTGCCCCATCTCGTTTGCTTGGTGCTTACTTGGTTTTTATCTCCTCCCCTCAGGAGACTGCCAGCTATATGAGGGCAAGAACCAGTCTGTCCACACCCAAAGCCCTGGAGGGGATGGGGCCAGCAGGTGGCTGTGACTGAGGACACTGACGGGGTGGGTGCATTTTCTCCCTGTGTCCCCCACCGGCAGCCCCTGCGTCTCCGGGCCCTAGCCTGCCTGGCAGGTTCTCCAAGGGGGCCCACGAGCTCACTGATGGGGCAGGACCTGCCAGACCATCTGGTCCTAAAGCACAGCATCCCCTCTCCTGGAGTCTGAGCCCCTGCTGCACACACACCATAATACCACACACCTACGTACCACCCTGGCAGGGGCTGAGTAAGCAGATCAGAATCCGGGTTCTCCAGCTCCTCCAAAGGACAGTGACTTCCATGTGGGAGGCGGAGCAGAGGTCTGTCTGCTGAGAATTTTTTACAAAAATTGCCCTGGAACATGAGCTTATTGACTTAAATGCAGAAAGGCTCTGACTGCCCAGAAAGAACCCCTCAGGGCCCACCCCCCATCTACCCCCGGTCCCTCTCCAGTGTAGCTGGGGGAGGTCACCACAGGGTCACATACACCCCAAAGTCCTGGCAACAGTATCTGGGACCCAGCTTGCCAGCCCTTCCCACAGAGGACCCTGGGCCCCCCCACCTGTGCTTCTCAGAACCATTCAACCTGTTGAAGAGACAGGAGCTGGTCTTCTAGCTTTTGTATGTGTCTGCACAAGACAGGCAACTTTCTGTGTATGCGTGGCGTGAGGTCGTGTCGTGTTGGAGTGGGCAGAGGGAGAGGGAGGGAGGGAAGTTGTTGAGTGATGCCGTGCGTGGCCGGGTGTCCGTCACGGCTGTGTGTCTGGTATGACCCGGTGTGTGTGCACGCTGCGTTATGTAAGGCTGCGTGGTTAGCGGCTACTAAGGTATGCGAGGTGTGGGATGGGTTTTGTCTTTTGTGTGTATATGGTATGTAAAAGGGTTACTTAATTTTTCTGCCTGAATGGAAACGATAGGCATCTCATTCTTCGATGTAAAAGGAACAGTTAGATCAGAGACGGTGAAGGGTCTGAGACAGCTCTCCCTGCAGCTAGCAGGGTGACCCAGCACAGTCTCCCATCTGTGGGACCGCACCCGGGTCAGAGGCAGAGAGTTAGTTCCTTGCCGCAGCGGTAACGCCCAGACCGGCTCCTCCAGCGCCTCCCCACCGGCATGCAGCGGGGTGTGTTTCAGGAGGACCGTGAAACTAGGAAGTCTGGTCGCCTATGGGATGGCTTGGGGACCGCCCATCCTGCCTTCCAGACAGAGGTGTTCATTGACTCTGGACTGTAAGCAGACTTCCCCTGGAGGGGACGCTCCCGTCTACCCTGGAATGGCTCTGAGATGAACCTTCCTGACCCGGCTGTGAACGGCCTTGCTCGGAGTGCCTGGACCACACAGAAACAGAAACGAGGTTTTCGTGGAGAGCTGCTAGGATCTATTTCTTAAAAATACTTACAGATGGAGATCTAAGTTTCTCACTGTGGATTTAGCGTGATGAATATTTCAGCATGGTGTTCTGAGCTGGAAAAGTATGGGTGTGTGTGTGTCTGTGTGTGTGTGTGATTGACTAATTTATTTGCTTAAAGTGTGAGGTGGATGTCTAACTTTTTTCTCTGTGTGACTGAAATCCATACTCATTCACACTCAGATTCATACTCTGTCCATTGTATGGCATGATGCTTTGTGTATGGTGTGAGGCAGTCATCGAATTTTCTGGTACATTGGAAACGGTATCTTTCTGAATGTGTGCTGTAATTGAATAATTTGTATATGATATGAAATAAAGAAGGAGAAGGAACTGGCAACCCACTCCAGAATTCTTGCCTGGGAAATCCCATGGGCAGAGGGGCCTGGCAGGCTACAGTCCGTGGGGTCACAGAGTCGGACACGACTGAGTGACTAACACACAGTCACGTGAAATAAAGACCCCTTTTTTATATGTATTTGGGGGGGAGGGCGTCTGACCTTTCCTATGTTTCTGAGATGGATATATAACTGTTCTCATTTTTCACATATATGGGGGGAGAGGGTGTCTGACCTTTCATATGTGTTTCTGAGATGGATATATAACTGTTCTCATTTTTTGTATGTATGATGGGGGAGGGCGTCTGACCTTTCCTATGTTTCTGAGATGGAGATAGGACTGTTCTCCTTTTTCACATATATGGGGGGGGAGGGCGTCTGACCTTTCCTATGTGTTTCTGAGATGGAGATATGACTGTTCTCATTTTTCATATGTACTTGGGGGGGGAGGGCGTCTGACCTTTCCTATGTGTTTCTGAGATGGAGATATGACTGTTCTCATTTTTTATATGTATTTGGAGGGGGGGGAGGGCGTCTGACCTTTCCTATGTGTTTCTGAGATGGAGATATGACTGTTCTCATTTTTTATATGCATTTGGGGGGGGAGGGCGTCTGACCTTTCCTATGTGTTTCTGAGATGGAGATATGACTGTTCTCATTTTTTATATGTATTTGGGGGGGGGGAGGGCGTCTGACCTTTCCTATGTGTTTCTGAGATGGAGATATGACTGTTCTCATTTTTTATATGTATGATGGGAGAGGGCGTCTGACCTCTCATATGTGTTCTGAGATGGATATGTAACTGTTCTCATTTTTCACATATATGGGGGAGGGCGTCTGACCTCTCATATGTGTTCTGAGATGGAGATATGACTGTTCTCCTTTTTCACATATATGGGGGAGGGCGTCTGACCTCTCCTATGTTTCTGAGATGGAGATATGACTGTTCTCATTTTTTATATGTATGATGGGAGAGGGCGTCTGACCTCTCATATGTGTTCTGAGATGGAGATATGACTGTTCTCATTTTTTATATGTATGATGGGAGAGGGCGTCTGACCTCTCCTATGTGTTCTGAGATGGATATGTAACTGTTCTCCTTTTTCACATATATGGGGGAGGGCGTCTGACCTTTCCTATGTGTTTCTGAGATGGAGATATGACTGTTCTCATTTTTTATATGTATTTGTGGGGGGAGGGCGTCTGACCTCTCCTATGTGTTTCTGAGATGGATATATAACTGTTCTCATTTTTTATATGTATGATGGGGGAGGGCGTCTGACCTCTCCTATGTTTCTGAGATGGAGATATGACTGTTCTCCTTTTTCACATATATGGGGGAGGGCGTCTGACCTCTCCTATGTGTTCTGAGATGGAGATATGACTGTTCTCATTTTTCATATGTATTTGGGGGGGGAGGGCGTCTGACCTTTCCTATGTGTTTCTGAGATGGAGATATGACTGTTCTCATTTTTTATATGCATTTGGCGGGGGAGGGCGTCTGACCTTTCCTATGTGTTTCTGAGATGGATATATAACTGTTCTCATTTTTTATATGTATGATGGGAGAGGGCGTCTGACCTCTCCTATGTGTTCTGAGATGGATATGTAACTGTTCTCCTTTTTCACATATATGGGGGAGGGCGTCTGACCTCTCCTATGTTTCTGAGATGGAGATATGACTGTTCTCCTTTTTCACATATATGGGGGAGGGCGTCTGACCTCTCCTATGTTTCTGAGATGGAGATATGACTGTTCTCCTTTTTCACATATATGGGGGAGGGCGTCTGACCTCTCCTATGTTTCTGAGATGGAGACAGGACTGGTTTGCGTGTCGTGTAAGATGGTCATCTATGTAAGTCTGTGTGCATATTGCGGTGGCATGTTGTCTGATTTAATATTTTCACCATGGAGATAGACGTAGCACTTTAATTTCTATCAGGTCTGAATATTTAGTACTTTCTTTTGTAATCCTCTTTTTTTAAACAACAGCTGTATTGAGACAAAATCCCCATGCCAATACCCCCGTCATGGATCACAGCCTTGTGGTGGAGGTTACACAGCTTGTGTAACTGAATGAAGCTCTGAGCCATGTCGTCTAGGGCCACCAGAGACAGACGGGTCACGGTGGAGAGTTCTGACAAAACACGGTCCACTGGAGGAGGGGATGACAAACCACTCCAGTATTCTCGCCGTAAGAAGCCCAGGAGAAGCATGAAAAGGCAAACAGATATGACACGGAGAGATGAGCACCCCGGGTCAGAAGGTGTCCAACATGCTGCTGGAGAAGAGCGGAGGGCAACTACTGCGAGCTTCAGAAAGGATGAAGCGGCTGGGCCAAAGTGGAAATGACGCTCAGCTGTGGATGTGTCTGGTGGTGAAAGCACAGTCCAATGCTGTGAAGAACAATATTGCATAGGAACCTGGAATGTTAGGCCCCCCAGTCAAGGTAAATTGGGCAAGAAGGAAAAGGCAAAAGTGAACACCAACAGCTTAGGAGTCAGTGAACTAAAATGCATGGGAATAGGCTAATTTAATTCAGATGACCATTATATCTACTACTGTGGGCAAGTATCCCTTAGAAGAAATGGAGTAGCCCTCATAGTCAACAGTTCAGTTCAGTCGCTCAGTCATGTCCGACTCTTTGCCACCCTATGAACTGCAGCACGCCATGCCTGTCTGTCCATCACCAACTCCCGGAGTCCACCCACACCCATGTCCATCGAGTCGGCGATGCCATCCAGCCATCTCATCCTGTTATCCTCTTCTCCTCTTGACCCCAATCTTTCCCAGCATCAGGGTCTTTTCCAATGAGCCAGCTCGTCGAATCAGGTGGCCAAGGTATTGGAGTTTCAGCTTCAACATCAGGCCTTCCAATGAACACCCAGGACTGCTCTCCTTTAGGATGGACTGGCTGGATCTCCCTGCAGTCCAAGGGACTCTCCAGAGTCTTCTCCAACACCACAGCTCAAAAGCATCAATTCTTTGGCACTCAGCTTTCTTTATAGTCCAGCTCTCACATCCATACATGACCACTGGAAAAACCATAGCCTGACTAGACGGACCTTTGTTGGCAAAGTAATGTCTCTGCTTTTTAATAGGCTGTCTAGGTTGGTCATAACTTTCCTTCCAAGGAGTAAGAGTCTTTTAATTTCATGGCTGCAATCACCATCTACAGTGATTTTGGAGCCCAGAAAAATAAAGTCAGCCACTGTTTCCACTGTTTCCCCATCTATTTGCCATGAAGTGATGGGACCGGATGCCATGATCTTCGTTTTCTGAATGTTGAGCTTTAGGCCGACTTTTTCACTCTCCTCTCTCACTTTCATGAAGAGGCTCTTCAGTTCTTCACTTCACAGTCAACAAAAGCATCTGAAATGCAGAAGTTGGTGCAACATCAAAAACGACAGAATGATCTCAACTCGTCTCCAAGGCAAATCGTCCAACATCACAGTAATCCAAGTCCACACCTCAACCACTAACGCCAAAGAAGCTGACGCTGACCACGTCTATGAAGCTCTACAACACCTTCTAGAATTAACACCAAAAAGGGTGTCCTTTCCGTCTCAGGGGACTGGAATGCAAACAGTAGGGAGTCAAGAGATACCTGGAGTAACCGGCAAGTTTATCCTTGGAGTACAAAGCAAAGCAGGGCAAAGGTTAGCAGAGTTTTGTCAAGAGAATACACTGGTCACAGCAAACACCTTCCAACAACCCGAGAGAGAGCCCTCATACAGCCATCACCAGATGGTCAGCACTGAAATCAGACTGATTATATGCTTTGCAGGTGAAGATGGAGAAGCTCTATACAGTCCGCAGAAACAAGACCTGGAGCTGACTGTGGCTCAGATCAAGAGCTCCTCATTGCAAAACTCAGACTTAAACTGAAGAAAGTAGGGAGTACCACTAGGCCGTTCAGGCATGACCTAAATCAAATCCCTTACGATTACACGGTGGAGATGACGAGCAGATTCAAGGGATTAGATCCAGCAGACCAAGGGCTGGGAGAAGTGCGGACGGAGGTTCGTCAACGTTGCGCAGGAGGGAGTGAGCAAAGCCATCGCAGAGACAGAGAAGTGCGAGAAGGCAGAGTGGTTGTCTGAGGGGGTTTGACAAACAGCCGACGAGAGAAGAGGAGTGAAAGGCAACGGGAAAGGGAAAGGCACACCCAGCTGAGCGCAGAGCTCCAGCAAATGGCGAGGGGACATGAGAAGGCCTTCTCAGAGGGACAGTGGAAAGAAAGAGAGGGAGATATTAGAGTGGGAAAGACTAGAGGGCTGTTCAAGAAAATCGGAGATATCAAGGGGACATTCCGAGCAAGCATGGGCACAGTAAAGGACAGAAATGGTAAGGACCTAAAAGAAGCAGAAAAGGTTAAGAAGAGGTGGCAAGTTCTTCTTGTACAGAAGAATTATACAAGAAAAGTGTTAATGACCTGAATAACCACAATGTTGTGGTCACTCATCTAGAGCCAGGCATCCTGTAACATGAAGACAAGTGAGCCTTACCAAGCATTACTACAAGCAAAGCTAGAGGAGGCGATGAAATTCTGGCTGAGCTATTTCAAATTCTAAAAGATGATGCTGTGAAAGTGCTGCGTTCAGTATGTCAGCAAATTTGGAGAACTCAGTAGTGGCCACAGGACTGGAAAAGGCCAGGTTTCATTACAATCCCAAAGAGGGCAATGTCAAAGGATGTTCAAACTACTGCCCAATGGTGCTTATTTCACATGCTAGCGAGGTTATGCCCCAAATCTTTCAAGCTAGGCTTCAGCAGTACTTGAATCAAGAACTTCCAGATATACACGCTGGATTTAGAAAAGGCAGAGGAACCAGAGATCAAATTGCCAACATTTGTTGGATCAAAGAGAAAGCAAGGGAATTCCAGAAAAACATCTGTTTCTGATTCATTGATTGTGCTAAAGCTTTTGACTGCGTGGATCACAACAAACTGTAGAAAATTCTTAAAGAGATGGGAATACCAGACCACCTTACCTGCCTTCTGAGAAACTTGTATTCAGGTCAAGAAGCAACAGTTAGAACCAGACTTGGAACAACTGACTGGTTCAAAATTGGAAAGGGAGTAAGACAAGGCTGTATATTGTCACCCTGCTTATTTAAATTACATACAGAGTACATCGTGCAAAATACCTCAGGCTGGATGAATCACAAACTGGAATCCAGATTGCCAGGAGAAATGTCAACAGCCTCAGATATACAGATGCTACCACTCTAATGCCAGAAAGTGAGGAGGAACTAAAGAGCCTCTTGATGAGGGTGAAAGAGGAGAGTGAAAAAGCTGACTTGTAACTCAACAGTCAGAGAACTAAGATCGTGGCGTCTGGTCCCATCGCTTCATGGCAAATAGAAGCAGGAGAATTGGAGACAGTGATAGATTTTATTTTCTTCGGCTCCAAAAATGACTGTGGATGGTGATTGCAGCCACAAAATTAAAGGATGCTTGCTTCTTGGAAGGAAAGCTATGACCAACCTAGACAGCATACGAAAGAGCAGCGACAGAACTTTGCTGGCAAAGGTCCATACAGTCAAAGCTATTTCTGTCCAGTGGTCATGTGCAGATGTGAGAGCTGGACCATAAAGAAAGCTGAGTGCCAAGGAATTGATGCTTTTGAACTGTAGTGCTGAGAAGACTCTTAAGATCTCTTGGACTGCAAGGAGATCCAACCAGTCCATCCTAAAGGAAATCAACCCTGAGTACTCATTGGAAGGATTGATGCTGAAGCCGAAGCTCCAATACTTTGGCCACCTGATGCAAAGAACTGACTCATTGGAAAAGACCCTGCTGCTGGGGAAGATTGAAGGCAGGAGAAGGGGACGACAGAGGAAGAGATGGTCGGATAGAATCATCAACTCAATGGACATGAGTTTGAGTGAACTCCAGGATTTGGTGGAGGACAGGGACGCCTGGTGTGCTGCAGTCCGTGGGGTCACAAAGAGTGGGACAGGACTTAGCAACTGAGCGCCAACAACGAGTGTCTTTTGTGACTGCCCTCCTCACCGAGAGCAATGCTTTCAAGGTTCATCTGTGTTTCTGCATGTTAGTTCTTCCTTCCTTTTTATTGTCAAATGATATTTGATTCATTATGTGGATTTACCACATTATCCATTCATCAGCTGATGGACTGTTTCCACCTTGAGACTTTTATCAATAACAGACACTTACACGTCAGTTTTCGGTGGACATTTGTTTTCATTTCTCTTGGGTCTGTACCTAGGTGTGAAACTGCTGGGTCATATGCTAACTTCACGTTTAATTTTTTTGAGGAACTGCCAGACTGTTTTCCAAAGTGGCTGCACCATTTTACATTCCCATCAACAGTGCCTGAGGATCCCAACTTCTTCACATCCTTGGCAACACTTGTTTTTGCCTGTCTTCCTCTTTTTGGCCTCACCACGCAGCACGTGGGATCTTAGTTCCCCGACTAGGGATCGAGCCTCTCCCCTTCCCACAGTGGAAGCATGGCGTCCTAACCACCAGACCACCAGGTCAGCCCCTTGCCTGTCCCTCTGACTCTAGCCATTCTAGCGGGTGAGAAGTGGAATCTGCGGTTTCGGTTTGCATGTCCCTGTAGGCGGCTGACGTTGGGCATCTTTCCGTGTGCCTATTGGCCGAAGGTGCATCTTCTTAGAGAAATGCCTATCCAGGTAACTTGTTCCCTTTCTGACTGAGTGTCTGTCTTTGTGTTGTTGAGTCACGAGTGTCTATGCATCGTCTGTATTCTTACATATTCTCTTTTTGAGGAAGATGTGTTGATAGTTCTTTATTTTTGGTTGTGTTGCTATGTGCAGGCTTTCTATAGTTGCAGGGAGCAGGGCCTACTCTTCATCGCGGTATGGAGGCTTCTCATTGTGGTGGCTTTTCTTGTGGTGGAGCTCAGGAAGGAAATGCATGAGTTAATGGGCGTTAGCAGCTGTGACAGGTCGGCCCCGTGGCTGTGGCATTCGGGATTAGCTCCCTGCGGCATGTGGGATCTCCCCAGACCAGGTATCTGCCTGCGTCCCTGCACGGCAGGCAGACTCTTACCCACTACGCCACCGGGGAGGTCCTCTTACATACTGCTCATGTGTTCTAGGCACAGAGCTCTGACCAGATTATGATTTCCAAGACTCTGAGCTTCTCTCCACTTTCCTGATGGTGCCCTTTGACACGCACGTCTTTCATTCTGACGATATTCAACTTATCCGTTCTTCCTCGTGTTGTTTGTGCCTGTATCCTGTCTAAGCAACCGTTGCCTAAGCCAGGATTTATACCCATGCTTTTTCCAAGAGTTTGAAAGTTTGAGCTCTCACAGTTAGGCCTTTGGTGTCTTTGAGTTAATTTTTTATACATATGTGATAGCAGTCCAAGTTCATTCTTTTGCATGTGAATATTCAGTTTTCCCAGCGCCATTTCTTAAAAAGACTATGCTTTCTCCATTGACTTGTCTTGGCTTCCTTTTTGAAAACCAGTTGACCACAAATGTGAGGGCTCATTTTTGGACTCTCAGTTCTAGTCCATTGATCTGGATTTCTGTCCTTATGCCAGTACTAACTGTCTTGATTACTGTAGCTTTGTAGTAAATTTTGAAATCAGGAAATGAGAGCACTCCAACTTTGTTCTTCTTTTTCAAGATTGTTTTGGCTATTCTGGGTCTTGTGAATTTCCACACTCATTTTAGGATCACATTATCAATATCTGTGAGGAAGCCATCTGGGTTTTGATACAGGTTGTAGATTAGCTGTGAGAACATTCACATCTTAACAACTTTGTCTCTGAACCTTGAACTGTCTCCACATTCGTTCAGGTCTTCTTCAACTTCCTTCAAAAATGTTTCCTAGCTTTTGGAATATAAGTATCATACTCTCATTACATTGATTAGTAATTTGTTTTTTAATTAACACACTATACTTTTTGGAGCAGACTTAGGTTTACAGAAAAATTGGTCACAAAATACAGAGTTCCCACATGTCCTCTGTCTTCCAGCCGCCACACATTACGTCCCCTATTATTGACATTGGTATGTTTGTTATAATTGCCGAACCAATATCGATACATTGGTATGTACTGGTATATATCAATACTACACAAAGTTCGTAGTTGACACAGCTTACATTCTGTGGGCCTGACAAATGTGTGATGACGTGTGTCTACCATCACAGTCTCACACAGAGCTGTCTCACTGCCCTGAAGGCCATCTGCACTCCACCTGCTCACCCCTCCCCACCCAGACCCCTGGCAACCACTCATCCTTTCTTTATCTCCACAGTTTTGCCTTTTCCAGAATGTCATAAAGTTGTAATCATACAGTATGTAGCCTTTCCCACTGGCATCTTCGACTTAGAAATACACACTCAAGGTTTCTCCATGTCTTTTCAGGGCGGCTCAGAGGGTAAAGAATATGCCTGTCTTTTTATGGCCTGAACTCGTTTCTTTTTAATGCTGAGTCATATTCCATTGTCTGGGTGGATCACACTTTATCCATTTACTGAGGGTATTCTGCTTGCTCCCAGTTTGCGCAGCTGTCATTAAAACTGCTGTAAACATCTCTGTGCGAGTTTCAACCCTTTGGGTAAATGCCAAGGAGCACGACTGCTGAACCTGATGGGAAGAAAACTTATTTTCTCAGAAATTGTCAGGCTGTCTTCCAACGGGACTGCTCCATCCTGCATCCGCACCAGCAGTGACGAGAGTTCCTGGCAGTCCGTGCACTCGCCAGCGATCGGCGCCATCAGCGCTCTGGGTTTTGGCCGCTCGATGAGGTGTGCGGTGGCACCAGGATGCTGCTTCGGTTCGCGTTTCCCTGATGACCTATGATGTGGTCTCTCTTTCCTCATGCGTATTCGCCATTGGTGAGTCACTTGGTGAGGTGTTTGTTCGGGTCTTTTGCCCATCTCCGACTTCGGCTCCCAGAGGTACAGGCCCCCTGCAGCCCCACCACTGGGGGCCTGGCTCCCGCTCAGGAGCTCACGGGGGCTCCTCTTCCCCTTGCTGGAGACAGCCTGGGGCAGAGACTGGACAGACTGTGCTGCCCACTTGAGGGTGCTCATGGGGGTGGTCAGCAGGGGACACACAGGCCTGGGCTGAGGCACAGAACACCTGCTGCAGCTGGATGAAGCTCGGGTTTTTAGGTGACACTGCCTTTGGTCAGGAGGCACGGGTGTCTGGCCATCTCTCTTTGAGGTCGGCACTCCCACCGCTGCTGTTGTTCAATCACTAAGTCACGGCGGACTCTGTGACCCCATGGACTGCAGCATGCGAGGCTTCCCTGTCCTTTATTATCTCCTGGAGTTTGCTCAAACTCATGTCCATTGAACCAATGATGTCATTCAACCATCTCATCCTCTGTCATCCCCTTCTCCTCCTGTCCTCAATCTTTTCCAGCATCAGGGTTTTTTCCAATGAGTCAGTTATTCACATAATGTGGCCAAAGTATTGGTGCTTCAGCTTCAGCATCAGTCATTCCAATGAATATTCAAGACTGATTTCCTTTAGGATTGACTACTTTGATCACATGGTAGTCCAAGGGACTCTCAAGAGTCTTCTCCAACACCACAGTTCAAACGCATCAATTCTTTAGTGCTCAGCCTTCTTTCCGGTCCAGCTCTCACATCTATACATGACCACTGGAAAAACCATAGCTTTGACTGTATGGATCTTTGTCAGCACAGTGATGTCTCTGCTTTTTAATAAGCTGTCTAGGTTTGTCATAGCTCTTCTTCCGAGGAGCAAGCATCCTTTAATTTTGTGCCTCCAATCACTGTCTGTTTTGGAGTTCACGCACATAAAATCTGTCACTGTCTCCACTTTTTCTTCCATCTATTTGCCATGAAGCAATAGGACCAGAGGCCGTGATCTTAGTTCTTTGAATGTTGAGCTTTAAACCAGCTTTTTCACTCTCCTCTCTCACCCTCCTCAAGAGGCTCTTTAGTTCCTCCTCACTTTCTGCCATTAGAGTGGTATCATCCATCCGGTTCTAACTGTTGCTTCCTGAACTGCATACAAGTTCCTCAGGAGGCAGGTAAGGTGGTCTAGTACTCACATTTCTTTAAGAATTCTCCACAGTGTGTTGTGATCCAGACAGGGAACAATGGACCGGTTTCAAATTGGGAAAGGAGTACATCAAGGCTGTATATTGTCGCCCTGCTTATTTAACTTCTATGCAGAGTACATCATGCAAAATGCTGGGCTGGATGAAGCTCAAGCTGGAATCAAGATTGCTAGGAGAAATATCAATAACCTTAGATATGCACATGACACCACCCTTAAGGCAGAAAAGTGAAGAACTAAAGAGTTTCTTGATGACAGTGAATGAGGAGAGTGAAAAAGCTGGCTTAAAACTCAACATTCAAAAAACTAAGATCATGGCATCCGGTCCCATCAGTTCATGGCAAATAGATGGGGAAACAATGGAAACAGTGAGAGACTTAATTTTGGGGGCTCCAAAATTGCTGCAGATAGTGACTGCAGCCATGAAATGAAAAGATGCTTCTTGGAAGAAAAGCTATGACCAACCTAGACAGCATATTAAAAAGCAGAGACATTGCTTTGCCGACAAAGGTCCGTCTAGTCAGAGCTGTGGTTTTTCCAGTGGCCATGTGTGGATGCGAGAGCTGCACTATAAAGAAAGCTGAGCCCTGAAGAATCGACGCTTATGAACTGCGGTTCAAAAAGAGTCTTGAGAGTCCCTTGGACTGCAAGATCCAACCAGTCAGTCCTAAAGGAGATCAGTCCTGAATGCTCATTGGAAGGACTGATGCTCAAGCTGAAGCTCCCATAGTTTGGCCACCTGATGTGAAGAGCTAACTCATTTGAAAAGACCCTGATGCTGGGAAAGATTGAGGGCAGGAGGAGAAGGGGATGACAGAGGATGGGATGGTTGGATGGCATCACCGATTCGATGGACATGAGTTTGGGTGAACTCCAGGAGTTGGTGATGGACAGGGAGGCCTGGCGTGCTGCAGTCCATGGGGTCACAGAGAGTCAGACCTGACTGAGCGACTGAACTGAACTGAACAGCATTGGGAAGTGGCTTCTTTACCACTAGCACCACCTGGGAAGCCCAAAATCTTTGACTGTCTTCAGTTCAGTTCAGTCACTCAGTCATGTCTGACTCTGTGACCCCACGCACTGCAGCACGCCAGGATTTCCTGTCCATCACCAACTCCCAGAGCTTGCTCAAACTCATGTCTGATGCTATCTAATCATCTCACCCTCTGTCTTCCCCTTTTCCTCCTGCCTTCAGTCTTTCCCAGCATCAGAGTCTTTTCCAAAGAGTCAGTTCTTTGCATCAGGTGGCCAAAGGATTGGAGCTTCAGCTTTAGCATCAGTCCTTCCAGTGAATATTCAGGACTGACTTCCTTTAGGATGGACTGGTTGGATCTCCTTGCAGTCCAGGGGACTCTCAAGAGTCTTCTCCAACACCACAGTTCAAAAGCATCAATTCTTCAGTGCTCAGCTTTCTTTATGGTCTCACTCTCACATCCAAACATGACTATTGGAAAAACCATAGGTTTGACTAGATGGACCTTTGTTGGCAAAGTAATGTCTCTGCTATTTAATATGCTGTCTAGGTTGGTCATAACTTTGTGACGCTATGGACTGTAGCCCGCCAGGCTTCTCTCTCCGTGGGCTTTCCCAGGCAAAAATACTGGAGTGGGTTTCCCTATCCTTCGCCAGGGAATCTTCCCGACTCAGAGATAGAATCTCTGTCTCCTGTATTGCCGGTTAGACATTAAAACACACTGGTTCGAACCCTGGGTCAGGAAGATCCCCTGGAGAAGGGAATGGCAATCCACTCTAGTATTCTTGCCTGGAGAATCCCATAGACAGAGGAGCCTGGCAGGCTACAGTTCATAAGGTCACACACGACTGAAGTGGCTTAGCATGGCACGACATAGTCAATGAAGCAGAAGTATATTTTTTTTCTGGAATTCTCTTGCTTTTTCTGTGATATAACAGATTTTGGCAATTTGATTGCTGGTTCCTCTGCCTCTTCTAAATCCAGCTTTTACATCTAGAAGTTTTCAGTTCACATACTGTTAAGCCAGTCTTGAAGGCTTTTGAGCATTACTTTGCTAGCATGTGAAATGAATGCAGTTGTATGGTAGTTTGTGGCAGCATTCCCATTAGGGCTTTGAAATGATAGTATTTTAACTCTGTACTTCTTCATTAATCAGCTGGGATATTCATAAAGAAAACTGATCCCACATCAGGTATTCGGTTACCCTGAGACGCAGTTTGTATGCAAGGCCAGGAAGATAACTGATTTTCTCCCATCATCCCTCAGGTTTGAAAATTATGACTTGGTTCCTCAGGGCCTTACACTACCGCCGTGCTGGGTTTTTAAGGAGCATCATGTATCCATAGTTTAGGTACTGTAACCCGTTGCTGCTATTATTCTTTTTGATGCTCAGTGGCCCACATGTGGCTCTTGGCTCCTGTCCACAGGGGTCTGTGCCACGCCTTTGCTTTCTGGCCCCCTTCATTTCCTGATCCATGCCCAAGAGTGCCCAGCCACCTCCCTGCCTTTGGACACGTGGATAGGGTATAACACCCACGGTAGAGCCTGTTTTCTGGCTCTGGCGCTGGCATCAGCTGCACGTTGGCCCCGGTGATTGGCGCTCTCTGCTGCTCGCTGGCCAACCTGCTGGGCCCGACCCAAGGCGCTGCCCTTGTGGAGTGCTTTCTGCCTGTGCTTTCTCCTCGGCAAGGTCGGACTCTGAGCCCCCTGTTGTTCCCTCCACGCATCTCCGCTGTAGGCTGGTGGGGGCTGCCTTCCTGCTGAGGATTAGGTTGTCTGGCCTGGGGCCTGGCCCGTGAGGGCTCCTGGGCTGGTGGGAGATGCCCCCTGTCATGACCTCCCAGAACATGTCTTGGTGCCTCTCAGAGCTTCTGTGCAGCTCCAGACAGCTTCCTCCACGTGCATCCTCATCAGGGCTCAGCCCAGGAGTCAGGTTCTCCACCCAGTTCTGGAGCGCCCCTCTGCAAGGCCCTCCTCTCCTTTGCCCTCCCCGCAGCCTCGGCACCCTGGCCTCCGAACTGTGGCTTGCCCCATTTGTCCATTTCTCGGGTCACGGCCTGCACTGCCTGGCGTGGCCCCGTTTCCGGTTGTCTCTGGTGGGAGGGTGGCCGCAGTCCCTCCACGCACGTGCTGGCCTTAGGAAGCAAGGCGGGAGGTTGTCTCTACCTGCTTGTCATGGGGCCTCGGGGTCGGTGTTGGCCACCTGACTGTTTCTGGGCTGCTGCACCACCCTATGTTTTATGAGGGGTCCAGGGAGACTGAAGCCCCACTGCCACCACCATCTGCACAGATTTCTAGTCCAGACAGATACGTGGAACAGGCAGTAACCCCCACAGTCTGGGTGCCCTTTTCTCCTGCTTGGCCACCTTAATGCTATGCCCTGGACACCATCCTGGAGGCAACCCCATGACAGCATGCACAGGTATCTGCACCCTTACTGCAGACGCAAGAACCCCTGTGTAGAGGGTAATGGTTGATTAAGTACTTGCATCCATTACGGACTGTTCCAGCTTTTCTGTTATAAACTACGTTGCAGTTAGCAGCCCTGTTGTATCTTTTGTACTTTGTATCTTTGGGACTTCCCAGGTGGCTCAGTGGGTAAAGAATCCCACTGCAATGCAGGAGACACAGACTCAATCTCTGAGTCGGGAAGGTTCCCTAAAGAAGGATAAGGAAACCCACTCCAGTATTTTTGCCTGGGAAACCCCATGGAAAGAGAAGCCTGGAGGGGACAGTACATAGGGTCACAAAGAGTCGGACACCACCGAAGTCCCTGAGCACGTACACACACAGTGTCTCTTTAGGGTATTTTCCCGCCTGGGGCTCTGAGCCAAAGAAGATGCCCACATTGTTCTGCTCAATATTGCCCCTCCCCTCTTTCTTGCCACCAACAATACCTGAGAGGAGAGTCTGCCAACAAGATAAGTTGTCAGGCGCTGTGTTTCTATTGCCAGATTGGTCAAGAGAGGCCTCAGGAGATATCCGAGCACAGGTCTCGGGGCACAGTGCCACTCAGGCCTGGGAGCAGCTCAGCCGTGCCCTTGAGGTGTGAGGGCCCAGCATGTCCCGGAGGGCCAAGGAGGCCAGGCCAGAGTCAGGGCTGGACCCAGGCCCAAGGCAGGACCTCTGGGAGCTGGAGCAGTGACTGGGGCTGAAGAGAGGCCTGGCGCACTCTGACCTGGACGCTGGGGGTCAGCTTGTCGGCTCCTCTGTCCAGGAGAGACCAGGGCTAGTGGGGTATGGCAGCCACGTAGACAGGACAGGTGGGCCCAGGCCAGGAGCCGCGGAGGCTGAGAGCCGTGGAGGCTGAGAGCCGTGGAGGCTGAGAGCCACGGCCGCATCAGGCACATGTGCAGACGGAGCCGAGAGGGCCTCCTCATGAGCCAGGTGTGGGGAAACAGCAGTGGAGGGGTCAGGTGCGAACCCAGGTGCTTGTGCGCCAGTAGCAGAGAAGATGGAGCCCTGCGGGCCGAGATGGGGAAGCTTGCCACCTGCAGTCACCGAGGGACAGGTGGTGCACAGGCCCAGGAGGGTCACGCGCATCGGGACAGAGCTCAAGAGCACGGGGCAGAGTGAAAGCACTGGCCAGTGTGGCCGCAGAGAGAGGAGATGAGGATGGCCAGGGTCCGAGAAGGTGCCAGTTAGAGGGCAGAACGCGGGACGGCCAGCCAAGGGGCTGAGCTTCCAGGAGCAGAGAGCAGCGTGGCGGGTCAGAGGTGCTGGCAGACGTAGCTCACAGAATCTGGGGTGACCTGGGCCACAGCGTTTTTCTGGGGGAGGGCAGAAGCCTGCAGGGTTAAGAGACCAAACAGGAAGGGAAATTGGGTGGGCCAGCGTAGACGGCTCTCCTGAGGAGTTGTGTTACGAAGAGAGCAGAGAAGCGCATGTCAAGAGAGCCCATTTCATTCTGTTCTGTTCTGTTGTTCAGACAGACAGCCTCACTGGGATGGTTCATCAGGGAAGAGGAGGACATTCAAAAGGAAGGGAGCGGGCCAGGGGGAGCCCGGGCGGGCTGTGGAGGACGGGCGTCTCTGGGGGTGGCTGGGAGGCAGAGGAGAGGGGACCGCTCACCTCTGGGCAAAGAGGAGGCATGGGCGAGGTGGGAGGGTGGTCTCCTCTCCCTCCTTGTGTCCTGGCTTCTGGTCCCTTCTTTCTCTTCTGCCCTGTTGAAGCAACCACACAGTGTGAGCCACACATGCCAGTGATTTGTGACCTATGTGCACACTCAGGAGCTCACACCACCATCAACACAACACACAGGGCCTTCACTCTAGGTGTCCTCAGGCCCCGTGACCTCTGCTCTTGTGAGGTCTGCTCTGAGTGAGGCCCCTGGATGGTTTCGGGCAGAGGAGGGGCATTCTGCAGCGAATGTGTTATGAGAGTTACCATTTCGTGTTGAGAATAGATTTGGGGCCTAAAGAAAGAAGCAGAAGGCCAGTCCTGAGATGATACACCAACTGGCGAAGTTGACGGCCTTGGACCAGGGTGGGGCGGGGGGGCTGCAGCAGATTCTGAGGGGTCCACTGACAGCATGTGTCAGGGTGGCAGGAAGGAGCCCACCTGCGATGGGGCTGTGGGAGGGTCAGGTGTGGACCTTCTGCCCTCGGAGCCTGGGCTTCTCAGGCACGGCAGCAGAGATGCGGCTGGGCAGCTAGACACAGGAGCCCAGGGTTCAGGTCAAGGTCTGGGCTGTTGTCATCAAGGAGGTTACCCTGGAGAACAGGCGGGCAGCCCAGATGTCTGGTCTGCACCCTCAGCAAGAGACCCCAGGCCTGGAGCAAATCTGGGACTGTTGCTGTGCCTCACACGCCTGCCACGGGCTCTGCACAGGGTCCGAGGGCGGTCAGATGCCTTGGAGTCGCCTCCCCTCAGTCCAGGGCTGATCCCAGTCTGCTGTCGCCTGGGCCCCCTCTTCCAGCCTGGGTCGACTGAACTCCCATTTCTCGGAAAACAGAAGCATCTAGAATAGACCATGCATTGGGGCAGGGTGTGGACCACCCCCATGTGAAGGGCTGCCAAATGCCCCCACATCCAGGCCCCAGTCCTAGGTGGGGACTGGGGTTCACAGAGCACGCCACTCTCCCCTCTACCCCGTCACCACTGCCGAGGTACCACACCACGCACTGTAGTCACGATCCTCTTGTACCCAATCACTACAACCGAGGTAGGAAACTGTCTTCTCACACAAGTGGTCACTGTCCCCTTGTCTTTTCCTTCTGGCACCCAAACTCCATGTGTGGCTTCAGTCTACAGCCTTGAAAATTTGTCTTTGCCCTCTTCCGTTGAGCAAAGCTTTCCCCAACAATGTGTCCCCACTGCACTGGCCGTGGCCCCAGAAGTGCCTCGCCACCCTCATGCCTCCACCAGCCAGATCACGACACCCACTTGTGGGGGCCTCCTCCTCAGTCTGCCAGACCCCCCAAGTAGGGTTCTTTCTCACTGGCTCCTCCTGGACTCCCTAGTATCTCCACTGGGAGGGCTGCAGGGGGCTTGGTCCCTCGTCCCCACTCACCCCCTTAACCGTTTCCTCATCTCCAGCCGCTGCAAGCTCCGGTTGCACTCCTGTAGCCCCCAGCCTCAGGGCAGTTCCAGCTGGGGTCAAGTGACATCACCCTCCCCAGATGGTCAGCAGCTGTCCATCCCTGCCTCCTCTCATGCCAGCTACCCCAGCAGTCCCACCCACCCTACAGCTCCCCACCTGGTGCGGCACCCTGGCTCTCCCTTGCTCTGCCTCTCACCCCAGCCCCGCCCCCACAGACACAGGGCGGCGGGAGGCCAAGCCCAGGTGGACAGCCCTCTGCTCAGACACGCCAGGAGCCTCTCCATCTGACCTGGTCGCCGACCTGCGCCCTCTATCTCCCTTGGTCTCTGGAAGCATTCTCCACACTCCCTCCCGCCCCGAGGCCTGAGGTTGGCTGGACTCTCCCCGGGCGAGCCGCCCCCAGCCGGTTACTTGCAGGGCTCGCTGCTCCTCAGGACCCTTCCCGTGCCGGTTCACTCTAAGGTAACTATCTCCGGACACCCGCTGCCTGCCCCAATCGGCTTGTTTCCCACAGGACACCATATTTACGCTGTCCTTTGTGATTCTCTCCCCCCACTGCAGTGTGGACCCCACGAAGGCGTGGACGTCATGATCACCGCTTTACAGCTCCAGGGCAGGGCCTGCAGAAAGGCGGACCCACGGACGGGTGGCGGGGTCAGCCTTGCTGCCTACTGTCTGAGAGCCCAGAGGCCGCGTTTCTGTCTGTCCGCGGCTCCCCCGTTCCTGCCTGATTCCCAGGAAAACAGGAATGCAAGAACGAGCCTGCCTTCCTCGGAGGAAACCCTAGGTCCGGGGGCGGGGTCCTAACGCCTGCTGTCTGCAGGACCCAAAGTTCCGCAAGCCGCGCCTCCGCCCCGCGCTGCGCCTGCCGGCCCCGCCCCGCCCTCGGCCCGGCCCCGCCCCGCCCTCGGCCCGGCCCCGCCCCGCCCTCGGCCCGGCCCCCACGCCCAAGCAAGGTCCCGCCCATATCTGGCCCCGCCCCGGCCCCGCCCCTCACCGGGCCTCCCACGCCCCGCCCCACGCCCCTCAAGGCCCCGCCCCATCTCTGGCCCCGCCTTCCCAGCCCCTCAAGCGTCTCACGACCCGGCTTAGTCTCTGCACGGAGCCCGGCCCCGAGGCTCCCTCTGACCCCGCCCTGCGTCCCCACCCACAACCTCTCACCACGCCCCCGTCCTGGGTTCCGCGGCAACCCTCGCCTCTTCAGGCCCCAGAGCCGCTCCAGCCCGGACGCGCCTGCGCCCTCTGGCCCCGCCCTTGCCACGCCCCGTACCGCCCCCTCCAGGCCCCGCCCCTGCCCCGGCCGCCGGGTGGGAGCCGGGCCACGCAATGCGCATGCTCCAGGCGCGGCGCCCCCGACTCTGCGGTCGGCTCCGCTCGGGCATTTCCGCCTCTTTGTTTTAAACTCCGGACGGGTTTTTTTCTCCTGCTCCTGGGGGAGACCCGGAGGGAGCGGCGCCCCCTCCCCCTGCCCGCGCTGGCCCCGCGTGCGCCCAGCTCGCCCGCAGCTGAGACGGCAGGTCAGTGAGTCCGCGCCCCGCCTGGCCTGGCCCGTGGCGCCCGCCCCACAGGCCGCGGCCTCGGCCCGTGTCCGGGCCCGGAAAGCTCCGAACCCCGGCCCGCGCCCCTGCACCCTCGTCGGCCCGGCCTGCGGCGCCCCGACTCCGCTCGGCAGGCCCAGGCCCGGGCCGGACCCACGGGAGCCAGACCTAGGGCAGGGCCCGACCTCGGGACGGGTCTTCGGGGAGCGACCGGGGATGACTGGATCCCAGGACCGGCCACTGGGGGGGGACCAGACCCTTGGACAGGTCACCGGGGAGGACCGGACTCCTGGACGGGCCACCGCAGAGGGGTCAGGGAGTATCTAACCCCAGGGTGGGTCGTCAGGGAGGGCCGGACCTTAGGACCCACCGGGAAAAGACTAGGAAGCACTGGATGCCAAGACAGATCCCTTCTAAGAGAGCCCGACCCCGATGTGGGCCATGGAGGAGGGCTGGGACCTTAAGGCTCAGCAAGAGTCAGCTGGACCCCGGGACAGGTCACCGAGGATGGCCAGGACTTAGGGACAGTTGGGGCTAGGACAAGTCACTGAGGAGCCGTGGACCTTAGGGTGGGTCACCTGGGGGCGTCTGTACCCCAGGACTGGCCCGTGGGAAGATCAGGACTTGAGTAACCCCACTGGAGAGAACTGAGACCCCAGGACCGCTCTCCAGTAGGGCCAGGATTTCGAAACTGGCCTGTGAGCGCTTCTGGGACCCTGGGACAGCCCGTCCTTCCCAGGAGCCAGGACCCTGGGGCTGTGCCACGTGGAGGCCTCTGTCTTGCGACAGGCTGCAGGGATGACCCAGGTAGGTCGTGAAGAAGAGCTGGACGCTGGGCAGTCCTGGAGAAGGCTGGCTCTCAGACAGGACCGGGACTGCGATGAGAGCTGAAACTTGGAGACAGGCCCCCAGGAAGGCTGCGACTCTTGAATGAGTCGCTGAGAAGCACCCAGGCTTCAAGGGTGGTCTTTGAGGAGTGCTGGGACCCCAGGCTGGGCCCCCAGGGGCCTGGGCCCTGGGGCAATTTCCAGAGTGCCTGGAATCCACTCAGCTCACTCGGCTGGACCCCAGCTGCTATAAAGGTCTGGATCCTCAGGGATCCTGGGTATGTAAGCCCCACAGGTGCAAACCAGCCCTCTCTGTGAGGCCCCTGAGCGCCTGGGCCCCACAAACCTTCTGACCTTCAGCAGTTGCTGCCTGGGCTGGCCCCGGGGGTAGGCTGGGTTGAGACTGATGGAGCTCCTACTCCACCCTGCCCCGTGCCCCGAGCCAGCAGGGCGCCCCTCCCCAGACTGAGGAAGCTGCCCCCACGCTGCTCCCCCAGCCTCTCTCCAGGGCTGCCATCTCCTTGCCTGCACCCAGGCCAGTGTCGGTCGTCCGCAATCACTCCTGCCCTCCCTGCCCTCCGGGGGTGTCAGAAGCGCCCCATTCTCCAGGTCTGGAGGTGTTTTTGGTGTCCAGGGGCTTCCAGGAGGGATGGGATCCAGACGGCCGTGTGGGTTGCGGGGAGGGTTTGGGGGCCGTTGGTCCAGTGTGTGTCAGGTGAGCCATCAGGCGCCTTTTCCACTCCAGGAAGAGACCCTGGGGTGGGGTCTCTGCTTCTCCAAAACCTTACGTCTGACCTCACCCAGACCTTGCCTGCGGTGTCCTCTACTTTGAAAGTAGGGATGGAGATGTGCTGCCTTTGGGCCAGGGAAGGCTCCAGAGTGTCCAGTGGATGAGGCTGCCCAGGTGGGCACTGTCTGCTTGGCGTGGGGCCAGCCTGCAGCGAGTACATTCGGAGAGGTTGCCCTGTGTTAGCATGGGGCGTGACTCTGGAACCCAAGGGAGACGCTGGAATGATCAGCTCACTGTTTCATTTTGTGCCGTAGCTTCTCTTCTTGGTTACTTAGGAGAAACCCCCTTTGCGTTTTCAGTGTAACATTTCATAGGACCTAATCTTAAATGGAGTCCATGAATAGTCCAGCCTAGAAAGTTTTATTTGTCAATTGGAGAAGGAAATGGCAACCCACTCCAGTGTTCTTGCCTGGAGAATCCCAGGGACGGGGGAGCCTGGTGGGCTGCCGTCTATGGGGTTGCACGGAGTCGGACACGACTGAAGCGACTCAGCAGCAGCAACCATGCTTGGGACCTTCTTGCTCAGTGCTTGCTTCTGATTTTGTTTGTTTGTTTAAACATACACTTTACTTTTTAAAAAACTTAATTTTCTTTGAAGTTTTGGAAAAGGCTTGTGAAGCTGGGCATTCAAGTTTGAGTAGGCTCTTTATTTTCTCATTTTTGGATTTTTGAAGGTGTGATAGCACTGGATGGTTGTATTATTTATACATTACTGTCCTGCAAGTTACCCCAAAATGTAGTGCCTTAAAACCACATCGGCTATCTCCCTGTCTGAGGTCAGGAGTCTAGGCCCAGCTTAGCTGCATCCCCAGCCTCAAGAGTCTCACAAGGCTGCAGACAGGGTGCTGGCTGGGGCTGTGGTATCTGTCTGTAGGCTCAGCTGGGGGTATCTGCTTCCAGGCTGCTTGCTGGAGACATCCATAGGGCAGCTTGAGGGAGCCAGTGACTGACTGGGAGAGTGAGCAGGAGGCCACAGTGTTCATGACCTAATCTTGGCTGGGATATCCCATCCCTTTTGCCATGTCCTTTGTTACCACGTTCTGTGTTTCTTAGTTGCCAGGCCCTGCCCATGCTTGAGCAGGAGGAACGCCACCGGTGATTCCTGGGAGGGGCTGGGGGCCGCTGGGCCATCCTAATGCCTGGCCTCCATTAGGTGTTAGCTCCTGAGAAGTGCCCTGCAGGGTGAAGGGACAGGACTGTGCGGAGCAGTGAGGTCAGCCCGCGGGCGCAGCAGCTCAGCTGTCTCGAGCTGCCCGGGCTGCTCTCATGTCACCGCTGCACTGCTGGAGCGGTGCTGGAGCTTGCACGTGCTGGGAGAGAAGTTACAAATAGGAGAGATGTCTAGGGTTAGCCTAGAACACGTGCGGCAAACCGTAAGCCCCCACCCCACACCCAGTTAAACTGTAGACATGTGTATCAGAGATGTAGTTTGAAGCTTCAAGGGCAGTGATTTCAGTTGTTTCTAGAACTTTGATTCCTGCCAGTTATTTTGCTCTGTAATTATAAACTGATGTTTCTAAGACATTTTTGAAGTGTGAGGTCCAAGATGTTGTGCATATTTGACCCTCGAAGGGAAGAATGCTCCAGGCACCCGTGTGCTGGAGCCTGGTTCTCAGCCCACACCTCCCCTCCTGGGTGCCTCGACCCCAGTGCCTGGGGCAGCGCCACAGCACTGTGAAGGCTGTGAAGGGCACCCACGTGGGGCCACTGCCCTTGACTGGTCACCATGTGGAGGGGGTGTCCTCTCTGCCACCCTGCTCTCTGGACCTGCTAGGTTTCCACCTGGCTGGGGTGAAGCAGGGTCCTTTCCAGTGATTACACTTACTTATTTGAATTATAACCAAAGTTTGTGTTAGCCTATACTATTACTCTAATTTACTGAATGACAGGATTTGTATTTCATAGTTTCATTTGGTTAATGGTCAGAATCGAACTTGAAGTTGAAAGTTAATTTTCTTTTCTGTTGCAATATGTTGAGGTTTGAGGACAGTTTCTTACTGCCTTTCTGACATTTGCTGTTGCAAACATGCTGCACGGTTCATTGTGCTTCAGAAATGGAGCCATTCTTCCGTTCTGCAAGTTGATAGCTTTTCACTGTTGTAAAAAAGTGCAGTATTTTAAAAGTAACTAGACTGTCTTTAAAAACTAGTTATTAGGCTTATTTTCTTTTTTTGAAGAGAACTTCTCATGCTTAGGTGAATTTAGAGAGTGGAGGTTAACAGGACTTTTTTTTTTTTTGCAAACACATCAATATTTGCTGGACTTTGCCACACTAACAGCAAATTCCAGGCATTTGACACGAAAAAGCAAAGAGTAGGAATGTGTCCACAGACCTCCCTGAAGTTCCTGGCCAACTTGTGGGTCCTCTGTGCGTCTCATGGCAGCCCAGTGGGTTTGGTGGGGGGCGGCAGGGGGGTTTCTTGTCAGCTGCTATGTTTGCTTATTATCAGCAGGGCCTGGCCTGTAGGAGGTGCTCAGCTAACTAAAAGCTGGCCTGCTCCCTTCTGTGGCCCTGTTCCGGAGCTGCTGTGTGCATTAACGCCCTCCATGGATCTCCCAGGAGGACCTGCTTGCTTGCAGCTGCCTGGTGAGAACACGCAGGTGCAGGCGCGGTCACAGGTGGTGAGGGGCCAAGAAGGGTCAGCCTCTTCTGCTCTTGTTTTAAGTGATTTAGTTTTACTTTAAAAAAAAAAAGTATATATTTACAGCTGTACTGGGTCTTTGTTGCTGCGCAGGCTGTTCTCTGGTTGTAAACGGGGCCCCCTCTCCCGTCGTGGAGATTGAAGACCACTCTCCCAGCGTAGGGCTCGGGGCCCGCTCTCCCGTCATGGGGTGGGGCTTCTCCATGCAGGGGCCTCTCGTTGCAGGCCGTCATCTCCAGCGCGCAGGTGCAGCAGTTGTGGCCCACGGGCTTATTTGCTCCGGGGTGTGTGGAATCCTCCCGAATAAAGGATCAACCCTATGTCTCCTGCGGTGGCAGGTAGATTCTTTACCACTGAGCCACCAGCAAAGCAACTTTAATTTTTAACAAAGTTTCTGAGGAAGAAAGAAACACAGTGGAGAAAGAACGAATGAGACAATGAGCTCCCTTCTACCCTAACCATTATACCCTAACCTTAACCCTAACCCTAACCCTAACCTTTCTACCCTAACCATTCTACCCTAACCCTAACCCTAACCCTAAACCCTAACCCTAACCCTAACCATTATACCCTAACCCCTAACCCTAACCCTAGCCCTTGCTCTACCCTAACCCTTCTACCCTAGCCCTAACCCTAACCCTAACCCTAACCCTAACCATTATACCCTAACCTTAACCCTAACCCTAACCCTAACCTTTCTACCCTAACCATTCTACCCTAACCCTAACCCTAACCCTAAACCCTAACCCTAACCCTAACCATTATACCCTAACACCTAACCCTAACCCCTAGCCCTAGCCCTAACCCTAACCCTAACCCTAACCCTAACCCAACCACTAATCCTAACCCCTAGCC
Source organism: Capricornis sumatraensis (assembly GCF_032405125.1). Taxonomy (NCBI): domain Eukaryota; kingdom Metazoa; phylum Chordata; class Mammalia; order Artiodactyla; family Bovidae; genus Capricornis; species Capricornis sumatraensis. The sequence goes on along the minus strand of NC_091075.1, from coordinate 119,864,726 downwards.
CTAACCCTAGCCCTAGCTCTACCCTAGCCCTTCTACAGTAGCCCTAACCCTAACCCTAACCCTTCTACCCTAGCCCTAACCCTTCTACCCTAGCCCTAGCCCTAACCCTAACCCTTCTACCCTAGCTCTAGCCCTAACCCTAACCCTTCTACCCTAGCTCTAGCCCTAACCCTAACCCTTCTACCCTAGCCCTAGCCCTAACCCTAACCCTTCTACCCTAGCTCTAGCCCTAACCCTAACCCTTCTACCCTAACCCTAGCCCTAACCCTAACCCTTCTACTCTAGCCCTAGCCCTAACCCTAACCCTGACCCTAACCCTAGGCTCAACAATTACATATGTTTTGCCACATTTGCTTATCAGTTTCTCTAAACACAGTTATTGTTGAATCATCTGATGGCTCAGATGGCAAAGAATCTGCCTGCAATGCAGGAGACCTGGGTTCGATCCCTGGGTTGGGAAGGTCCCCTGAAGGAGTGCTTTGGCCTGGAGAGTCCCGTGGACGGAGGAGCCCGGCAGGTGCTCACAGCAAGCGCCCTGCTCCCCTGACCCCAGGCCCAGCGGTCATGTATGTTTTGCCACATGTGCTTGTTGGTTTCTCTAAACACAGTTTCTGTTGAATCATCTGAAGTAGCTGCAGACCGTCTGCCTCGCTGCTCAGGTGACTCACAGCACAGGACGCTGGTGAGAAGATGGTCTCCACGCAGCTGCGGCATCGCGGTCACACCGAGAAGTGGACGCCATTCCGCGTACCGGCTCGCTTCCTGTCCCCTCTCAGCTCTCCCCGCGTGGCTCAGGAAGGTCTTCCTGAGCGTTTTCCGTCTGGGAGGCGGGTAGCTCCCCGCGTGGCACTGGGGTCCTCCCACCCTTTCGGGCTCCCCACGGCACAGACTTTTCCAGCCCACCCATCACTTGTGAGTTTTCCTGGTTCTTCACTCAGGGTGCCATCCACCTTTTCTGTGTCCCCTGTTCACCCCGAGGACGGGGCCTGGGCCCCTCCTGGGTTGAGAGGTGCCTCGCGGAGGCTGTGGGGACTCCGTGCCGTGCTGGCGGGCCGTGCGTCCCGCACTCAGCGCCGCCGGCACTCCTGTGCCCGTGGACGGGGCCGAGCTCTGCCCTGGGAGCGGCACCCGCTCGTGCCTGGGGGGCTGCCTCGGCCGCCCCGTCTGTGTCTGACGGAGGTGTCCAGGCACGTTTTGTCGCCGTCACGGGCGCACGGTGGCGAGTCCCACTCGGGTCAGCTGTGTTGCTTTTAGCAGACTTTATGAAAGGTTTAGTGGGTGGAAGGTTTTTGAAATCGTCAGGGGAAATATGAGTTTTGCCATGGAGGAGCGCTTCCTCTGGGTGGAATAACTTCCTCCGTACCCTGGAGATGGGAACTGCGAGAGGCAATTGTCTTCCCTGTTTCACAGCAGCCGCCCCAAGAAGGAACTGGGAGACAGGGTCTCCACACCGCTGCCGGGATGAGACCCATCAGACAGGGTGGTTCAGGGAGGCTGAGGTCCAAGCTCAGGGTGCCAGTGGGCTTGGTTCCTGGCCTGGATGGGCCTTCTCGCCCTCACAGGCAGACTGGCAGCAGGCTGGCCCCTTCCCGGCAGGATGCTCACCCGTCAGCCCCGACTCATGAGTCAGCCTCACAGAGGCCCCACGTGTGGAGACGGGATTGGGGCTTTAACACATGAGCTTGAGGGGCACAGTTCAGCCCACACCACGGGGCTCTCGCCTCTTCCGCTTGTTTACTAACCTGGTTCTCGTCTCTGGAGCTGGGAGAACGGGTGCCGGCTGAGAGCATTCCCAGAGGTGGTGGCTCCTTTGATTTTCATGTGTGTGGGCAACTCGCCCTTTCTGCTGGAGGCTAGCAGCTGTCATTTCTCCAGACCCTACTGTCTCATTTTCTATTGCTGGAAAACCAATTGCCACGAACTTAATGGCTTGAAAGGGCACCCACTCAGGTGTCACGGCTCCCTGGGTCAGAAGTCCGGCAGCACGCCGCTGACTCCACTGCCCAGGGCCCAGGCCGAGGTCGGTGTGCGGGGCGGCCCTTGTCAGGGACTCACCAGCAGGCCCGCCCTGGCCCGAGGCCCCGCGGTCCTTTGCCTGGGGGCCGAGGGTTGCCAGTGCGTGCTGCCGTGACCTGCCCTTCTGCCACTAGCTGAGAAAACTCGGCTCTGAAAGACGGCGCGGTTTGATCAGGCTTCTGGGTACTTGCCCTGTTGTAAGGTCAGCTGATCTGAGGCCTTAATTACATCTTCAGAAACCCCTTTAGCAGTAGGTGGGATAATTAGAGCAGAGGTGTGTGTCTCGTGGGGCCCAGGATCTTGCGACCATCTCAGAATTCTGCCTTTCATAGCCTTCCCTCTGGCCCCCCAAAATTCATACTCCCCAAATGTGAAACCCACTTGCCACTCCCTTCCAAGGCTCCCAGAGTCTCAGCCCCTGAATCCCCTGTCTGGTGTGACCCACCAAGGGCACCTGTGAACCGAGTGAGGTGGTGTTCTCCCTGGGGCTTCCCGGCACCTCGGGCAGGCCGGCTGGCCGTTGTAGCTCAGACGTGGGCTGGGGTGACGAGGAGTCGTGTTGAGGCACAGGTCTGAGACCCCATGGGGAGCTCAGCCCGGTCCCTGATTCCGCCTGAGGCGGTCTCTTTGGTGGAGGGGTCGCGTGTCTGCCCCTGAGCCGGGTTTGCCCAGCCGCCTGCCGGTGGGGTCTTGGGGCCTCAGCCCTGAGCCGTGCTTTCTGTGCTCCTGTGAAACTTGGACCTGAGTGGGCGGCGGGCGAGACTGTGAGCCAGGTCGACCCTCTGGCTGCACCTCCCTCCTGCCCCATTTTGCCTGCTGTCCCTGTCCTGGCCCACGTTCTCGAGGGTCCGGCCCGTGCCCTGCGCCCTCCTTGGTCCCCTGTCCGCATCCCTGGTCCCAGCTGGAGGCCGCATGCTGGGCTTGTGGGGCCCCTGCCCGTCTGCACGGCTCCGCCTGCCCAGGTCGGAGCGGGGACGTCTCTCCACACGCCGTTCCTCGGTCACCGCCAGAGCGGCCGGCCTGCCAGCGCCCCGGCGCTCCCTGCACTTCTGCTGCCACGCAAGCCCCTGCTGGCTCATGCCGTGCTTCAGGGCGCCCTGTGCACGCTCCTGAGGCCTCTGTCAGCCAGCGGGGTTAGTCGTGGCTGACTGGATGTAGAATTCTACGTCCCAAGTGTCTTTCCTTGGACTCCTTGGAGTCGGGCGCTGCAGGTGAGGAGGCTGGTGCCGGCGATCCCTCCTCCCGGCTCCTCCTGTCCCAGCGCCTTCAGCACTCTCCCTCGCGCCCTCGATGTCTTCAGGTTCGGGGACCTGCGTGCACGTGGGCAGCACCGGGGCCCTTGCCGTCTGACTCTCCCAGCTAGGGAGACACGCGAATCATTTTCTCCAGGTCGTGAAGTGTCGCCTGTGAGTGAGTGCGCGGATGACCTAGGAACGTGCGTGCTCCCGGCTCCAGACTGTCAGAGCTTCTTGTCTGTTCCCCTTTTCTGGAGCACCTGTTGGTTGGACGTGGCAGTCCTTCTATATCCCGTCTTTTCTACCCTTCGGACAGATTTTCTCAATTTCATCATACAGCCTGTCTGTTGAATTTTCAGCGTTCCTGGTCACGTGCCTGACAGTGTAATCTAGGTGTGAGTAATAGCAAAGTGGTCAGTTGAAGGTTGGAGGGGTAAGGCTCGGAGTCATTCGTGTGGGTGTGGATCTTAGGATGGTCTCGAAGAGCTTACTGGGGAGGGGATGCTCAAGACAAGACTTGCTGGGAGTGAGCCAGCACGTGGGCCCTGGAGCGGGAATATTCCGGCTGAGATTGCAGTCCTGCAAGGACCCCAGGCGGGACTGCAGGTAGAGTGTCCTAGAACTGCAGGGGCCCGCGGGGCTGTGGAGCTCCCTGAGCTTCGCAGGACTTCACCGTGGAGGTCCCCCGAGCCGCGCTGAGGGGGGCACAGCCAGCGTGGACGACCTGGGCAAGCAGGGCTGCTGTGAGTGCACAGCCCTGGGCTGGCCGTCCTACGGGACTCCCGCAGACGCCTTGCTGCCGCCAGACAGCGTTTGGGTCCCATGACCAGACATGTGCTTGCCTGGTGACAGTTGTGTGAGTGAGGTCACCGGGGCCCGGCGTGGACAGGCCAGCCGTGGGGAGAAGGCCTTGGGGGACCCGACAGAGCAGGGCTTTTCCCAGGCACGTGCTGGGGACTCGGTGCAGGCGGCCTGGCCTGCTCCCCCAGGCGGAGGGGTGGGAGCTGAGTATAGGGCTCCGCTTGGCGTGGCTGTTCAGGAGAAGAGGGCATGTGCAGGGAGCAGGGGCCACACTTGGTCAGCTCTGCGTGAAGATAAACGGATAGGTTTCCTGGAGTTCTTAGAGGGCGTCAGGAGTATTTCAGGCTGACTGGACACCGGCTCTGGGGCGGGCTCCCTGCTGGACGTGGCGTGCTGCGGTAAGGAACACACCCCTGTGGGGTCACAGGGCACAGACCTTGGGAAGCTGACAGCAGGGGGACGAGATGACACACGGGCTCAGCCTCGAGCGTGGGTGGCCCGTCCCAAAGCCTCGCTGCTCTCTGATGGCCCTTTGAGGGTGGACTCCCGGGCATGCACACAGCTGAGAGGTGGGCGAGGCCACTGGGGACGGAGCTGGACACGGGTGGGCCCCGACGTGGATGGAGGCCCTGGCGTGAACGGGGAGACTGACAGGGAGCGTGGGGAGGGCTTGGCTCATCCGCAGTCGGGCTCCTGCGATTGGTTTCTGGGGGGCATCGGGGTTGCTTTTCTGAGGTTGTCAAGCGTGCCTGTGGAGAAAGAATTGGTGGTACACGTGGTTGGGGGCGTTCTGGTGGCTCTGCCGTCCATTTGGGAGCCACAGTGATGTCCAGGGAAGGCCCGTGGGCACAGAGGCTGGTGGGGGCTCTGGTGTTGGGATGAGGATGAAGTGAAGGGGCGGAAGACTGGCCCCCCAGCGCAATGGAGGCTCGGACAGGGCAAGCGGGCACAGGTGACGTCCTCAGTGGGTGTTTCCCCAGCGGGCCATCCACACAGAGCTGTGGCCACTGCTCCTCACGGCACCCTTGGTCCCACACCCCCGAGGGACAAGGGCAGGTGTCTGTGGGCAAGGGGGCTGAGAGTCGGGGTGGGCACCACTCACAACAGAAAGGGTGAGCTGCCCATCCATGTGGCTGCTCGGTGAGTCTCAGGAGGCTGCCTGGCCCTGTCTACACAGCGTTCAGAACCAGGGCCCACGGGGCCCTTTAAAGTATGTGTCACTTGTCAGACATTTCCCAGGGAAGCTGTTTTATACATTTTCAGGCTACTCTGAGCAATTCTGTGACAATAAATTTGATGACCAGTTTCCTAGGAAAGTAAAGCTTAGCAGCACTAACTGCAAAATAAATTAAAAAACAGTAAGGTTCTCATAAGGTATGTCAATAGAAGGCAGCATGACCAGGGTGGGCTTGTATGGGGAGGTGGTTCTTTCTCGGGGGTCCTGAGGGCAGGGAGCAGGGTCCGGCTGTGGCCAGAGCCTCCAGGAGAAGCCATGGGAGGCCCCTGGTCACACCCGGCCACAGACACAGTCAGAGAGCCTGGACTGTGCTTGTCTTGGCACTGGTGTGGGGAGGCATCCTCACAGCAAAGAGGGTCTGAGGATGCCTGTGAGTGTGGATGAGGCTGTGTGTGTTTGCAGTGTCGGCAGAAGTGAGGATGAGGGTGTGTGTGTTTGCAGTGTCAGGCGGAAGTGAGCACGAGGGTGTGTGTGTGTTTAAGGTGTCAGGCGGAAGTGAGCACGAGGGTGTGTGTGTGTGTAGTGGAAGTGAGGGTGAGGGTGTGTGTGTGCAGTGTCAGGCGGAAGTGAGCACGATGGTGTGTGTGTGTTTGCAGTGTCAGGCGGAAGTGAGCACGAGGGGGGGTGTGTGTTTGCGGTGTCAGGCGGAAGTGAGCACGAGGGTGTGTGTGTGTGTGCAGTGTCAGTGGAAGTGAGGCTGAGGGTGTGTGCTTACAGTGTCAGGTGGAAGTGCGGATGGGGGTGTGTGTGTACAGTGTCAGTGGAAGTGAGGATGAGGGTGTGTGTGTTTGTGGTGTCAGTGGAACTGAGCATGAGGAGGTGTGTGTGTGTTTGCAGTGTCAGGCGGAAGTGAGGATGAGGGTGTGTGCTTACAGTGTCAGGTGGAAGTGCGGATGGGGGTGTGTGTGTACAGTGTCAGGCAGAAGTGAGGATGAGGGTGTGTGTGTTTGTGGTGTCAGGCGGAAGCGAGGATGAGGGTGTGTGTGTTTGCGGTGTCAGGCGGAAGTGAGCACGAGGGGGGGGGTGTTTGCAGTGTCAGGCGGAAGTGAGGATGAGGGTGTGTGTGTGTGTGCAGTGTCAGTGGAAGTGAGGGTGAGGGTGTGTGTTTGTGGTGTCAGGCGGAAGCGAGGATGAGGGTGTGTGTGTTTGCAGTGTCAGGCGGAAGTGAGGATGAGGGTGTGTGTGTGTGCAGTGTCAGTGGAAGTGAGGATGAGGGTGTGTGTTTGCAGTGTCAGGCGGAAGTGAGGATGAGGGTGTGTGTGTTTGCGGTGTCAGGCGGAAGTGAGCACGAGGCTGTGTGTGTGCAGTGTCAGGCGGAAGTGAGGATGAGGGTGTGTGTGTTTGCGGCGTCAGTGGAAGTGAGGATGAGGGGGTGTGTGTGTGCGGTGTCAGGCAGAAGTGAGGATGAGGGTGTGTGTGTGCGGTGTCAGGCGGAAGCGAGCACAAGGCTGTGTGTTTGCAGTGTCAGGCGGAAGTGAGGATGAGGGTGTGTGTGTGCAGTGTCAGGCGGAAGTGAGGATGAGGGTGTGTGTGTTTGCCGCGTCAGTGGAAGTGAGGATGAGGGTGTGTGTGTTTGCGGCGTCAGTGGAAGTGAGGATGAGGGGGTGTGTGTGTGCGGTGTCAGGCGGAAGTGAGGATGAGGGTGTGTGTGTTTGCGGTGTCAGTGGAAGTGAGGGTGAGGGTGTGTGTGTGCGTGGTGTCAGGCGGAAGTGAGGATGAGGGTGGGTGTGTTTGCGGCGTCAGTGGAAGTGAGGATGAGGGGGTGTGTGTGTGCGGTGTCAGGCGGAAGTGAGGATGAGGGTGTGTGTGTTTGCGGTGTCAGTGGAAGTGAGGGTGAGGGTGTGTGTGTGTGGTGTCAGGCGGAAGTGAGGATGAGGGTGTGTGTTTGCGGTGTCAGGCGGAAGCGAGCACAAGGCTGTGCGTGTGCAGTGTCAGGCGGAAGTGAGCACGATTGTGTGTGTGTGTGCAGTGTCAGGAGGAAGTGAGCGCGAGGCTGTGTGTGTGCGGTGTCAGGCGGAAGTGAGGATGAGGGTGTGTGTGTGCGGTGTCAGGCGGAAGTGAGGATGAGGGTGTGTGTGTTTGCGGTGTCAGTGGAAGTGAGGGTGAGGGTGTGTGTGTGTGGTGTCAGGCGGAAGTGAGGATGAGGGTGTGTGTGTGCGGTGTCAGGCGGAAGCGAGCACAAGGCTGTGTGTGTGCAGTGTCAGGCGGAAGTGAGCACGATTGTGTGTGTGTGTGCAGTGTCAGGAGGAAGTGAGCGCAAGGCTGTGTGTGTGCGGTGTCAGTGGAAGTGAGGCCAGTGGATGTGCCTGGCATGCCGGGAGCAGCAACGAGTGCTGCCGGTTAAGACTAGGAGGGCTTTCTCCTGAACTACACTCAGTGAAGAGCTCCAAGCTGTGGCTAGTGGCTGTGCTTGCTGCTTCCATGCTGCACGACAAGCCTGGTGTGTTTTCCTGGAGGAGGAAAGGGGCTATGTGTGTCACACAGGCGTATCGTGGGGCTGTGGCGTCCGGGGTGTTGCAGACGGGTGGACAGGTCTGGGCAAGGCAGTGGTCCGAGGTGCGTGGTCAGAAGAAGGGCCTCTTCGTGCAGGAGTGACTGCTGCTGAGCTCTGGAGTGGCCGAGAGGTGTGCGGCGTGCGGCCTGGCCCTTCCGCAGTGTCCGGGGCTGAGGCCAGCGGCTGGCCCCTGCTGCTTCCCCCGGTGGCAGGAGCCGTATGGGAGGGGTCAGTGGCTGCAGGTGGGCAGTGGCCTTATATCCTGGGGGGCTGGCGATGTCCTTGTCGCCGGGACTTTGTGGAGTAGAGGACAGAAGCCTGGGCGGGGAGTGACTGAGTCATGGGGTGGGGTGTCCTGTGGAGGCAGGTTCTGTCAGGAGGGAGGTGTGGAAGGTTCCAGATGAGAAGGGCTTGCTGGGACCGTCAGAGCCCTTGAGAAGCAGGAGGGTGGGGCCTGGATCAGCCTGGAGCCCAGGGAAGGGGGTAGAGGTGCCACCGTGCCCTGGGGGAGCAGCCGAGGGGATGAGGCCACAGCAGGATCAGGGCCCCGGGGGCAGCCAGGCCTCAGCCACCGTCTCCAGCCTGGACGGGCTTGTCTGGGCAGACACGTAGACGCTCGGCAGGCCCGGGGCGTTGAGAGGCTGAGGGGTGTGCCCCAGGTGTGCAGACACACGGATGGACTCCTCAGGCGCAGGGCTGTGGGTTATTTCAGCCAAAGGTCACAGCAGAATCTGTGGAGGAAGCGGCAGATGGGACGAGCCTTAGGGGACCCGGCACCGCGTCCAGAGCCCTCTCCCCAAGTAGTCAGGATGGACGTGCTCAGCGACGGGAAGGGCTGTCGCCCCAGAGACCAGGGCCCACGAGCTCTCACGGAGGCACCTGCTTGGCAGGCCCTCAGCTCCCGAGGACCCCGCTGAGCTTTCAGGGAAGCTTTAAGTCACTGGTGGAAACTGTCACCAGCCAGGTTCCCAGGTGCCAGCCACGGCCGTCCCCACTGGCCTCTCCCTGCCGAGCCTCAGCGGTCAGCCTGGGAGCGATACGAGTCAGTGCCCCGGCCACGCTGCCTCCGCTCGGGACAGCCCAGCGGACGGCGCCGGTGTCGAGGGTCATGGGGCCAGAGGACGGCGCCCCGGGGCCCCTGGCTCGAGGAGGGGCAACCGACGGCCTGAAGTGTTGCACTGTCGTTTGGTTTCATTTTATAAAGCTAAAGATCTTGTGTTCACACATATCGAGAAGGCGATGGCACCCCACTCCAGGGTTCTTGCCTGGAGAATCCCAGGGACGGGGGAGCCTGGTGGGCTGCCGTCTATGGGGTCGCACAGAGTCGGACACGACTGGAGTGACTCAGCAGCAGCAGCACACAGACAAGGCACTGTATCTGCCACTCGGGACACCCTGACACAGCGGACTCAGGAGGTGTCAGCAAGACGGGTCGGGGCAGGGACCCGTGCGCCGCGGCGGAGCTGCCCGGCGGGACGGCAGAGCTGGGGTCGGCCAGGCAGGGCGCGTGTGTCCTCCCCAGCTCGCGTCGTGCCTCACATGTCTGGTCTCCATCCGCCTGGAGTCGGCTGTTCGGGGATGCTTGTCAGGAGATGCCTGGGATAAGGGAGAATTCTCACCACGAGGAGTGATGCTTGTGTTCGGTGGGTTTTTGGAAAAGTGTGCTTTTCAGGGTGGCGGTCACCGCACTGAAGTGCCCGGTTTCATGGTGCAGTTGCTGTCTTGGAGCACCTGTCCGGTCATGCATCCTGCTGGCGCTGACCTCGGGTTGCCGCTGCGTCGAGGAGACACACAGCTGCAGCTGCTCCCCACAGGCGGCTGCTGGGAAGAGCACTCTGCAGTCAGACATGACCCTTCCAGTGGATGGAAGTGTTAGTGTCACTTAGATGGAGAGCTTTGTTCTGGCGGGGAAGTTCCTTCTGCTCTTAACTTGCGGAGAGTGTGTGTCTCTGGGGAGATCTTAGCATCTCACTCCTTTTAGCTTTTGTCAAGGATGGCATTTGTTTCTTACACGGAGCCCCTCAGGTTCCAGGGCGCCCCCCCACACTCTGCAGGCGATGCTGCTGCTGCCGGTGGCCTGTGCCCCCCAGGGCCCTGGCCTGTGCTGTGCAGCCTCGCCCCCAGTCGGGAACACCACCCGCTGTGTGCTCGGGCGGGTCCTATCTGGGGCAGGCTGCCGCACGCAGGTTTGGCGGAACCCGCCTGGCTCAGCGTCCTTAGGGGTCCAGAACTCTCAATTCTGTTTCCATTCACCTCAGTTCTGGTGAGCTGTTTTCAAGCAACTTGTCAAATTCCTCAGGTGTCTTCACCTCTGTTAGCGTGAAGGTATTCCTGACATTCTAACGTTGCTCAGAGGTGACTGTAGGGAGGTGTTCTGGACCCCCGTTCTCCCGACCTCCTCCGCTGCTCGGTTTGTCCTGTTTGTCACCTGCGGTGTCTGAACGGTGTGCCTGCTCGTGGCGTTCATCACTTACTGTCCACCTTCTCGAGAATGTCGGCTCTGGGGATCTGTGTCCCTTGCCCACTGACCTCTGAGGTCGCACGTGCAGCGTCCGCGCCTGTGTCACTGGCCGCGTCTAAGCGACGCTAAGTGCAGGCCCCCTCCCTGCCTCCCCCCAGAGCTCCGGGAACGACTCCGGCCTCCTGGCCCTTCAGCTCCGTCTCCCCGACGGTGGCTGCATCCTGCAGGGCCTGATTGCCCGCTTCTCTGCTGCCGCTTGCCCCAGCCCCCACTGTGCTCGCTGTCCGTGGGCCTGGCGCCACCGTCCGCACACACACGTGCCCGTTGGCATGTCTGTCCCCTGCGGTGACCCAGAACCCACGTGGAGCCTGTGGGCATCCTCGTGTGGCTTCCCCGGGTGAGCCGCCCTGGGGACACCTTCCGGGGCGGGAACTGCGAAAGCAGCCGAGGAGTCACATGGCTGCTCTCCCAGCCTCCCGCCAGGTCACCCAAAGCCCACCGCCTCCCCGGGAGCGTCTCTGGGCCCCCGGGCACATGGGGCAGCCCCAGCTGTCCCCGGCCTCCCCACCACCACCAGCCCCCAGGCCTCGAGCTGCCAGGCTCCTCCCGGGGCCTGCCCGCGTCTCCGTGGTTCCTGCGGTGCTGGGCCGTCCACCAAGCTTGCTTTTCTTTCTGTTGCTCCAAGCAGGTAAAGGAGAGACCTGTTGGCCTGAGCCGCTGAAGCTGCCTGTGCGGGGCCAGGCTCCGTGGAACGGCGCACGTGGGTGACGCCCCATCCCTGTGTCTCCACAGGCTTCAGAATGTAGCAGAAGACCTGGCTCTGTGTGCAGGTAACGCTGTGTGAGCTCTGAGCCTTTGTGTTCAGTGCGTGTGAGTTGATTAAGCTAACCTCGAATTACACTTTGTTTTCCACTTACTCTATTGTAGCCGTAGAAAAAGTCAGTGCCTTGTAGCTCCTTTAAATTTCGTCTCTGACGGCTCCAGAGCAGGTTCGAACACAGTGACTCACATACATTCCAGTTTTTTCTGATCAGTATTTCTGATCAGCTCCGTTTTGCTGTCTGCTGTGGGGCTCTTCATAGCTTCCGCCAGAAACGTAACTGCAGGGCTGCGTACGTCGCATAAGTGACGTGACCTTGAACAGCAGGTGCCATTTCTATGCTAGAAAATGGAAACCCCGCAAGAGACGCAAGGAAGGCGCAGACGTGAGGAGCCACAGCGCGGAGGGCGCGGCGGACAAGGCGTGAGCGCGGCGCACCCGTAGGCGCACCAGCCGATGCAGAGGCAGCAGGAGGGACAACGGCCTCGAGGAGGTGGGCACGGGCCTCCCGCGCGGGCCCCCGGGTCCTGGCCGAGGCGGGGCGGCCGCGGGCGTTGGCTGCTCGGGAGTGTGGCTGGCCACGCACCTCACTGGCGTGGGGGGCCGCAGGGGCAGAGCTGGAGGCCGGGCCCCTCGTGGGGCTCAGGCTCTGGTAGGGGCCTGTCAGACCTGATGCCAGGGGCGCCGCTGCAGGGGGGTCCTCGCCGGGGTGTCACCCGTCACGCCTTCGGGGACACACAGGGCTCTCTTCCTGAGGACCCTGCCCTCCTCGGGGGCTGCTGAGTGTTGGGAGGCCTCATGTGCCTTCGCCCCCTCGGTGGAGCCGTCCCCCCCTCGGTGGAGCCGTCCCCCGCTGGCCCCGCTGAGGCTTCCTGAGTCAGTGTCCCTGCAGTTGTCCTCGGGTGGCGACCCTCACTGCCAGGCTGCCTCCCACTTACCAGCTCACGTTCTGTGAGGAAGTGCGCCCCTCCCTTGCCTGTCTGTCCGTGTGGCCTCACAGGCTCCGGCAGTGCTCCGCTGGCCACCAGCAGTGATGGTTGCTGTCCCGGCTGTAAGCACAGGCCCATCAGTTCCTCGCCCACCCGGGCCGGCGGAGCGTCCAGGGGCACTGGCTCCTGTGGCAGAGGCAGGGTGGGCCCTAGGCCCAGGGCTGCCCCGCCGCGGTCACTCCCGGGGGGGCGGGGCTGAGGGCGAGTGGGCGTGTCCACGCATGCGCACACGTCTGTAAACTGGGCATGCCCACACTCGTGCACACACGTCTGTAAAGTGGGCATGTAGAGCAAGTAGGCATGTCCACACTCATGCACACATATCTGTAGAGTGGGCGTGTCCACACACACACATCTGTAGAGTGGGCGTGTCCACATACACACATCTGTAGAGTGGGCGTGCACACACACGCACACACGTTTATAGTATGGGTGTGTCCACACTTGTGCACACGTCTGTAGAGTGAGTGGGTGTGTCCACACTCGTGCACACACGTCTGTAAAGTTTGCGCGCCCACACTCATGCACTTACGTCTGTAGAGCGGGCGTGCACACACACGCACACACGTTTGTAGTATGGGTGTGTCCACACCTGTGCACACGTCTGTAGAGTGAGTGGGTGTGTCCACACTCGTGCACACGCGTCTGTATCTGTTTGCCTGCTGCCGCTAAAGATGAGTTCACGCCGACCTTGACCCTGGTCTGTGTGACTTGGAGCCGGTTTTGGCCTGGCTGTCGGGCTGGGGGCACGTGTGAGCCTGTCAGGCGTGTGAACAGTGCCCAGTGAGTCAGAATGCTGTGCTGGGTTTGGTCAGGCAGGTGGTAGACTGCACCCCGGGACCCGGCGTCCAGCGGAGTTCTCAGTCGGTGCCTTCCTGTCTCTGCTTCGCTTTGCTGGGCAACGAATCTGGTTCCTCCCACCTTGCGTTACCACCCGTTTCTTCCAGCCACACGGGCCTTTCTTCATGGAGCCGGTCTCAGCAGGTCCGAGCAGTCAGGCAGGCTCCGCTCAGCACCTGGTGACTGTGACACCGAGTGCCTCGCCCCTCAGACTTCGGTTTGCTTCCTGGGGCCCACGGAGCCCCTGTGGGAATGACCCTTGTCTCTCCTGACAGCTCGGAACCACTCGGGGCTGCGGGAGAGGGCTCGCTGGTGGGGACCCCATGCTGGCTCTCGCCTGCGAGCCTCCTGTCCTACATGCTGTGACGATCATGGGCGTCCTTGCTGGTGCAGCAGGCCTCGTGTTTCCAGGTGGCCTGTGCCCGGTGCCCCAGGCTGTGTCGATGGTTGCTTCTGGGCCTGGTGTAAGGTGACGGTTTAGTCTGGTCGGGGCCTCCCCAGGGTCCAATGTGGCCTCATCTGCCCACCCAGCTGTCTCCTTCCCTCTGCCTGTCCTCAGACAGCGCTGAGCCGGGAACATCTGCACGGGAGCCAGGAGCCGTGTGCTCTCGTCTGCAGGTGAGGCCTCGCTGTGCCAGGCCAGCTCAGTGCCCAAGGCTGCCATGGGCCTCCTGGGCCTTGGCCTCCATCTCCCAGGGTGTTTCTGCCTCTGGGCAGAGTTGTCAGTGATCCTAGTTGTGGAAGCTCCTTGCACCCTGCACAGCATAGCATCCAGATGAGTGTCCTGCTCGAACCACAGCGAGTGTCCCGGAAGCTGGCGGCTGAGTGAAGCCTCAGGGTCTCAAGCTGGCTGGTGCTATCGCCTGGACACCCAGGGCTGCAGTCCAGGCGTGGGCGGCGCTGCTCGTGTCAGAGCTTCCGCTCCTGGAAGCCGCTTCCCACTCACAGCCTGCAGGCGGCTTCTCCCACATCTCCTCTGAGGCTTTTGCGCCCCAGAAGGGCCCCGTGGCAACACGGTCGCCTGGGGATTCCAAGGGGGATCCCGTCTCAGGAGCCCTTTGCTCTGTGAGGTGACACACAGGTTTGGGGAGGACATCGTGTCTTCAGGGCTGTTTCTCCCACGCAGCCTGCTGTCAGGGCGGCGATGACAGACCCTGCCCTCGCGAGCCGGTGGTCTGAGAGGGGAGCCAGTCAGAGCCGCTGCGGCGCTGGGGTGGAGCGGCGCGTCCTCACCCCGACACGGTCACGCGCGTTTGGACTTAGGATGCTGTCGTGTGCTGTGCTTCCTTGGGTGGGGCACGGGCCCCGACCGCTCACCTGTATCATCTTATCGGAGGAGCCAGAGCTCCAGACGGACCCTGTCCTGCCCCGCACAGCCCGCCAGCTCCCTGGCCTCCCCTCCCGCAGCTCCAGAAACCTCTCCTGCGCCACCTCACCAGCTGACCTCGCGGGTTCCGAGCAGGAGGAGCGGTCGGGCGGCCTGGAAGGAGGGGAGGAGCACGTGTGCGGCCTGGTGCTGCCCCAGGAGGGGGGACCTGGCCCACTGGGGGCGACTGCCTGTCTCATGGCGGAAGCAGGGTTGCAGGGTGCGGCCCTGGCCTAGTGGGAGCAGGGGGACCTGACCTGGTGGGAACAGGGGGACCTGGCCTGGTGGGAGCGGGGGGCGGGACCTGGCCTGGTGGGAGCCAGTCGGGGGGGGACCTGGCCTGGTGGGGGCCGGGGGGCTGGACCTGGCCTGGTGGGAGCCAGTCGGGGGAGACCTGGCCTGGTGGGAGCGGGGGGCGGGACCTGGCCTGGTGGGAGCCAGTCGGGGGGGGACCTGGCCTGGTGGGAGCCGTGGGAGCCAGTTGAGGGGGACCTGGCCTGGTGGGGGTGGGGGGGGACCTGGCCTGGTGGGAGCCGGGGTTGGGGGGACCTGGCCTGGCGGGAACCGGGGTGGGGGGGACCTGTCCTCAGCCCTCCTCATGCTGAGCTCCTCCTGGCCACACTGGAGCTGGATTTACGTTGAACCTGAACCTTTGATGAAACATCAGACTACACCATACTTTGGTTAATATGCTTTTTTCTGTTGCAGAAGCCAAAGATGCTGACCAGAAAGATTAAACTCTGGGACATAAACGCCCACATCACCTGCCGCCTGTGTGGGGGATACCTCATCGACGCGACCACGGTGACCGAGTGTCTGCACACATGTGCGTGCAGAGCGTTCCGTCCTCTAACACTTGGGCTTCTTTCCCCAGAGCATTTACTCAAGCACAGAGCAAGACCCGGCAGCAGAAATAAAGGAGACCCTGAAAATGAATGAGAAGAGTTATCTGAAGTTAAAACACTGGGGGTAGTTTCAGTATAAGAGGTATCATTTGAGAAAGCTAAATAAAAGCAAGGGAAACTCAGTTGTTTGTATGTAACAGCTAAAGCACTACGTGTGGTGTGGCAGAATATCGGTCTCTAGTGGCCCAGAGTGTTTATTTTTGCCGTTTGCAAACGAATTCCTTAAACCTTGTGCTCCCTGCCCACCACGGCCGCTGGCCTGTTGCAGGCTTTAGCTTGCAGCTGGTGCTGAACTTGGGTGTCCTCCTCCTTCAAGCGCCGCCCCTCTCCCCCCGCCCCACCAGTCTTTACCAGCAGGCTGGGTCCTGGAGGGCTGGCCCAGGGTGCTGAGGGCACTTCCTAAGGTTAAGCGAATCCTCTGACAGTGAGGATCTTTGATCTTGTATTTCTCACTTTAGAAGATGCTTGCCAGTTTTGATAAAAATTTTATTTTAAAGGTAATTGTATTTTAGATATTGGCTTACAGTGCTTTATGTTACATTCACTGAATCTCATCCCATTTGGTCACGCAGAGAAGTTCTGGTGCTCTCTTAGGCTAACGTAGAATTTACCTGTTCCCTGCTGTGACGGGCGCCCCGTGATGGGCATGAGGGCGCCTTCCCCCTCCGGTCTGTGTCCTCCGTGGGAGGTGGGCCCAGGTGACGGGTGGCCCGGGACAGGGGGCCAGTGGGAGGAGGGCCCCCGCCCACTGCGGACGCCCGCCCCCCCGCAGTCTGCCGCAGCTGCCTGGTGAAGTACCTGGAGGAGAACAACACCTGCCCCACATGCAGGATCGTCATCCACCAGAGCCACCCCCTGCAGTACATAGGGTGAGCGCCTCGGGGCGGGGGGCCGTGCCGGAGGGGCTCTGCAGGAGGCGCGCCGGGCCCATTCCGCCCCCGTCCTGTCCTTGCGGCTCCACAGAGCTTTAGGAGAAGGCGGGGGGTCGGGGAGTAGGAGGTGCAGAGGATGTCGTGGGTGCTGGAGGCTGGCTCTGGGGTGTGTGTGTGTGTGTGGTCCACACGTTCACATCAACAGGAGGGTCCAGATGGGAGAGGTGCTCCTTGCACAGGTCCTGGCCAGGGACGTTTGAGAAAGCCCCCCTGGTCTGGCACAGCCCGAGACTGCCTGACCCCTGCAGGGCTTGAGAAGCCAGCGGGTGGGGGCGCTGGTCGCCAGTGGGTCCTGCCTGTGTCCTTCTCTGAGTGTTCTCAGCATCTGGAGTCCACACTCTGGTGTGTCAGCTTGGACCCAGTGTCACTCTTGCTGGCACAGACATTCTATGAGTGCAAACTAGAAGCAGAATTCAACTGAAGTTCCAGTTTGTGATTGCGGAGTGTGTTATTGTTACATGGAAAAGGTTTGAGAATTGGAGGATTGACGTTTCTGGCTAACCCACCTGTTCTGTTCTTTTGCCAGTCATGACAGAACCATGCAGGACATTGTTTACAAATTGGTCCCAGGCCTCCAAGAGGGTAAGTGTCAGAACCCCCCCCTGGACCCCCGTGTCCTCAGTAGGGCCTCCAAGGGCCTTTTCACTTGGGGGTCCTGGCTTTGGACGTCTTGCTTGGCCTGGCCTGAGCTCCCTGCCATCTGCTCGCTCGTCTCGTCCACCCTCGCTCACGCGTCTCTCTGCGTTTGGGGGGCACCCAGTGCCCGGCATGTGTGCAGCCCTGGCCAGGCCCGGAGGTGCAGAGCGGGGGGCGCCTCCTGCTTGTGCTGCCCAGAGGTGAAGCCAGGAGCCCTGTGTCAGCCAAGTTTAACAGGATTTAAACGTTAAATACAAGCTTTAAGTCAATCTTACGAGACTTGAAATACTATGTGGTATAAGTACCCTGAGAGTGGGAATGGATATTCTCTCCACAGTTCTGAGCCCTGAGACTGTCCTGTCCTGGGTGAAGGGTGGTCCACTCAGAGTGGGTGCTGGCTGGTGGGGCGGTGCCAGCTGATAAAACCTAGCTTTCTTTCCAGATACGAGGCAGCGGTTCATTAGGGAGTGCTTTCTCACCGTTGTGTTTCAGAAGGTTATAATTTAAAGAACAGGCTTCCTCTGTTAGCTCAGTAGATGTCACATCTGACTTTTAAGACACAACTTAGGAAGCAATACTGTTAGAGTTTTCTTCCACTGTTCGCAGAATTCATTCAGGAAAGAACTTAAGTTTTCTGAGTAAATATTTTTAGAAACTGTCATCTTTTTGATATTTGAAGGGTTTTCTACTTCCATGGTGCCTCAGATGGTAAGGAATCTGCCTGCAATGCAGGAGACCCGGTTCCGATCCCTGGATCAGGAAGGTCACCTGGAGAAGGGGATGGCTACCCACTCCAGTGTTCTTGCCTGGAGAATCCCATGGACAGAGGAGCCTGGCAGCTGCAGTCCATAAGATCACAAAGAGTCGGACATGACTGAGCAACTAACACTTTCTTTTCTAGTGCTGGGGAAAGGCAAAGAATACATGAAAATAAAATACTGATAGTGTTAAAAATTATTCTAGGGTGTCTTAAACACGCTAAGGTCTCATAAAGCACCCGGTGTGCTTACGACCTGGAGTCCAGAGCTGCCGGCTTGGCCCTTCTCCCTGTTGTTTCATCTAGAGAGGTTGCCATTTGTTCCCCAGAGAGGAGTCTTCTTGAAGCAGCACCTCTGTAAGCTGGGAGAGTGGTGCTGACTCCGTGTCAGCGTCAGGAGCTCGTGGGCGTGGCCGTCCTGTCTCTCACGGTTTGGCTGATCCCAGGCCCTCGGTCCCCAGCTTCCCGTGTGCGGGTGGGATGGAGAGGCCCCTCCCAGGGGGGACAGTCCACAGGACTTCACGGGTGTGGTCCTGCGGAGCTGCAGCTCATGAGCCCCGGTTTCTCAGTGTGTGTCCCTGCGTGTGTCCCAGAGTCTGTCCTAGGGTGCGTCCCAGCATGTGTCCTTGCATGTCACTGGTGTGTGTCCCTGCGTGTGTCCCTGCATGTCACCACCGTGTGTCCCTGTGTGTCCCAGCGTGTGTCACCTGCATGTCATCGGCATGTGTCCCTGCGTGTCACCTGCGTGTGTCCCCGTGTGTGTCCCTGCGTGTGTCCCCGTGTGTGTCCCTGCGTGTGTCCCCGCGTGTGTCCCCGTGTGTGTCCCTGCGTGTGTCCCCGCGTGTGTCCCTGCATGTGTTACCGGTGTGTGTCCCTGCATGTGTCTCCGGCGTATGTCCCTGCGTGTGTCCCCACGTGTGTCCCTGCGTGTGTTACCGGTGTGTGTCCCTGCGTGTCTCTGGTGTATGTCCCTGTGTGTCACTGGCGTGTGTCCCCGCATGTGTCCCTGCATGTGTTTCAGCGTGTGTCCCTGCGTGTGTTACCGGTGCGTGTCCCTGCGTGTGACTCTGGTGTATGTCCCTGCGTGTCACCAGCGTATGTCGCTGCGTGTGTCTCTGGTGTATGTCCCTGTGTGTGTCCCTGCGTGTCACCAGCATGTGTCCCTGCATTTGTTACCGGTACGTGTCCCTACATGTGACTCTGGTGTATGTCCCTGCGTGTGTCCCTGCGTGTCACCAGCATGTGTCGCTGCGTGTGTCCCCGCGTGTGTCCCCGTGTGTCCCCACATGTGTCCCTGCGTGTGTTTCAGCGTGTATCCCTGCGTGTGTTACCGGTGCGTGTCCCTGTGTGTGTCTCTGGTGTATGTCCCTGTGTGTGTCCCTGCGTGTCACCAGCATGTGTCCCTGCGTGTGTCCCCGCGTGTGTCCCCACATGTGTCCCTGCGTGTGTTTCAGCGTGTGTCCCTGCGTGTGTTACCGGTGCGTGTCCCTGCATGTGTCTCTGGTGTATGTCCCTGTGTGTGTCCCTGCGTGTCACCAGCATGTGTCCCTGCGTGTGTCCCCGCATGTGTCGCTGCATGTGTCCCAGCACAGCAGTTAGGTTAGATTTCTCTTGTGCTTCCGCGATTGGGAGGGGTGGTGGTGTCTCACGTGTGCTGTTGAGCGGGGTTCTGAGGCTCTACGGTCCCCCTGGACATGTCTGCTGCACAGGAGGAGGCTGGCAGGGAGGCACGCTTCTGATTGGCCTAGCCCACATTACCCGGTGCTACGCATGCAGGTGGTTTCTGATACTTCAGTGTTGGAAATAGGCTTTATCTCCTTAGGCACTTACCTGATTATTTCTTTGGGATACATTACTAGCAGTTTATGTAAGTCACCTTGATTCTGGGAAATATTGAGGGCAGGAGGAGAAGGGGGTGACAGAGGATGAGATGGTTGGATGCCATCACCGACTCAATGGACATGAGTTTGAGCAAGCTCCAGGAGGCAGTGAAGGACGGGAAGCCCGCAGGCTGCAGTCCATGGGGTCATAAACAGTTGCACACAGGTTAGCTACTGAACAACAACCTTCCTGAAAAGTTACCCCAATAGACATTTCTATACCTGTGTGTATCTGACATCGAGTCTTGTTATTTTCAATTCTTTTTCATTTAGATAGGTAAAAATTAAATAGGAATTAAAACCAGGTACAGACAGACCTCAGAAATACCGCAGGTTCAGCTTCAGACCATTGCGATAAAGCAAGCATCGCAATAGGGTGAATCACATCAATCTTTTGGTTTCCCAATGCATATAAAAGTTATGTTCACATTATACTGTGGGCTACTGAGTGTACAATAGCATTATGGCTAAAAAGTAGTGTACATCTCTTAGTTTAAAACACAAAACGAAAAAAACTAAAATAATAGCATCAAAGTCCCGATCACCGCTATCATAACAAATATTATCACAATGAAAAAGTGTAAAATACTGTGAGTGTTACCAACGTGGTGCAGACTGGGTTTTGTGTGTTTGGTCCCGGTGCCCCCCCGCTCTGCGCTGGCCCTCACGCGTCAGTCAGTTCTGAGAGGCCTCCCTGCTGCCGTCTTAGCCCGCTGCCGCACACGTTCGTGTTTTTCCTGCACAGTCAGGTGTTTTGCAGCGTCTGCCTGGCTCTAGGACGTGACCAGGGCATGTTCCTGGCCCTCACAGAGCTTGTGGTATTTAGGGAGAGAGACGTATAGTGACTTGAGCTCTACTGGGTCACCGGCCCGTAGGTCTTTTCCACAGTGCGCCTTGCGGTTACCGGTCTGGGTTAGATGTCCTTTGCTCCCTGCCACATGGCCCTGAGCAGCGGCTGCCGCTTTGTTACCTGGGTGTGACCCGCCCCTCAGTAGCCGCCTGTGTCAGAGTCGGCCCTTCCCAGGGGCGTGCGAGGACTCAGCCTGGACAGCTGTCCTCTCGCCGCCCGGCCCCACTCGTGTCTGAGGCCGCCGGGCAGGAGGCTGTGTGCTGCCCGCCTCCATCGCCTCCATCCAGTGGAGACTCCTCCCCTGTGGGGGGCGGCTCAGGCACACCTGGAGGCCTGTCCTGGGGGAGCCAGTGGCACCTACACTCACGGGGCCCGGGCCACACAGCTGGCAGCCTTCCTGGGGCACGGTCTAAAGTCGTCATTTCTCATGGGTAGCAGCCTTCAGACCTTTTCATCCAAACCTGCCCTTTTTTCATGTGATTGTGTGCAGAATTTTAATATAATCCATCACCTGCCTAAGATTAAGGATTACATGTTGACTTTTCATAGCGGAAATGAGAAAGCAGAGGGAATTCTACCACAAGTTAGGCCTGGAAGTGCCTGGAGATGTCAAGGGGGAGGCGTGCTCTGCAAAGCAGCACCTGGACCCCCACCGGAACGGTGAGTGCCTGTCTCCCCTGCACGCGCCCCTGCAGGCTGCTGACGGGCGCGCTGGCACCAGCGCCCGCGCGGCGCTGACGGGCGTGGGGGCCGCTGAGAGGCGGGCGCCCGGTCCCAGGGCTTATGTGCTGGGCCGCAGCGGGGACCTGCGGGGGCCCCGGCGCTGCCTGGAGGTGGGGTGTACGGGACCACATGAGCACGACGGGCCCCCAGGGCTCTCTCCCGGTTTGCCTGTTTGCTTGCAGAAAGGCCAGCTTCTCCTTGGCTTTGACAGAAAATTAATGGTGCATTGAATCTGTACGTATTGTAACAGTTTCTTCAAACCTTTGACTCCATGGGCCGCACAGGTGCCTAAGCACTGTGGTCTCTTCTGTGCACCTCTGAACACCTGAGAAGGGGAGGCCTTGGCTGCTGACCCAGAGGAGCGGGCGCTGCGCACCTGCAGGCTCGGGGCCCGGGGGTGAGGCCCCGAGGCAGCTCGGGGGCCAGGAATCCCATCTTTGCCGAGCTGGAGGCCAGACTTTTAAAGCCGTGCGGGACCAGCGTGAGCTCTGGGAGCCGTGCTGTTGGGCAGAGGTGAGAGGCGCCGCCCGGGTGGTGCCCGGCCGCCAGCACCCTGCCCAGGAGCCCCGGCCGCGCCTGCCCCCGCCGCAGCCTCGCGAGCGCGGCGACTGAAGCCCTGCCGACCGGCGCTCCTCCGACTCGGGCGCGCGTGCCTCCCGTCCCCGTGGGGCTTCACAGCGCGTGAGCGTTCTGTCGGGAAAAGCAACAGTTTACCACTTTGCATGTTCTGATTCAGTCTTTTCTGTTTCTGCTGAAAGGAGAAACCAAAGCGGATGACAGTTCGAACAAAGAAGCAGCAGAGGAGAAGCAGGAGGAAGACGGTGATTACCACCGGAGCGACGAGCAGGTGGGCGCGCGGCCCGGCCTCGGGGGCTCCCCTGACAGGCAGGGCCGGGAGGAAGGGAGCCGGCGGGCTCCCCTGACAGGCAGGGCCGGGAGGAAGGGAGCCGGCGGGCTCTCCTGACAGGCAGGGCCGGGAGGAAGGGAGCCGGCGGGCTCTCTCCTGACAGGAAGGGCCGCGAGGAAGGGAGCCGGCGGGCTCTCCTGACAGGAAGGGCCACGAGGAAGGGAGCCGGCGGGCTCCCCTGACAGGCAGGGCCGAGAGGAAGGGAGCCGGCGGGCTCTCCTGACAGGCAGGGCCGGGAGGAAGGGAGCCGCCGCCTCTCTCCTGACAGGAAGGGCCGGGAGGAAGGGAGCCGGCGGGCTCTCCTGACAGGAAGGGCCACGAGGAAGGGAGCCGGCGGGCTCTCCTGACAGGCAGGGCCGGGAGGAAGGGAGCCGGCGGGCTCTCCTGACAGGCAGGGCCGGGAGGAAGGGAGCCGGCGGGCTCTCCTGACAGGCAGGGCCGGGAGGAAGGGAGCCGGCGGGCTCTCCTGACAGGCAGGGCCGGGAGGAAGGGAGCCGGCGGGCTCTCCTGACAGGAAGGGCCGGGAGGAAGGGAGCCCGCGGGCTCTCTCCTGACAGGAAGGGCCGGGAGGAAGGGAGCCAGCGGGCTCTCCTGAGGGGCAGGGCCGGGAGGAAGGGAGCCGGCGGGCTCTCCCCTGACATGCTCTCCCCTGACAGGAAGGGCCGCGAGGAAGGGAGCCGGCGGGCTCTCCCCTGACAGGAAGGGCCGAGAGGAAGGGAGCCGGCGGGCTCTCCCCTGACAGGAAGGGCTGAGAGGAAGGGAGCCGGCGGGCTCTCCTGAGGGGCAGGGCCGGGAGGAAGGGAGCCGGCGGGCTCTCCCCTGACAGGAAGGGCCGGGAGGAAGGGAGCCGGCGGGCTCTCCCCTGACAGGCAGGGCCGGGAGGAAGGGAGCCGGCGGGCTCTCCTGACAGGCAGGGCCGGGAGGAAGGGAGCCCGCGGGCTCTCCTGACAGGCAGGGCCGGGAGGAAGGGAGCCGGCGGGCTCTCCTGACAGGCAGGGCCGGGAGGAAGGGAGCCGGCGGGCTCTCCTGACAGGAAGGGCCGGGAGGAAGGGAGCCGCCGCCTCTCCCCTGACAAGAAGGGCCGGGAGGAAGGGAGCCGGCGGGCTCTCTCCTGACAGGAAGGGCCGCGAGGAAGGGAGCCGGCGGGCTCTCCTGACAGGAAGGGCCACGAGGAAGGGAGCCGGCGGGCTCCCCTGACAGGCAGGGCCGAGAGGAAGGGAGCCGGCGGGCTCTCCTGACAGGCAGGGCCGGGAGGAAGGGAGCCGCCGCCTCTCTCCTGACAGGAAGGGCCGGGAGGAAGGGAGCCGGCGGGCTCTCCTGACAGGAAGGGCCACGAGGAAGGGAGCCGGCGGGCTCTCCTGACAGGCAGGGCCGGGAGGAAGGGAGCCGGCGGGCTCTCCTGACAGGCAGGGCCGGGAGGAAGGGAGCCGGCGGGCTCTCCTGACAGGAAGGGCCGGGAGGAAGGGAGCCGGCGGGCTCTCCCCTGACAAGAAGGGCCGGGAGGAAGGGAGCCGGCGGGCTCTCCTGACAGGCAGGGCCGGGAGGAAGGGAGCCGGGGGGCTCTCCTGACAGGCAGGGCCGGGAGGAAGGGAGCCCGCGGGCTCTCTCCTGACAGGAAGGGCCGGGAGGAAGGGAGCCAGCGGGCTCTCCTGAGGGGCAGGGCCGGGAGGAAGGGAGCCGGCGGGCTCTCCCCTGACATGCTCTCCCCTGACAGGAAGGGCCGCGAGGAAGGGAGCCGGCGGGCTCTCCCCTGACAGGAAGGGCCGAGAGGAAGGGAGCCGGCGAGCTCTCCCCTGACAGGAAGGGCTGAGAGGAAGGGAGCCGGCGGGCTCTCCTGAGGGGCAGGGCCAGGAGGAAGGGAGCCGGCGGGCTCTCCCCTGACAGGAAGGGCCGGGAGGAAGGGAGCCGGCGGGCTCTCCCCTGACAGGCAGGGCCGGGAGGAAGGGAGCCGGCGGGCTCTCCTGACAGGCAGGGCCGGGAGGAAGGGAGCCCGCGGGCTCTCCTGACAGGCAGGGCCGGGAGGAAGGGAGCCGGCGGGCTCTCCTGACAGGCAGGGCCGGGAGGAAGGGAGCCGGCGGGCTCTCCTGACAGGAAGGGCCGGGAGGAAGGGAGCCGCCGCCTCTCCCCTGACAAGAAGGGCCGGGAGGAAGGGAGCCGGCGGGCTCTCCTGACAGGCAGGGCCGGGAGGAAGGGAGCCGGGGGGCTCCCCTGACAGGCAGGGCCGGGAGGAAGGGAGCCGGCGGGCTCCCCTGACAGGCAGGGCCGGGAGGAAGGGAGCCGGCGGGCTCTCCTGACAGGCAGGGCCGGGAGGAAGGGAGCAGATGGGCGCATGGCCCGGGCCTCGGCCGGCTCTCCCCTCAGAGAGACGGGCCGGGAGGAAGGCACAGCAGAGATGGTGGTGTGCCAGTGGTTCTCCGAGTCTCCCCCCGACCATCCTCCTCCTCCCCTTTCTCCTCCTTCTCCGTTTGGCTGCACAGCTTGTGGGATCTTAGTTTCTAGGGGCTGAACCCGCGCCCTCAGCAATGAGAGCACCGCCTTGCAACCGCTGGACGGCCGGGCACGTCCCTTCTATGGCTAATTGCCAGAGTGACCCCTGCCCACTGCAGAATGCTTTAGGAACGAAACAGTTAAAGCAGATGTCTTCAGTGGGGAGTGGGGGGATGGCGTCTTCCACACAAACTGCAGTGAAAATAGCCAGGACACAGCCTGCTGCTGGTGGCACTCACTGCCAGGGGTCAAGCGAGAATCACGGGGCCCTCCCGGCGATCCTGGTGGGAGCGTGACGGTGTCGCACCTTCCCGTCGCGGGCTTCTCTTAGCGCACCTTGACTTGGCGCCTCCAGTGGTCCTCACACGCCCTGATGGAACAGTTGTCTCATCAGCGTCAGAATAAGAAAATGTCAGCCCTCACTGTCCCTCAGCGTGATTTGGGAGGTCCCGGCCCCAACAGTGAGGAGACGGGAACGTGAGCTGGGCGTGCTGTGACTCTCGGGCGCACACCTGTGACTCAGCTCCTCGAGGTGCTGAGACCCCTTTTCCAGTGGTAGGACCAGCGTGTCAGAGTCAGAGGGTGGGTGGCTTTGTTCAGAAAATTAATAAGAACTTTAATGCAGCCTAGCAATAAATGTGAGAGACCAAAACAAAGATGCCAGAACCTTCTGGAAGAACACAGAGAGAATTGCATAACTGGGTGTTCCTGGATGGAAGGTTGACCTTAGGATTCGAGTTCTCCCGAAATTAATCTCAGTGGTTGTGATTGTAATCAGTTTTATAAATAAGAATGTAACCAACTGCTTCTGAAGCTCATCTGAAAGAGGAGAAAGTCAGCAATCGCCATGAGAACTTAGGGTCTTGGCTGTAGCAGAATATATGTGTAACATATCCGCACACACACATTTATACATATAGGCTCCTTAGGAGACAC
Source organism: Capricornis sumatraensis (assembly GCF_032405125.1). Lineage (NCBI taxonomy): Eukaryota > Metazoa > Chordata > Mammalia > Artiodactyla > Bovidae > Capricornis > Capricornis sumatraensis. The sequence continues at coordinate 119,839,454 of NC_091075.1, read as the reverse complement.
TGAGATTCAGCTCCAGACCATTGTAGTAAAACAAATCATGAGTTTTTTTATTTCCCAGTGCTTATAAAAGTTATGCTTCCACCGTATTGTGGTCTGTCAAGCGTGAGGTTTTGTTATATCTAAAAAACGTTGTTTAGTCGCTAAGTTGTGCCCGAGTCTTTTGCAACCCCATGGACTGTAACCCTCAAGGCTCCTCTGTCCATAGGATCTCCCAAGCACAAATACTGCAGCCAGTTGCCGTCTCCTTCTCCAGGGGATCTTCCCAACCCAGGGATCGAGCCCACGTCTCGTGCATCTCCTGCATTACAGGCGGATTCTTTACCACTGAGCCACCCAGGAAGCCCTCAGTTCAGCTCAGTGCAGTGCAGTCGCTCAGTCGCGTCCAACTCTGTGCGACCCCATGAACCGCAGCACGCCAGGCCTCCCTGTCCATCACCAACGCCCAGAGTTCACTCAGACTCACGTCCATTGAGTCAGTGATGCCATCCAGCCATCTCATCCTCGGTCGTCCCCTTCTCCTTCTGCCCCCAATCCCTCCCAGCATCAGAGTCTTTGCCAATGAGTCAACTCTTGGCATGAGGTGGCCAAAGTACTGGAGTTTCAGCTTCAGCATCATTCCTTCCAAAGAAATCCCAGGGCTGATCTCCTTTAGAATGGACTGGTTGGATCTCCTTGCAGTCCAAGGGACTCTCAAGAGTCTTCTCCAATGCCACATTTCAAAAGCATCAGTTCTTCGGCGCTCAGCCTTCTTCACAGTCCAACTCTCACATCCATACATGACCACAGGAAAAACCATAGCCTTGACTAGACGGACCTTAGTCGGCAAAGTAATGTCTCTGCTTTTGAATATGCTATCTAGGTTGGTCATAACTTTCCTTCCAAGGAGTAAGTGTCTTTTAATTTCATGGCTGCAGTCACCATCTGCAGTGATTTTGGAGCCCAAAAAAATAAAGTCTGACATTTTCTGCTGTTTCCCCATCTATTTCCCATGAAATGATGGGACCAGATGCCATGATCTTCGTTTTCTGAATGTTGAGCTTTAAGCCAACTTTTTCACTCTCCACTTTCACTTTCATCAAGAGGCTTTTTAGTTCCTCTTCGCTTTCTGCCATAAGGGTGGTCTCATCTGTATATCTGAGGTTATTGATATTTCTCCCGGCAATCTTGATTCCAGCTTGTGGTTCTTCCAGTCCAGCATTTCTCATGATGTACTCTGCATAGAAGTTAAATAAGCAGGGTGACAATATACAGCCTTGACATACTCCTTTTCCTATTTGGAAGCAGTCTGTTGTTCCATGTCCAGTTCTAACTGTTGCTTCCTGACCTGCATACAGATTTCTCAAGAGGCAGGTCAGGTGGTCTGGTATTCCCATCTCTCTCAGAATTTTCCACAGTTAATTGTGATCCACACAGTCAAAGGCTTTGGCATAGTCAATAAAGCAGAAATAGATGTTTTTCTGGAACTCTCTTGCTTTTTCCATGATCCAGCAGATGTTGGCAATTTGATCTCTGGTTCCTCTGCCTTTTCTAAAACCAGCTTGAACATCAGGAGGTTCATGGTTCACGTACTGCTGAAGCCTGGCTTGGAGAATTTTGAGCATTACTTTACTAGCATGTGAGATGAGTGCAGGGAAGCCCTCAGGGGAAAAAAAAAATTAGGTACATTCCTTAATTAAAAGATACTTTATTGCCAAACAATGCTAGCCATCATCTACGACAAACATTCAATTCATAAAAAACGCAGTATCTGTGAAGTGCAATAAAGCAAAGTCTGCCTATATATATTTTCTGTCATTTCGCAGCTCAGTGGTAAAGAACCTGTCTGCAGTGCAGGAGATACACAAGACGTGGGTTTGATCCCTGGCCTGGGAAGAGCCCCTGGAGAAGGAAATGGCAACTCACTCCAGTATTCTTGCCTGGAAAATCCCATGGACAGAGGAGCCTGGCAGGCTACACTCTATAGGGTTGAAGAGAGTCGGATACTACTGAGCAACTAGACACACATACGTATATAAACACTGGGGTGCGGGACACCTCCCGGGGGTCCACGTCTCCGCCTTTCTGGGCTCTGAGAGTTACTTCCTGTTGGACTCAGAGGTCTTGCTGTGGTCTGGGTCAGGCTGCTGACCCAGCCTCTTCAGGTGCAGGGTGGGCCATCTTGTTAACCCCTGTTCTGTCAGTTTTAAACCTCCAGTGTTTATCTTTATTGTTACTAAATTTTGCCTTTTTTATCACAAACATGCCAAAAAGGTGTCTGTGTGATCGGCTGCTTTCAGAAGAGCCAGCAGGCTGTCTCGGGAACGGGGGAACGGGCCCCACTGCGCCCCTTGGAGGCCACAAGTCCACGCCAGCCTGAGCCTTGTGCACTGGTCTGTTGCTCGCCCCAAGAAACGTAGGGCGGGGGTGGCCTTGGCCCCAGACGGGCCTGCTGGGGCCCCCAGGTGTGAGGAGCAGGGGGGGGCGGGCCCCCCAGGCGGGAGGAGCAGGGGGTGGGGCGGGCCCCCAGGTGTGAGGAGCAGGGGCGGGGTGGGCCCCCAGGTGTGAGGAGCAGGGGCGGGGTGGGCCCCCAGGTGTGAGGAGCAGGGGGGGGCGGGTCCCCAGGTGTGAGGAGCAGGGGGGGGCGGGTCCCCAGGTGTGAGGAGCAGGGGCGGGGTGGGCCCCCAGGTGTGAGGAGCAGGGGGGGGCGGGTCCCCAGGTGTGAGGAGCAGGGGGGGGCGGGTCCCCAGGTGTGAGGAGCAGGGGCGGGGCAGGGTCCCCAGGTGTGAGGAGCAGGGGCGGGGTGGGCCCCCAGGTGTGAGGAGCAGGGGGGGGCGGGTCCCCAGGTGTGAGGAGCAGGGGGGGGCGGGTCCCCAGGTGTGAGGAGCAGGGGGGGGCGGGTCCCCCAGGTGTGAGGAGCAGGGGCGGGGCAGGGTCCCCAGGTGTGAGGAGCAGGGGCGGGGTGGGCCCCCAGGTGTGAGGAGCAGGGGCGAGGCGGGCCCCCAGGTGTGAGGAGCGGGGGGGGCGGGCCCCCCAGGCGGGAGGAGCAGGGGGCGGGGCGGGTCCCCAGGTGTGAGGAGCAGGGGTGCGGGTCCCCCAGGTGTGAGGAGCAGGGGGGGCGGGCCCCCCAGGTGTGAGGAGCAGGGGGTGGGGCGGGCCCCCAGGTGTGAGGAGCAGGGGGTGGGGCGGGCCCCCAGGTGTGAGGAGCAGGGGGGGGCGGGCCCCCAGGTGTGAGGAGCAGGGGGTGGGGCGGGCCCCCAGGTGTGAGGAGCAGGGGGGCGGGCCCCCAGGTGTGAGGAGCAGGGGGGGCGGGTCCCCCAGGTGTGAGGAGCAGGGGGGGCGGGTCCCCAGGCGGGAGGAGCAGGGGCGGGGTGGGGCGGCCAGGCTGGAGCCTGGGATGGGCGGGGACCGGGCGGCAGGGCTTTGGGCAGGTGGAGGTGCAGGTGCCCAGGGACGCACTCCAAGGCAAACCTGGGGGACTTGCTGAGCTCTACCGACCCGGGCCCTGAGTCTCCATGTTTATGATGTAGCCACAAACCACAGACACTGAAAAACAGGCGTCTTTGCGCAGCCTCCTTTCCTCAGTTAAAAATGCCTTCTGAGGTGGTTTTTGAGGTGCGCCATGTGGCCACTTCCTCCAGTTGCCGTGGTACGTGGCGCCGCGGTGGGCCCCGTGGTGTGTCCTGGGCACTTGCGTGGCTCAGGCCTCGGAACAAGGATTCTGCTGTTTCCTGTCTGGTGTTCTGACTATTCCAGTCCTCACAGACTCCTGGGTGCTGGCCTTGGTCTTCCTGGCACATCTCCACGCTCTGTTCATGCCAGACTCCAGGGTCTGTGATCTGTTTCATTGCCCGTCCGCCTCCAGCTCCTGGGGCGGCCCTTGGTTCCTTCACACGCAGATTCTTGCCGTGTTCATGGGTGTGTGTTGCATGTTCTGATGTAGTCATTTCACAGGAACTGTATGTATCTGTTTAGCTTTGGTATCAAGGGGAGAAGTCTCAGAGCTGAAGATAGTCTCTCTGTCCCATTTTTATTCTCTAGGAAAGTTTGTATAAGATTGAGAACATCCATTTTATTGAATATTTTGCTTAAGCTTCCCGTGAAGCCACCAGATCTTAGCTGTGAAAAGAAGAGAAGTGAAAAGCAAAGGAGAAAAAGAAGCATCTGAATGCAGAGTTCCAAAGAATAGCAAGGAGAGATAAGAAAGCCTTCCTCAGCGATCAATGCAAAGAAATAGATGAAAACAACAGAATGGGAAAGACTAGAGATCTCTTCAAGAAAATTAGAGATACCAAGGGAACATTTCATGCAAAATTGGGCTTGATAAAGGGCAGAAATGGTCTGGACCTAACAGAAGCAGAAGATATTAAGAAAAGGTGGCAAGAATACACAGAAGAACTGTACAAAAAAGATCTTCACAACCAAGATAATCACAATGGTATGATCACTCACCTAGAGACAGACATCCTGGAGTGTGAAATCAAGTGGGCCTTAGAAAGCATCACTGCGAACAAAGCTAGTGGAGGTGATGGAATTCCAGTTGAGCTATTTCAAATCCTGAAAGATGATGCTATGAAAGTGCTGCACTCAATATGCCAGCAAATTTGGAAAACTCAGCTGTGGCCACAGGACTGGAAAAGGTCAGTTTTCATTCCAGCCCCAAAGAAAGGCAATGCCAAAGAATGCTCAAACTACCGCACAATTGCACTCATCTCACATGCTAGTAAAGTAATGCTCAAAGTTCTCCAAGCCAGGCTTCAGCAGTACGTGAACCATGAACCTCCTGATGTTCAAGCTGGTTTTAGAAAAGGCAGAGGAACCAGAGATCAAATTGCCAACATCTGCTGGATCATGGAAAAAGCAAGAGAGTTCCAGAAAAACATCTATTTCTGCTTTATTGACTATGCCAAAGCCTTTGACTGTGTGGATCACAATTAACTGTGGAAAATTCTGAGAGAGATGGGAATACCAGACCACCTGACCTGCCTCTTGAGAAATCTGTATGCAGGTCAGGAAGCAACAGTTAGAACTGGACATGGAACAACAGACTGCTTCCAAATAGGAAAAGGAGTATGTCAAGGCTGTATATTGTCACCCTGCTTATTTAACTTCTATGCAGAGTACATCATGAGAAATGCTGGACTGGAAGAACCACAAGCTGGAATCAAGATTGCCGGGAGAAATATCAATAACCTCAGATATGCAGATGAGACCACCCTTATGGCAGAAAGTGAAGAGGAACTAAAAAGCCTCTTGATGAAAGTGAAAGAGGAGAGTGAAAAAGTTGGCTTAAAGCTCAACATTCAGAAAACGAAGATCATGGCATCTGGTCCCATCACTTCATGGGAAATAGATGGGGAAACCGTGGAAACAGTGTCAGACTTTATTTTGGGGGGGGTTCCAAAATCACTGCAGATGGTGACTGCAGCCATGAAATTAAAAGACACTTACTCCTTGGAAGGAAAGTTATGACCAACCTAGATAGCATATTCAAAAGCAGAGACATTACTTTGCTGACTAAGGTCCGTCTAGTCAAGGCTATGGTTTTTCCTGTGGTCACGTATGGATGTGAGAGTTGGACTGTGAAGAAGGCTGAGCACCAAAGAATTGATGCTTTTGAAGTGTGGTGTTGGAGAAGACTCTTGAGAGTCCCTTGGACTGCAAGGAGATCCAACCAGTCCATCCTAAAGGAGATCAGCCCTGGGTGTTCTTTGGAAGTAATGATGCTAAAGCTGAAACTCCAGTACTTTGGTCACTTCATGCGAAGAGTTGACTCATTGGAAAAGACTTTGATGCTGGGAGGGATTGGGGGCAGGAGGAAAAGAGGACGACAGAGGATGAGATGGCTGGGTGGCTTCACGGACTCGATGGACGTGAGTCTGAGTGAACTCCGGGAGATGGTGATGGACAGGGAGGCCTGGCATGCTGCAGTTCGTGGGGTCGCAAAGAGTCAGACACGACTGAGTGACTGAACTAACTAGGAAGATTTTAAATTATGTTAAATTTGCTTAATGATTTTAATCCTACTCGAATCTTTTCTTTTTAAGATTATTTGATAAGTTATATTTTTTCTAGGAAAGTTTGTACTTGGACTTAGGTTTTCACAGAATTCTTTTGTCTGTCGTTGGGCTTTGCAAGTGCCTGGTTATTTCTCCATTGCTCTTCCTAGTATCCCACTGGTGTCTTCTGCTTTTTTGGTCGTTCTTGCCAGAGATGGAGCCACATTCTTTTCTGTTAATCATTTCTTTCTGCTCTGTGTTCTCTCTTGTTCCTTCTCTACTTTCTTGAGTTGAACATTCTTATATGCATTGGAAATTTTGAACATCAAATCTTAGAAACAAGGTGGCAGTAATCAAAACATTGTGTTGCAGGTGTTAAGGTAGATTTTTTAATCATTGTGGAGTGTGAAAATAAGCCCTTAGATTCAAGGTCATTTGGTTCCAGCACAGGTGCCATGGCCCTTCCTGAGGAAAGAACAGTGTCTTGGATGGTGCTGGGACAGCTGGACACCGGCATGCAGAAGACTCCCCCACGCCCCGGCCTCTCATGATGTGGAAAGAAAGTGAAAGTCGTGCAGAAGATTCCCCCACGCCCCCGCCTCTCGCGACGTGGAAAGTGAAAGTGAAAGTCGTGCAGAAGATTCCCTCACGCCCCCGCCTCTCGCGACGTGGAAAGTGAAAGTGAAAGTCGTGCAGAAGATTCCCCCATGCCCCCGCCTCTCGCGACGTGGAAAGTGAAAGTCGTGCAGAAGATTCCCCCACGCCCCGGCCTCTCATGACGTGGAAAGAAAGTGAAAGTCGTGCAGAAGACTCCCCCACGCCCCCGCCTCTTGCGACGTGGAAAGTGAAAGTCGTGCAGAAGATTCCCCCACGCCCCGGCCTCTCATGACGTGGAAAGAAAGTGAAAGTCGTGCAGAAGACTCCCCCACGCCCCCGCCTCTCGCGACGTGGAAAGTGAAAGTCGTGCAGAAGATTCCCCCACGCCCCCGCCTCTTGCGACCTGGATAGAAAGTGAAAGTCATGCAGAAGATTCCCCCACGCCCCCGCCTCTCGCGACGTGGAAAGTGAAAGTCGTGCAGGAGATTCCCCCACGCCCCCGCCTCTCGCGACCTGGATAGAAAGTGAAAGTCATGCAGAAGATTCCCTCACGCCCCCGCCTCTCGCGACGTGGAAAGTGAAAGTCGTGCAGAAGATTCCCCCACGCCCCCGCCTCTTGCGACCTGGATAGAAAGTGAAAGTCATGCAGAAGATTCCCCCACGCCCCCGCCTCTCGCGACGTGGAAAGTGAAAGTCGTGCAGAAGATTCCCCCACGCCCCCGCCTCTTGCGACCTGGATAGAAAGTGAAAGTCATGCAGAAGATTCCCTCACGCCCCCGCCTCTTGCGACCTGGATAGAAAGTGAAAGTCGTGCAGAAGATTCCCCCACGCCCCCGCCTCTCGCGACGTGGAAAGTGAAAGTGAAAGTCGTGCAGAAGATTCCCTCACGCCCCCGCCTCTTGCGACCTGGATAGAAAGTGAAAGTCGTGCAGAAGATTCCCCCACGCCCCGGCCTCTCGCGACGTGGAAAGTGAAAGTGAAAGTCGCTCAGTTGCACCCAACTCTTTGGGACCCCATGGACTATACAGTCTGTGGAATTCTCCAGGCCAGAAAACTGGAATGGTTAGCCTTTTCCTTTTCCTTTTCCAGGGGATCTTCCCAACTCAGGGATCGAACCCAGGTCTCCTGCATTGCAGGTGGATTCTTTCCCAACTGATCTATCAGGGAAGCCCAAGTTAACTCAAAATGTAAGGGCTCAAACCTGGAAACCTTGCAGGAAAACACGAGAGAAACTCCTTAGCTTCTTGGGTTAGGCTTGTAGTTCTCAAATCCAAAGCCAAGAACACAACTTCAGGAAAGAAAACTGATGAAAGAAAATTCATCAGATGAAGAAATACTGCTCCTGGGACTCCCTGGCAGACCAGTGGCTAAGATTCTGTGTTTCCCCTGTGAGGCACAGGTCAGCTACTGGTCAGGGAGCTGAGATCCCTCAAGCCATATGGTGCAGCCAAAAGGAGTTGCTGCTCTTCAGAAGACACTACCGAGAAAAATTTTAAAAGCCACAGACTGGGAGAAAATACTAGCAAAGGACATTCCTGAAAAGGACTTTTATCTAGAATATGCAGCTCTTAACTCAGTAAGAAGATGAACAGTCCAGTTACCAAAGTGGCAGACATTTCATCAGAGAACAGATACAAGTGTTTAATAGTTACATTCCCTGGTGGCTCAGCTGGTAAAGAATCTGCCTGCAGTGTGGGAGACCTCGGTTCCATCCCTGGGTTGGGAAGATCCCCTGGAGAAGGGAAGGGCTACCCAGTCCAGTATTCAGGCCTGGAGGATTCCATGGACAGAGGAGCCTGGCAGGCTACAGTCCATGGGGTCTCAAAGAGTCAGATTTGACTGAGCAGCTTTCACTAATAGTCACAAGAAAATGTGTTCAACATCATTAGTCATTAGGAAAATACAAATTAAAACCATAATGAAATAGCATTTTACACTCACCAAGATGGCTGTAATCCAAAAAGTGGTGACAGGTGTTAGCAAGGAGGCGGAGAAGTGGGTCAGCAATGTAAGGTGCTGCCGTGCACTTGAGTCTCCGCACTTGACCGTGTGGAAGAAGTCAGATGGGGGGACTGTGCTGCGTGATCCCATCTGTAGACCATCCAGGAGAGGCTGGTCCACAAACGCAGGCAGGGGTGGCTGGGGCGGACTGACCGCCAAAGCCGCGAGGGTCTTTATGAGGTGATGGGTCTGACCTCAGACTGGGTGGCGTGGTGGTTGCACAACTCTTAAGTTGACTAAAAATTACTGAATTGTATACTTAAAACATACATGTAAATTGTACTGCAATGAAGCCGTTAAAAAATTACAGACGTGCTTTTAACTTAGTGTATTTAAATAGGTAATACATTTGGGGACTTCCTCGTGGTTCAGTGGCTACGACTCCCCTGCAGGGGGCCTGGGTTCAATCCCTGGTCTGGGAAATAAGGTCCTGCATGTGGTCCAGTTTGGTCGTACGGTCCAGAGGGCAGTGTTGCGTGAGAGGGTTATGTGTTACTGTCCCGAATCCCGCTTCATAGGGGTGCGCTTTGTGGCCACGCCCGTGTTTGCACAGCCCGGGCTTCCCAGAGCTCTGTGCAGCTCTGCGCCCCCTCCTCCCTGGGGGCCCACCCCACGGCCTCCTGCTCCTGCTGTTGGGGGGCCTGTGCCTGCTTTCTCTGGCCGACCTCTGCATTTTTTAAAAGTCCAGAATCAATGCGAGTCTCCTGCCGCCTGGGCGCCTCCTTAGCCCCAGCCAGGCCGTCTGCGTCCGGCTCTTTCTTCCTGGGCTGCCGCTTCTCGTCTCTCATGCTTCTGCTCTGCCTTCGTTTGCGGGTGACTTCACCGCGCTTCCTCTCTGAGTGCGTGCACTTCTTGTCTGAATGCGTGCTCGTGCTCTGCCTTCGTTTGCGGGCGGCGTCGCCCCGCTTCCTCTCTCAGCTAGCGTAGCTCTCCCTCTGGCGGCGTGGTGTGAAGCCCCGTGGCCGGGCTCAGCGCCTGAGCGCTGGCCCCTCATGCAGGCACGCCCAGCCCCTGGGCCTGGGTCCCCTGTGCGCCAAGGGGTGCAGGTCCCCTCTGACTTCCTTCCTGGAGTTGAGGGTTTAACGTCTTGCATCATTTGGGGGACCCTTCTGCCTTTAGTTTCTCGTTCTCCCCTGGTCTCTGGCGATTTTCAGACTCTGGTCTGCCTTCGTGCGTCTCACCTCTCCTTTATTTTCCTATTTCAGTTGACGCCTTGGTGTCTGCGCTTCTTTTGGGTCGTTTGCTCGCATTGATCTTTCAGAACATTGGTCTGCGTTCAGCTGAAACTAACCTGTGGTTTGACCGTCCATTGAGTTTTTAATTTGAATGAATGTGTTTTTTATTTTTAGAAGTTATATTTGAATATCTTTCATACCTGCCTGTTCTTTATTCATGGTGTTATATTTTTAATTCCTTCTTTCATATCTAATAATTTTAGCCGTGTATATTTCAGTTATTAATGACTCTCTTGTTTGAGTCTGGGGGGTCTGGTTTTCCGGCACACCCTAACCATTCCTGGAGGAAGCCTCACCCCTGAGCGAGGCGAGGCGTCTCAGGTGGGGCCAGCTCAGCAGTGCAGCGTGGCCAGGCTGTCCCTCCACTGCGTCTGCGTCCGGAGTCCCCTTGCTTAGTTTGTTGTCTTGAAGTTCCTTGTCACACGCTGAGGACTCTGGCCCACTGAACTCTTGATCTCCTGAAAGGCAGCCGTGAGCTTGAGACTCTGACCCACTGAACTCTTGATCTCCTGAAAGGCAGCCGTGAGCTTGAGACTCTGACCCACTGAACTCTTGATCTCCTGAGGGGTAGCTGGCCGAGCATGCTGCCTCCTGGTGACCCGCCCTGGATGTGGGGTCCGTGGTGCCGCCGTGTGTGATGTCTTTGCTGAGTCCCCCGCCTTCTAGTGAGCTGGATGAGCGTGATGGGCCCCTTGGTGGCCCTTCTGGGCGTGGGCCGTGGTGCCTGCCTTGTGATGTCTCTCCTCGTCGTTCCTGCGGAACACTTGGCCTCTGTGGCGCCGCGTGTGTGTCCCGCCGGCTAGAGCTTTGACAACAGGACTTCCGCCTTTCTCAGCTCATCTCTGAGGCCAGCGTGCACTGCCACGCTAAGCAAACAATTCTCGGGCTCCCTTTGCTTATTTCCTTATTTATTTTGTTCTCCCGTTTCTTCTATTTATTTGTTTTTTTAATTTTTATTTTCACTTTTATTTTACTTTACAATACTGTATCGGTCCTGCCATACATCGACATGAATCCGCCACGGGTATACATGATGGGGTTTACTTTAAAGAACTGTATTAATAAAACAATTAATAATGTTAGATTGTTTTTCACAAAGTGGCAAAAAAAAACAGATTTTAAGGTAGTGTGTTTAGGTCAAAACAGATTTATGATTTCCAAAACGTCTGCAGTCTTAGACTGAACGGGATCGGTAGATGGCTGAGAGAGCCTCCAGGGAGCAGCCCTGTGGAGACCCTCAGTGCACCTCCCCAGCTGAGCCCTCTCTCTTGCAGGTGAGCATCTGTCTGGAGTGCAACAGTAGCAAACTGCGGGGCTTAAAGCGAAAATGGATCCGCTGCTCAGCCCAGGCCACAGTCCTGCATCTGAAGAAGTTCATTGCCAAAAAACTTAACCTCTCGTCTTTCAACGAGGTAAACAGGAACTGTGACGAGTCACTTCTTATCTGTAGAAGCGACCCTTCAGAAGTTCTTTGGGTTTGTTTGCTTTTTACAGTTTTGCTTGGAGATTTTCAAGCAGGAAAAACAGTCTTGTCTGTTTCCTACTCCCAGTTAGTGTGATAGTAGATAGTGGTTAGGGCAGTGGAGGCCCAGAGCCCATGAATGTGGAGGCTACGGCTAAGAGAAGAGGAAGTGCCATCGGGGTGGCAGGGAGATACGTTACAGGTGCTCACCACAAGAGAGAGTCTGGACTTTAATTTCACAAACAGATGGATGAGAGTGGATAGAATGGGTGGGTTGACAGAGGATACTTCCAAGTTCTGATGAATGCTGAGACTAAAAGAAAACCTGTGCTTTAGTGTGCAGAGCAGGGCGGTCCCAGAGGGAGAGCGAGCATGCTCGCTAGAGGTGTCGGACGCCCTCCTGAGGGCATTCGCTTCTGCTCTAGCGTGGCTTGTCCGCAGGAGCTGGCCGTGCAGAAGCGTCATGAAAAGGCACCGTGGGATGTAAAGCCAGGGACTCGTGATGAAAACAGCCCTCAGGCTGCGAGGAAAGTGGTGTCACAGTCCAGAAAAAGAGGCAGGAGAGGCCAGTTGGGGAGAGTCTGGCAGAAGCCCCAGGAGAGCAGGCCAGTGAGGACAGAGAGAGGAGGCCAGCTCCTGAGATGTGTGTCAGAGAAGAGTGGGGTGGACGTGGCGCCCATGGAGCTGTGTCCACACCCCAACCCCACAACCTGTAATCGTGATCTATTAGGAAAAAAGGTCTTTCGAGATGCAATGAAGTTAAGGGTCTTTAGATGGAATACTCCTGGATTGACCCTAAACCCGATGGCATGTGCCCGTACAAATGTGAGGCAGGGGGGAGTACGAGACACGCAAAGAGGAGAAGGCGGTATGAAGATGGAGATGAGGTCGGGGTGATGTGACCACGAGCCGAGGGAGGCCTGGAGGCCCCAGAAGCTGGTCTAGTTTCTTCTTGGTGCCTATAACAAAATGTTAGAGGAGAGGGATGAGTTCAAGAATGAGCTGCCAAACAAAGAGGAGCCTACAGCCCATTGAGTCTGTAAAAAGACAGTAATATTAGAAATCTGACTGTTAGAAAACACTCCAGAGAGAAGGCCAAGTGTGTAGCTGCTCACCCTTTCGCTAAAGGGTTTAGTTGCTTGACTCACGGCGGCTCAGCTGTCTCATGGGAGGAGTAGAGAGAGGAGTTATCCGCGAGAGATCCACAAAGGATTTTCATGTCAGTGGCCTGGATCTGGGACATACCCGGAAGACCCACAGTGTTTTTAAGAACGTGGTATCAGCAGAACCACCACCAACTTGGGCTGAAGGGGACAGAAACAGGAAGAAATGAGAGAAGGCTATCAGACTTCCAAAATCCTACCAGTAGGAAATAGGCTGGTAAGAGCTGCTCAGCTGCCAAGGTGAGCAACCCCAGAGGGTAAGGCCAACACGGGCCCAAGAGAGCAGAACCTCGACCCGCAGTGATGTGTTCTCAGATCTTGAGACCAAATGGAATTTCCATTCTGGATTTCAAATGTTATGGAGACCAGTGATGTCTTTATGCCTTCTAATATCTCTCTCTTTTGGACTAAGAATACCTATCCTGTCCCCCACTTGGATTTTGGAAGCAAATAATGTGTTTTCTAGTTTCACAGACTCACAGCTAGAGAGGAATTTTTCCTCAGGATGAATCATACTCAGAGTCTCACCCATAGCTGATTCCTGTGATGTAGAAAATAAGCCCTGAGACTTTGGACTGATGGTGTGAAGATGAGATTTGGGGATCTGGAGTTGATGCTAGAGTGGCTTGAGCCTCTTTGAGCTAAAAAAAATGCATGCAGGGTGGATGTGGGTTTTATGGGGTCAGAGGGCAGACTTGTAGTAGGTTAAGTGGTAACCCTGCAAAATACATTCCCTCTGTAACCCTGAGGGCATCTGAATACATCTTTATTTGAAAAAAGGTCTTTGTAGACATGCAAAGGATGTTGGAGTGAAGAGACCTCCTGGATTATCCAGGCAGGCCGTAAATCCAGGGATGGTGCCCTTAGAAGAGCAGACACAAATTGTCTCAGTAGATTTTAAAGGATGTTACACAAAGTGTCTTCTCATACCACAGCTGCATGAGGTTGGAAATCAATAACCAAAGGAAAGCTAGGAAATTCACAAAATTGTGGAAATTAAGCAACCAGTGGATCAAAGGAGAAATCAAAGAGTGATTAGAAAATATTAGAGACAAAAAAAATAAGAATCCAACACACCAAAACTAATGATGCGTTGGAAGCAGTGCTACGGGGGAGGCTTATAGCTGTAAACACAGTGAAGCCAACGAAGATCTCAAATCAACAGCCTCAGTTTACAACGTAAGGGTCTAGAAGACTAAGCTAACCCTAAAGCTAGCAGAGAGAAAAGTAAAGAAGGATTAGAGCAGAAATAAAATAGAGAATAAACGACAGAGAAGACCAACAGCTTCTCCAAAAGATCGACAGTATTGACAGACTCTGAGCTAGAGGGACTGAGACAGAGGGCTTGAGTCATGTCAGCTGAAACAGAAGTCGGGACATCACTGCTGCTGAGTCTTCAGATACAGATTTTCAGAGAGCACTCTGAGCAGTTGTATGCCAGCAGATTGGATGACCTAGATGAGATGGACAGATGCCTAGAAACACAAAGCCTACCACGACAGTCACAAAGAAATAAGAAATTTGAATAGACCTGTAACTGGTAAGGAGATTGAATCACCAGTCAGAAAATCTTGCAACAACAAAAAAAGTCCTGGACCTGATGGCGTCCCTGAATTCTACCAAGCATTTAAAAAGCTACTATCAATCCTTCTCAAACTTTTCTAAAAGGTTGAGGAGGAGGACCACTTCCTAACTCATTTCATGATTTCAGCATAACCCTGAGAAAGCCAGATAAAGACACTACGAGGAAACTGCACAGAATCCCTTGTTAACACTGATGCAAAAAATCCTCCACAAAATAGTAATAAACAGAATTCAACATATTAAAAGGATTTACACACCATACCTAAGTGGGCTTCAAGGGATTAGGTCTGATAGAGTACCTGAAGAACTATGGATGGAGGTTTGTGACATTGTATAGGAGGCAGTGATCAAGACCATCCGCAAGAAAAAGGAATGTAAAAAGGCAAAATGACTGTCTAAGGAGGCCTTACAAATAGCTATGAAAAGAAGAGAGGCTAAAGGCAAAGAAGAAAAGGAAAGATATACCCATCTGAATGCAGAGTTCCAAAGAATAGCAAGGAGAGATAAGAAAGCCTTTCTCAGTGATCAATGCAAAGAAAAAGAGGAAAACAATAGACTGGGAAAGACTAGAGATCTGTTCAAGAAAATTAGAGATACCAAGGGAACATTTCATGTAAAGACGGGCATGATCAAGGACAGAAATGGTATGGACCAAACAGAAGCAGAAGGTATTAAGCAGAGGTGGCAAGAACACACAGAAGAACTGTACAACAAAGATCTTCATGACCCAGATAACCACAAAGGTGTAATCACTCACCTAGAGCCAGATATCCTGGAATGCAGAGTCAAGTGGGCCTTAGGAAGCACAAACAAAGCACGGACAAACCTAGTGGAGGTGATGGAATTCCAGCTGAGGCATTTCAGGCCCTGAAAGACTGGCTGTGAGTGCTGCACTCAACATGCCAGAAATTTTGGAAAACTCAGCAGTGGCCACAGGACTGGAAAAGGTCAGTTTTCATTCCAGTCCCAAAGAAAGGCAGTGCCAAAGGATGCTCAAACTACCGCACAATTGTACTCATCTCATAGGCTAGCAAAGTAATGCTCAAAATTCTCCAAGCCAGGCTTCAACAGTACATGATCCATGAACTTCCAGATGTTCAAGCTGGATTTAGAAAAGGCAGAGGAACCAGAGTTCAAATTGCCAACATCCCTTGGATCATCAAGAAAGCAAGAGAATTTCAGAAAAAAAAAATCTGCTTTGTTGAGTACACCAAAGCCTTTGACTGTGTGGATCACAACAAAATGTGGAAAATTCTTCAAGAGATGGGAATACCAGACCACCTTACCTGCCTCCTGAGAAATCGGAATGCAGGTCAAGAAGCAACAATTAGAACCGGGCATGGAACAAAGAACTGGTTCCACACTGGGAAAGAAGTACATCAAGGCTGTATATTATCACCCAGCTTATTTAACTTATATGCAGAGTATATCATGAGAAACGCTGGGCTGGATGAAACACAAGCTGGAATCAGGTTGCCAGGAGACACATCAGTAACCTCAGATACGCAGATGACACCACCCTTATGGCAGAGTGAAGAAGAACTAAAGAGCCTCTTGATGAAAGTGAAAGAGGAGAGTGAAAAACCTGGCTTAAAACTCAACATTCAGAAAACTAAGATCATGGCCTCTGGTCCCATCACTTCATGGCAAATAGACAGGGAAACAGTGGACACAATGAGAGACTTTATCTTCTTGGGCTCCAAAATCACTGCAGATGGTGACTGCAGCCACGAAATTAAAAGATGCTTGCTCCTTGGAAGAAAAGCTATGATGAACCTAGACAGCATATTAAAAAGCAGAGACATTACTTTGCCGACAAAGGTCCGTCTAGTCAAAGCTGTGGTTTTTCCTGTGGTCATGTATGGATGTAAGAGTTGGACTGTAAAGAAAGCTGAGCGCCCAAGAATTGATGCTTTTGAAGTGTGGTGTTGGAGAAGACTCTTAAGAGTCCCTTGGACTGCAAGGAGATCCAACCAGTCCATCCTAAAGGAAATAGGTCCTGAATATTCACTGCAGGGACTAATGCTGAAGCTGAAATTCCAATACTTTGGCCACCTGATACGAAGAACTGACTCATTTGAAAAGACTCCGATACTGGGAGGGATTGAAGGCAGGAAGAGCAGGGGACAACAGAGGATGAGACGGTTGGATGGCATCACCGACGCAATGGACATGAGTTTGAGTGAACTCCAGGAGCTGGCTGATGGACAGGGAAGCCTGGCCTGCTACAGTCCATGGGGTTGCAAAGAGTCATACACGACTGAGCGACTGAACTGAAGAGCGAGGAAGAAGAATATGTAGAAAACTCTAAAACTTCCACAGAAAGACCCTGTCAGAACGAACCGCAAGGCAGCAAGATGCAAAGTGAGCAGAGAAGGCAGACGCATTTTTGTACATGAGCAATGAACAAGCTGAAAAGCAGATCATAAAACCAAATACATTTATAATAGCATCAAAGAGAATAATATACTTAGCCATAAAAAGAAATAAAATTAGGTCATTTGTAGAGACGTGGATAGACTTAAAGACTGTCATACAAAGTGAAGTGTCAGAGAAAACAAATATATTACCACACGTGTGTGTGGAATGTAGACGGTTTCGATGATGTTATCATGTGCAGAGCAGAAATAGAGACACAAACACAGAGAACAAGCAAGGACATCACGAGAGGAAAGCTGGGGGATGGCGTGAATTGGGAGACTGAGCTGGACACTCGTGCACCGTGGACGCTGCATGGGAAGTAAGCAACTGATGAGGACGCTCTGTGCAGCTCAGAGAACGGTGCTCACTGCTCTGTGGCGACATAAATGGGAAGGAAGTCCAAAACAGAGCAGACATGCACGTGTGCAGCTTATGCACTTTGCTGTACAGTAGAAACTAACACACCATTATAAAGTGACTACAGCCCAATAAAAATAGGTTTTAAAAATGAAATACTTAGGAATTAAGTTAACGAAGGGAGTGAAAGGCTCGTACAGTGAAAATTACAGAAAATGCTGAAAAAAGGAAAGACGAGCAAGTGGGAACGTGTACCACACTCATGGACTAGAAGACTCACTGTCTGAAATGCCAGCGCCACCCAGATGGACTACAGATTCAGTAGGGTTCCTGTCAAGATCCCAAAGATATTTCTTGCAGAAATAAAAATGCATCCTAATTTTTTTATGGATTCTTAAAGAACCCAGATGGTGACTGCAGCCATGAAATTAAAAGACACTTACTTGTTGGAAGGAAAGTTATGACCAACCTAGACAGCATATTCAAAAGCAGAGACATTACTTTGCCGACTAAGGTCCGTCTAGTCAAGGCTATGGTTTTTCCTGTGGTCATGTATGGATTTGAGAGTTGGACTGTGATGAGGGCTGAGCACCGAAGAATTGATGCTTTTGAAGTGTGGTGTTGGAGAAGACTCTTGAGAGTCCCTTGGACTGCAAGGAGATCCAACCAGTCCATCCTAAAGGAGACCAGCCCTGGGATTTCTTTGGAAGGACTGATGCTAAAGCTGAAGCTCCAGTACTTTGGCCACCTCATGCCAAGAGTTGACTCATTGGCAAAGACTCTGATGCTGGGAGGGATTGGGGGCAGGAGGAGAAGGGGACGACAGAGGATGAGATGGCTGGATGGCATCACTGACTCGATGGATGCAAGTCTGAGTGAACTCCGGGAGATGGTGATGGACAGGGAGGCCTGGCGTGCTGCGATTCATGGGGTCACAAAGAGTCGGACACGACTGAGCGACTGAACTGAACTGAAAGAACCCAAATAGCCAAAACAACCTTGAAAAAGAACAAAACTGGAGGACTCGGCGCTTCCCGGTGCACTAGAGAGAGACACTGACCAAAACCGTGGTGCTGGCACCGAGGCAGACAGAGTGATGGAGCAGAGTGGAATAGATCCTCACACACCTGGTCCACTGACAAGGCCCTAAGACCCTCTGATGAGGAGAGGACAGCCTTTCAGCAGACGGTGCTGCAAAAACTGGATTCCCACGTACAAAAGAATGAAATTTGACCCTTACCTGACACAGCATTCAAAACTCAACTCAAAGTGTATCAGGGACATAAATGTAAGCCCTGAAACAATAAAGCTCTTGAAACATAGGACAGAAACTTGGCACTGGATTTGGCACTGATTGCTCGGATGGAATACCCAAGGAGCAGGAAACAAAAGAAAAATTAGACAATTTGAACTTCGTTGAATTGAAAAAAAAAAAATTGTATGGAATGGAAGGAAATATTTATAAATCATATATCTGACAAGTCTGTCCAGAATAGATGGACTATTTCTAAAGCTGAACACAAAAAACTCAGTTACACAATGAGCAGTGGACTTGGGTAGACATTTCTCCAGAGATGCACAAACGCCAGTAAGCACAGGAAGACATACTTGCCATCACTAATCACGGGAGAAACGCAAGCCGGAACTGCGATGAGACCTACCTCAAACCCCGTAGGGTGGCTGCTGCAAAAATAAGGAGCAAGTGCTGGTGAGGATGTGGAGAAATCGGGACACTTGTGCCCTGTTGATGGGGCATGAACTGGTGCACCACTGTGGAAAACACTGCGGATTTCTCAAAAAACTAAACAGGTCTAGCGTGAGATCCAGCAGCGCCACTCTGGGGAGCACCCAAAAGAAGTGAGAACAGGATCCCGAGGGAGTGTCTGTACCCCCACGCTCACAGCAGCGCTGTCGACAGCGGGCGAAAGGTGGAGGCAACCAAGTGTCCATCAGTGGGTGATGGATAAGCAGAATGTGGTCCGTCCATGCAGTGGAATATTCTGCCTTGGACAGGAAGGAAATTCTAACACCTGCTACAACATAGATGGATCTCGAGCAACTGTGCTAAATGAAGTAAGCCAAACACAGAAGGACAAATACTGTCCAGTTTCACTCATACTGGGTCCCCAGAGGCATCGGAATCATACAGACAGAAAGTACGACAGGAGTTGCCGGTGCTGGCCAGGGGACGGGCGGTTACTGACTAAGCGGGCAGTTACAGGCTTACCCACGCAGAGCCCGTGGATGGGCATGGTGGCAGCTGCACACCGTGGAGGTAGTAACGCCACTGAGCTGTGCACTTAGAAATGGCTAGGCTGGTAAATTTCACTTGCATCTTACCCCAGTTACTTTAACAGTAAATAAGAGTGAACTGTTGGTGCACACAGAGGAGAGAGAGTTGGGGCCACCTCGGGACGGAAGCAGGGTTGGAAGGATGCCGCCCTGTGCCAGGGAGTCCTGGCGCCTCCAGAGGGCCTGAGCCTGCGGGCTCCCAGACAGAGCTCTGAGGACTGCGCTCCTGGCGTTCTCCGTCCTGACCCGCAGTTGTGCTGTCTCCACGGCAGACACAGGGAGCACACGTCGGGACCCTTCCTCCCCTGCCTTGAGAGAGAAGTTTAGAAGACCATCTGGGAATTCCTGGTGGCCCAGTGGTTAAGACTCGGTGCTTTCACTGCAGTGGCCTGGGTTCAGTACCCTGTTCAGGAAACTACAGTCCTGTGGACTGCATGGCACTGCCAAAAATAATACTAATAAAAAGACCACCCAGGTCAACACCATTTGTCGTCAGGGAAACGCAGATTGAAACACTCCACACCTGCAGAATGTCCAAAACCTAGGGCCCCAACACCACCACATGCTGGCAGGGACGTGGAGCAGCAGAAGCTCTTCACTGCCAGTGGAAACGCAAGGTGGTGCAGCCACTTAGGAAAGCAGTTCGGCAGTCAAGCCCCTTGGTACTTAACCAACGGGGCTGAAAACTTAGGTCCACGAGAAGATTTATACACGGATGTTTATAGCAGCTTAGTCATAGTTGCCAAAACTTGGAACCCAAGGCATCCTTCAGAGGTAAATGGATAAGCAAACTGTGGCCTATCCAGACAGTGGAATGTCACTCGGCCAAGAGAAAAGAGCTAACAGCGTGAGAGACGCGGAGGAGCCTTCAGTGCATATGACAGTGGAAGAAGGCAATCCAGACAGCCTGCATGCTGCGACCCGCGCCTGCGACGTCGGGAAGACCCGTGGAGACGGCGCAAGGAGCCGGGGCGGAGGGCGAGAGGGGCGGGCCCCCCAAGGAGCCCTAGGGCCGCGAGCCTGCTCGGAGTGACTCGTCTCTGTGTCCGTCCAGGCCCCCAGGAGGCACAGCACCGGCCCTGAGCCTGGCGGGGGCTGTGGTTGTGGGAGGTGAGGAGGTGTTGGCTGAGGCTCATCAGGTGTAACATGTTCACATCAGGGGTGCTGCTGGCGGGGAGAGGCTGTGGGGCGGGGCCAGGAGATGGGTGAGGGCTCTGTACCTTCTGCTAAATTTTCCTGTGACCCGAAAACTGCTCTGAAAGGTCTTTATGAAAAGAAAGGGAAGAACTGTCTGTGGAGCCCATAACCTTTCTCCACTGAGGTGAGAGGGACAAGCCTGGCCAAGATGGGCTGGAGCTGGGGCACGAGGCGCTTCTTGGTGACAGTAGCCTGGAGGCTGCCGTCCCACAGCAGGGCTGCCACCTTGCCGTGTGTGGACAGAGGCCCCTGAGTGCTCTCCACCCTCGGCGGGGGCGGGGGGCGGCCTTCCAGGCTGCTTCCCGCCGGTGCTGCCCCAGAAGGAAGGCAGGTGGCTCTTCCCTGACGGGCGTGACCGCCTGCACCAGAGGCCCCGCTGACTGAGGTCTTGTTCTTCCGGCAGCTGGACATTTTATGCAACGAGGAGATCCTTGGCAAGGACCATACACTCAAATTTGTCGTCGTCACGAGGTGGAGATTCAAGGTGAGACTTTGCTGTGATTTTGTGTGGCTTATTTCAGAGCTTAGGAGTAACAGCCCACCACGGGACTGTCGGCAGTGCAGTCGCTCTGAAGTCGTCAGCCCCAGGGGGCCAAGGGTAGTGCAGTCCCCAGGCCCCCACTTGTCTCATCTCTCCTGGTCAAGGTGACTGACGTCCTGGGGAGGGAGGGGCCACTGCAACCAGAAGGCACGCTTCCAGCCACGCTGCCTCTCTGGAGCAGGAAGCAGACGGGCGTGACCCCCAGGGTCTGCCTGAGAGCAGGGCAGAGACAGGCTGGCCGACCACTTCCTGGGGCCGGGGCAGGGGCAGGCGGGGGCTCCCTCCGCAGCTGAGCCCCGCGGGGTCCCGGCCCCTCCCTCCTTGTCTTGCAGAAGGCACCTCTCCTGTTGCACTACAGACCCAAGATGGACCTGCTATGAGCACCGCGGAGACGAGGCACCCAGGCGCCTGAGGGCACGCGCCAGGCGGGGCCAGAGCACGCGGGTGCTGCCCCGGGTGCCGTGTGGACCAGGCCTCGAACAGAGAGTATTTATCACTTTTGTACGAGAGAGAATTCACACGTGACGAGACGCTCGGCACAGGGTTACAGACGTGATGCGCGGGGACCAGCGTGAGGACGACGAGGTGGCAGCCTTCATTCCAACACGTGACCTTTGCTTGCTTTCCAGGTCTTGAAAATCTCAGTCACTTCCATTCAGTTTATGGATTAGGTTTCACGATAGCCCCAAATACTTGTACGTTTATTGAATCCTTCCTAAGTTATTGGAAAAAATGTCTTTTCATGGTGAATGATGATATTTATGTTGCCTTTAGCTTCCTGAAGACTTAGAAGATATATAAAAATTTAATTTAAAAGCAACCAAAAGAGGTTTCCATGAGTATCGTGAGTTAACCATGGTATTTCACTTTCCACGTTAGGGAATGTGAAGCCGGGGGCCTCTGACCCCCGGGGGATCCAGAGCCCAGGGCAGGGTGCTGCCCCCCAGCACCAGTGCAGCTTCTCAGCAGAGCGGACGGGACCAGTCAGCGCTGGTTCTCAGAACAGCTCTTCTTCTGAAAACTTGCTTTTATTAAATAGGGCACAAGTTGCTCAGTGCCACTGGTTAACTTCACGCTGATTCTTTCCCTTTTTCGTTTTGCTGAAGGAATTGATGGTGGTTGCGGGGGTGGGGCTGGCGCCCAGGGGTATGTCTCCACTGAAGCCCCAGGCGTGCAGACCCCAGGGCCCGCCCGGTCCACCCTCAGCAGTGGGCACGTCCGCCCTGCCCACCGCCCTCTCCCAGAGCAGACGGCGGGGCCGGCGGGGTCCTGTGCGTCAGAAGCTGCTGTCCTCAGTTACTTAGGACCTAAAACCCAGCAAAGGCAGCACGCTCTCTGTTAACCTTTCTCCTCCCAAATGTTCGTATTTTTGTGGAATTCGAGAATAAACTCTTTGCCAGCACATCCATCTTTGTTCTTTCAAGATCGTAGTTTGGAATGTGTGGAGGCAGGAGCGAGGCGAGGGCCCCTCTGGGTGTGAGCTCATCCCGGCTGCATGTCTGTCCCCGTGCGCGTCCAGCGGCTTTTGCCTGCGCTTCGGGCTCTTCCCTGCCGTCCCCTCGGCTCCCTGGGGTCCTGGGGCCACCTCGTTCAGTAGGTAGACTTGATGGTCTCCTGAGAGCTGGGTTTTCCGTGAAGAACGTCACCTTGGGGACTGGAATTTTTCTTGAACTTGCTTTGGCAGAGGTGGTCAGGCTCATCGACACTCAAGTTTGTCTATTTTCTTTCACTTCCTGTTTCATATGCATAAACGTCAGAAGCAGCTCCTTAGTGATGAGTAAAACAGAGTAACTCAGTCCAAGTGATTTTAATCTGAGGCCTTTCAGAAACCTAAAGCCAAGTTTTCCCTGGGAGTCGGTCACAGTCCGCCTCTTTATTTAAGCCCATTACTCCCAGACTGTTTGAATTATTAGTTTCCTAAGCCCATTTTTCATGCAAATCATTTTTAAGAGTTCCTATTCAAGGGTCTAATGAGTAGATGTGTATGAGTAAATATTACCTGTCTACCTCAGATACACATTTCTCTGAAACGTTCTGTAAAACCATGTGTTCTCAACGCAGTTGAAGCATAAGACTAGAATGTAGGCATTCTGTGTGGTCAAGGTAAGGAAAGATTAAACAGGATGAGCGTCGAAGTTCACATACCATTAATTCAGGGTCAGACTAACAGGAGCCTGACTGTGTGGTCTCATAGTGTGTGCCTGTAACCTTGCGCTGTCTTTGCGATCACTTGAATTTGCTATGGTGCTAAGTTGATGTACTTCATACACAGAGAGGTGGAGGCGGGTGAGCCGGTGCCACCGTCCCCCTGGGCCCCGACCACCCTGGGTCCTGCGTGTGTAGCGTGTGGTCCTGATGAAACCTCAGCAGCAGAAGTACCTGTTTTTCTAAGACGTCCCCGTGCAGACTGTCTTCACTGCAGGAGAGCCCGGTCCTGCCACCTCTGGTCCGACGCAGCCTTAAGGGCCGGCTGGGGCCCTTGCAGCAGAGGGAAGCCTGCCCTGTCCTCACGCGTCTGCTTAACATCGAAGGGAGACTCTCATCTTTTCCAGCATGAAAGCCGGGATCAGTTAGTGATTGGATCCTGTCACTTTTTTGTTTTTCTTAAACAGATGGAGTTACTGTGAAGTAGTTTTCACAACTGTTTATGCTGGTAAAACAAACACTGTCAGCAGCAGCAGCAGCAGCAGCAGCAGCAGCGAGCTTGTCACCAGTGCAGGGCCTCACTAGACACAGGCGTCAGGAAAATAGAAGATTCAGATAGAATATATAATATTGAATTTAAGATTTGGGGGGTGAAAAAGAAGAAAACTTAACTTTATAAAATTATTTATTCTATTTTAAGCCCTTTATCATATTTTTCCCATCCAATTGTTTGTTTTCAGTGGCCCAGCTTTATTTACAGGCATATAAAATGAAATTGTGAGGTGTTTTGCAAGCTTCTTCTTTTTACTTTGAGTAGCTTTAATCTGTGTGTTTTGTTTCTCACGGACGAAGTAGGCTCCAGCGCGCTCCTAGAGTCAGGTTGAGTGGCCCGCAGCATCTGTTCTGCTGACTTGAAGAAGGTGCAGGGACCCCTCCGAACGTGTACACGCAGCTCAGATTCTTGTCCGTTGTGGTCCTCACAAGAATGCTGTTGTCGGGAGTGTGTGGGGGCCTGCATGGGGGTGTCGGCCATGGGTGAGAGTAAGGGACCACGTGGCCGAGACCGGCCTCATGCCTTGGGCCCGCGTGCTGGCGGCCCAGGACACACCCCCTGCTGACCACAGCTGTGACGGTGCTTCTTCCTGGGCTCCAGAGCCCTGCAGGGCTTGTGGCCTCCACGCCCCCTCGTGATATTAGCAGTCTTTAGAAGTTCATTTGTTTTTTTCTCAAAGCCCACAGGATGTATTTTACAGTGATTTTGAAATGTGTCATTGGACTGAATATCCTAGGAACGAGCCAACTGATTTCTTCTTTGCACGTGAATATTTGATGCGCTCTCAGAACACTGAAAATACATCTAGTGCAGATAAATCACGAAAAGCTCAGCTCCTCTTTCCTCAGGAAATCATTTACACTCCAGCACATCATGTGTGACCTTCACGTGATATACCAACATGTTTCTTGCCTTGGTGTTTAAACTAAATAGGTTGGGATAAGTTGTTAGGAAACGATTCGGACAACACTGAAGTCACCACTGAGATTCTGCCCCTGCTGGGGAGCTGCCCGCCTCATCAGCTCACAAGTCTCCACATCTGGGGCGCGTCTGAGGGCCTGAAATTTTGCGTGTCCCTGAACACGTGTGTAACGTTCGTGTAAATGTCTATTCCAACAGCTTCGTCAGGTGCAAGAAAACCGATTTTCCTGAAAGATGTAGCATTCGGGGGCGAGAGCCCTTGCCTACGCTGGTGTCCCACGTGGAGCTCGGGCTGGGGGGCTGTGGAGGGGACGCTGCACACACGTGTTTCTGACTGTTTAGTTTGGAAGTTTACATTTTTTATGCTTTGTGTTGGTGTGAAATTTTTTTGTACTATTGGTGGCTAGATTTTAATCTAAAAATCTTTTTTGGAATATTGCTTAAATGTTTTGATTTTATGATAGTGAAGCTTGTATTCAGTGTTTTGCCAATTGATATTATATGCTTGTAATAAAAGCAAAAGGAAAACCTACCTAGTTCTTTGAAGCTGGATATTTGTTACCTAAGATGTTTGTAGAAGTGTAAGATAGGTGCCCTGTTAGGGTGATCCAGTACCCTGTGTATCGGTGAAGACGAGCGCACACCGCGCCAGACCCACCCTCCCAGCCTGGACCCTCTGCCCCACGTGGCACCTGCGGCTATGACCTTGGATGCAGGCTTCATTGAGCTGGTCTGGTGTTTGGCACCAGAGGTTTGATGGGGACTCTGGGAGCCCACGCTTGTCTGTTTGCCTGGAGAGGGAACTGTTTGGAGCTGTGTGTGCCAGGGGAGCTGTGTTAAAGAAAACCTGATTCCTGTTACCGGCAGACCGCCAGCAGACTGGCACCCTCTTCTCGTGTTAGCTGGGCTTCCCCAGAGAGCAGGCCGCACAGGACACGTGCGCACGCAGGTTTCTTGTGAGGAGGCCCTCGGGGGGCTGAGTGATGCCCATCCCCATGGGAGGACGCAGACTGCCCATTCTGAGGCACGCTCACCTGAGGTACCCTCACACACACACCAGAATAATCTTAACTTGGGCACTGGGGCCCCGCCAGGTGGACACAAAATCAGCCATCGCAGACAGTTCAAGGGAAAAAGTACTATGCCCGAAACGTAGTTTCCAAAGGCTGAGTAATTCACAGCAACCTTGAAAATCGGAGAAAGCTAGAATTGAAAAAAAAAGGGAATATATTGACCAAAGTTATACTCCTTGAGTTTCAGATCCGTAAACTCTGTATTGGAGGTGATTGCTCTACAGTGCCGTGTTACTCGCTGCTGTACACCGTGGCGACTCGGCTATGACTATGGGTACGTCCCCTCTGTCTTGGCCCTTCCCCGCCCCCGCGCCCCAGGTCATCACGGAGCCTTCCCACTGCAGCTGTTTACAGGTCCCCGCGTGCATGTCAGGCTCCCAGTCTGTCCCCCTCCCTGCCCCCACCGCTGTTGGTTCTCTGTCTGCGTCTCTGTCCCTGCTGCGCTCGTCTGTGCCAATGTTTCTGCTTCCATATGTATGAGTTAATTCGTGCAGATCAGTAAACTTTAAAGATAAATTTAGCCATAAAAAATTAATTGTACCTATCCTACTTATTTTTGGTGAGTCATTTACCCCATCTCATGAGTGTCAAGATGCCAAAGCCACATGTAAACGCTCACCGAGGAGCTGGGCGCACGATTAGGTCCCGCTTGTTGGGCTCCACAAGGACGGCGAGCCGCCAGGCAGGTGCCGAGGGAAGGCGAGTCCGGGAAAAAGCCAGAAGGCGACTGGCCAGGCCCCCAAGCCAGGAGGACACGCTTCAAAGGAGGGGCGGATGGTCGGCTCCGCCTGGAGCTCTGGCAGGAGGTTCACCTCTCCAGCGAGAGGCGGGCGAGTCTCAGTTTCACTGCCGGTGCCGTACCCTCCAAAGCCGCGATCCTGAGCTAGGCGGAGCACGCACCAGGAGCCTTCTGCCCCTCCTGCTGCCCAGCCAGGTTGCCTCCTCTGACTCTTGGTTCCTAAGGGTGAACCCCCCGGTGGGGCAGCTGAGGATAGGCCCGGGGGCGGGCCCTCGTGCTCTGTCAGTTCCCTGGAGCACGGCGCTCCCGTAACAGGCTCCTGCAGGGCGCGCCACCACCTCCATCCAGGCGGACACACACCCGGGGCTCTGGGTGTGTTGTGGAGGGTGGCCCGAGAGACGCTTCCCCAGCCTTGAGGCCTGTCTCCACCACCAACAGGCTGATGTGTCCATAGGACTCTCCTTGCAGCCTCACTGTCTGGATTTTATTGGTGTGTGAAAATAATCATTTGACCATCACATTGAATCCTATGGGTTGTGTGTGTGTGTGTGTTTCGGGTACTGTGATACAAAGTTACTTCTTTAGGAGCATTTTTAGTCAAAAATCTTTTGAAGCATAGAGAGATCTGGCCTTTATAACAATAGACTAAGCCTGGAAATGCACCAAGTTAAGAACACATTGTTGGTGGGAAATGGTTTCTCTACTAACACGCTGGGCAGCACAGAGAAGCTGCTGTTTCAGCTTCTCGGAAGCACTTCTAGTGATTCTGCGGTTTATAGTCTGCTGTCGTAGGACCCCTAGGCTTGGGCGGGGGCATCCTGGGACCCCAGGGGTCTGGAAGGAGGGTGGGGTCCTGGGACCCTGGGGCTCTGCAGAGAGGTGAGAGGTGTGGTCCCGGGACAGCCAGGGCTCCCGAGAGTCAGGGGTCCCAGGGACCCACACTTCTTTCTCTTCCTGTTCCTGCGTGGTCCTGAGGCTCTGCAGGTGTTAGAAGTTCACCTCCTGCTGCCCCGTGTCTGTCTCTGACCCCACACCCAGGCAGCTGGAGGGGCGCAGAGCCTGCCCCTTCCCAAGACTGCAGCCGAGAGGGGCTGAGTGCTCCCCATGGAGCTGTGGCTGGCTGGCCCACCTGCTCCCCCAGCACCCTGGTTGGCCCTGCAAGGTTCCTTTCATTTCAGGGACTTGCTTAGCGATACTAGTGGGTAGGGGGCCTGGGGCCTGCCAGAATCTCAGGGCGTGTGTCCTGCTCGTCGTCCGGCGTGGAAAGCACCTCCTTCTGCTGGGTCAGTGTTGGCTTTTCACCCACAACGTGCCACGTTCATGTGCCTAGACTCCCTTCAGGGCCTCGCAGCTTTTCCACGTTTTCTTCACGCGGTTCGCGCATGTTCCTAGCTTGGCTCATTGCATGTACTTTCTCAGGGAGGTGCGAGCGCCTGGTGTTGCGGGGTAGAGCAAACGCTGGTGTTTGCGCCCAGTCTGCTGGCCTGACTGTGACTGCGACAGCCTCAGAACCACACAGTCCCACTGCTCCTCACCCAGAAGAACGTCAGTGGGAAGAGACCCGCAGGGCAACCCAACTTGAGTGGGGATATTCTTAACATTGCCATTTAAGTACGATTGTTGTGGGGGGGTTGATAAATACCAGTTATTAAGTCAAGAAACTTCCTTCTCTTAAAGCTTACTGGACATTTTAGGCTGGAATATGTGATTCCCATTTTGTTTCTTAAGTTAAAATTTTTCGGTAACCTTCCTGTTCTGCTTTTGAATTTTTAACACATACGGATTCAAGCAACCATGACTACAATCAGGACACAGAATGGCTCCATCACCCCAAAGACCCTGGTGCCAGTCCTTTTTTTCACCACCCCCTGTAATTGCTGGCAGCTGCTGACCTCCAGTCTTACAATTTTCCCTTCTCAAAAATGTTGTATAAGTAGAATTATGTACATCGCTTTAGAGACTGGCTTCCGTGACTCCACATACTGCCAGGCGGCCACGTATTCTGCATTTCCGGTGGCGTGGACGGACTGCAGCTTGTCTTCCAGTTCACCTGGTGAAAGGCTTGTGCATTTTCAGTGTTTGGTGATTGCAAACTTCACATACAGATCTCCATGTGGATGTAAGATTTCTCTACAAAGCAGGATTGCTGGGTCATATTTTCACTTTAAGAAAGCAGTAAGCCGTCTGTCTTCATTCCAATCCCAAAGACAATGCCAAAGAATGCTCAAAGTACCACACAATTGCACTCATCTCACACGCTAGCAAAGTAATGCTCAAAATTATCCAAGCCAGGCTTCAACAGTATGTGAACCAAGAACTGTAAGATGTTCAAGCTGGATTTAGAAAAAGCAGAGGAAACCAGAGATCAAATTGCCAACATCCGTTGGATCACAGAAAAAGCAAGAGGGTTCCAGAAGGACATCTGCTCCATTGACTCTGCCAAAGCCTTTGACTGTGTGGGTCACAACAGACTGTGGAAAGTTCTTCAAAAGATGGGTTATCAGACCACCTGACCTGCCTCCTGGGAAATCTGTATGCAGGTCAGGAAGCAACAGTCAGAACTGGACATGGAACAACAGACTAGTTCCAAATTGGGAAAGGAGGACGTCAAGGCTGTATACTGTCACCCTGCTTATCTAACTCATATGCAGAGTACATGATGCAAAATGCCAGGCTGGATGAAGCACAAGCTGGAATCAAAATTGCCGGGAGAAATATCAGTAACCTCAGATATGTGGATGACACCACCTTTATGGCAGAAAGCAAAGAGGAACTAAAGAACCTCGTGATGAAAATGAAAGAGGAGAGTGAAAAAGCTGGCTTAAAACTCAACATTCAAAAAACTAAGATCATGGCATCCAGTCCCATCACTTCATGGCAATTAGATGGGGAAATGAAACAGTGACAGACTTTATTTTGGGGGGCTCCAAAATCACTGCAGATGGTGACTGCAGCCATGAAATTAAAAGGCGCTTGCTCCTTGGAAGAAAAGCTATGACAAACCTAGACAGCATATTAAAAAGCAGAGACATTACTTTGCCGACAAAGGTCCGTCTAGTCAAAGCTCTGGTTTTTCCAGTGGTCATGTATGGATGTGAGAGGTGGACTATAAAGAAAGCTGAGCACCGAAGAATTGATGCTTTTGAACTGTGGTGCTAGAGAAGACTCTTAAGAGTCCCTTGGACTGCAAGGAGATCAAACCTGTCGGTCCAGAGGAAACTAGTCCTGAATATTCATTGGAAGGACTGATGCTGAAGCTCCAATACTTTGGCCACTTGATGTGAAGAACTGACTCACTGGAAAAGACCCTGATGCTGGGAAAGATTGAGTGCAGGAGGAGGAGGGGACGACGGGATGAGATGGTTGGGTGGCATCATTGACTCAATGGCCATGAGTTTGAGGTAAACTCTGGGAGTCGGTGATGGACAGAGGGGCCTACAGCCCATGTGATCACAGAGTAGGACACGACTGAGCGACTCAACTGTGCTGGACTGAAGCCTCCCTTCCAACCCCGTCCTGAGGGTCTTCCTCAGTCCATTTTTGGTACAGACACCAAAAGGCTCCCCGGAGACAAAGGCTGGGATACAAGTCCTCTTTTGGAGGTGTGGGGACCTCTAGGTGCAGGTAGAGATGAAATTCGGGGGATGGAAGACAGCCAGTGAGAAAGAGGAAGGCAGCCCTTAAGTCCAGGAGATCCCTCCACTGCCTTCCACCCCCTCCCCCCATGGGATTCCGACTGCCCCCCCCACCCCCACGATGACCCTGCCCCAGGAGCCAGCTCCCCTCCCCTGGAATTGAACTGCTCTCTTCCTGCCACCCCCCCATGCCCTCCACCCTGCCCCGCCCCGCCCCCCCATGACTCAAACCCCAGGAGCCAGCTCCACCCCCAGGTGCTGGTCCCGCCCCCAGGAGCCAGCTCCGCCCCCCAGGTACTGGCCCCAGCCCCAGTGCAGGTGTCCCCCTTTAAACAGAAGCAGTTTCGCAGGACATGTTGACACGTCATAGTTGAACAGTTCTATGAAGACCTACAAGACCTTCTGGAACGAACATCCCAGAAAGATGTGCTTTCCACTACAGGGGGCTGGAATGAAGAAGCAGGAAGTTGAGAGGTGCCTGAAGGTGGAAAGGAAGGTAAAGCCGCTCCGTCGGGTCCGACTCTTCGCGACCCCGTGGACTGCAGCCCACCAGGCTCCTCCCTCCATGGGATTCTCCAGGCAGGAGTACTGGAGTGGGTTGCCATTTCCTTCTCCAGGGGATCTTCCCGACCCAGGGATCGAACCCGGGTCTCCCGCATTCCAGGCAGACGCTTTACCGTCTGAGCCACCAGGGAGTAACAGGCAAGTCTGGCCTTGGAGTACAGAACGGAGCAGGGCAAAGGCTAACAGAGTTTTGCCAAGAGAATATACTTGTCACATCAAACACCCTCTTCCAACAACAAAAGAGATGATTCTACACATGGACATCACCAGATGGTCAATACTCAAATCAGATTGATTATATTCTTTGCAGCCAAAGATGGAGAAGCTCTATACAGTCAGCAAAAACAAGACCAGGAGCTGACTGTGGCTCAGATCATGAGCTCCTTAGTCCCAAATTCAGACTTAAATTGAAGAAAGTAGGGAAAACCACTAGACCATTCAGGTATGACCTAAATCAAATCCCTTAGGCTTATGCAATGGAAGTGACGGATTCAAGGGATTAGATCTGATGGAGTGTGTGAAGAACTCTGGACGGATGTTCATGACATTGTACAGGAGGCAGGGATCAAGACCATCCCCAAGAAAAAGGAATGCAAAAAGGCAAAATGGTTGTCTGAGGAGGCCTTACAAATAGCTGAGAAAAGAAGACAAGCTAAAGGCAAAGGAAAAAAGGAAAGATATTCCCATCTGAAAGCAGAGTTCCAAAGAATACCAGTGAGAGATAAGAAAGCCTTCCTCAGAGATCAATGCAAAGAAATAGAGGAAAACAATAGAATGGGAAAGACTAGAGATCTCTTCAAGAAAATTAGAGATACCAAGGGAACATTTTTTGCAAAAATGGGCACAATAAAGGACAGAATAGTATGGACCGAACAGAAGCAGAAGATATTAAGAAGAGGTGGCAAGAACACACAGAAGAACTGTACAAAATAGATCTTCACGACCCAGATAACCACGATGGTGTGATCGCTCACCGAGAGCCAGACATTCTGGAGTGTGAAATCAAGTGGGCCTTAGGAAGCATCACTATGAACAAAGCTAGTGGAGGTAATGGAATTCCAGTTGAGCTTTTTCAAATCCTAAAGATGATGCTGTGAAAGTGCTGCACTCAATATGCCAGCAAATTTGGACACTCAGTGGTGGCCACAGGACTGGAAAAGGTCAGTTTTCATTCCAGTCCCAAAGAATGCTCAAACTACTGCACAGTTGCACTCATCTCACACGCTAGCAAAGTAATGCTCAATATTCTCCAAGCCAGGCTTCAACAGTATGTGAACCGTGAACTTCCAGATGTTCAAGCTGAATTTAGAAAAGGCAGAGGAACCAGAGGTCAAATTGCCAACATTCGTTGGATCATAGAAAAAGCAAGAGAGTTCCAGAAAAACATCTACTTCTGCTTCACTGACTGTGCCAAAGCCTTTGACTGTGTGGATCACAACAAAATGTGGAAAATTCTTCAAAGATGGGAATACCAGACCACCTTACCTGCCTCCTGAGAAATCTGTATGCAGGTCAAGAAGCAACAGTTAGAACTGGACATGGAACAACAGACTGGTTCCAAATCGGGAAAGGAGGACGTCAAGGCTGTATATCGTCACTGTGCTTATTTACCTTATATGCAGAGTGCATCATGCAAAATGCTGGGTGAAGCACAAGCTGGAATCAAGGTTGCCAAGAGAAATATCAATAACTTAAATATGCAGATGACACCACCCTTATGGCAGAAAGCAAAGAAGAACTAAAGAGCCTCTTAATGAAAGTGAAAGAAAAGTTGGCTTAAAGCTCAACATTCAGAAAACTGAGTTCATGGCATCCGGTCCCATCACTTCATGGCAAATGGATGGGGAAACAGTGGAGACAGTGACAGACTTCATTTTTTTCAGCTCCAAAATCACTGCAGATGCTGACTGCAGCCATGAATTTAAAAGGTGCTTGCTCCTTGGAAGGAAAGCTATGACAAAGCTAGACAGCACATTAAAAAGCAGAGACATTACTTTGCCGACAAAGGTCCTTCTAGTCAAAGCTGTGGTTTTTCCAGTGGTCGGGTGTGGATGCGAGAGTTGAACTGTGAAGAAAGCTGAGCCCTGAAGAATTGATGCTTTTGAACTGCGGTTCAAAAAGAGTCTTTTGAGAGTCCTTTGGGCTGCAAGGAGATCCAACCAGTCCATCCTAAAGGAAATCAGTCCTGAATATTCATTGGAAGGACTGATGCTGAAGCTGAAACTCCAACACCTTGGCCACCAGATGAGCTGACTCATTTGAAAAGACCATGATCCTGGGAAAGATTGAAGGCAGGAGAAGGGGACAACAGAGGATGAGATGGTTGGATAGCATCACTGACTTTGAGTTTGAGCAAGCTCCGGGCGTTGGTGAGGAACAGGGAGGCTTGGTGTGCTGCAGTCCGTGGGGTCCCAGAGAGTTGGACAGGACTGAGTGACTGAACTAAACTGAACGCAGCTGTCCTGTGGATAATTCAGAGGTTTATTTTCCAAACAGGGAGGCCTCTGAGTCTCTCTTTATTTTCAGTCTTATACCAGGTGCCCTGAGGTGAGACCATGTGCTTTTTGGTCACGCTGGGCAGTTATGGGGTCTTAGTCCCCACTCGGCTCCCTGCTGCCCCAGACTGAGGGCCTCTGCCAGTGTAAGCCCGGAACCCGACCCCTAACCGCCAGGGCATTCTCCCCCGTGTCCTGTTCTGTGCCAGTCCCATGACTCGCTGGGACTGGTTCTGTGACCTAGTCGGCAGTCAATGTTCGTAAATATTCATGGAGCTTGAAAAGTGCCCGTGTTTATCTGTGGTTTCAGTTGAGTGCAAAGTTCGGTGTGTGTCCAGCAGGCCACATTCTCTGAGTGCACTGTCGGAATCGTCTGCATCTTTTCCTGACCTCAGCTGCTGCTTCTGTGTTCTGCTTGCTACTGAAGAGATGTGTGGAATGCGCTTCCGCAGACTTTGACGGCGAGTGCATTCCCGTTCCTGCTGTTGCGTCTCTTCTTTTTCTTCCAGGGGAGGCTCAGGGCCGCGTTTACTCTGCTTGCTGGTAGCACGGCTGCCCCTCCACCCCCGGTTCAGCTCCTCTTTGGCTGGCTCTGTTTGGAACCAGCTTCCAGCTGAGACACAGGCAAGGCTCTGCTCTCTCCCTATCTCTGAGGCTGGTTTGCTTTCTCTTCTGCATCAGGCAGGAAGGCTGCTGGGCTTTCGAGGACCATGAACATCTCAGTGTCCTGAGAGGTTGGCAGGGGCCAGGCAGGAGCCAGATGGGCTAGAGCCATCAGATGAACCTGCTCTGACCGGGATGGCCTCAGGCCACCCAGCCCAATTCACCCCATGGGGCGGAGCAGGGGCAGCATCACCCCCAAGGCCACAGCTCCAGAGCCTCCTGGTCACATGGTCCCTTGCATAGCGGCAATGGGGAGAGAGGCGACTCGGCCGGGAAGGTGCCCGGGACTGCCCGTGTGCCCACCTGGCTGAGGCTCTGCGGTCATGTGACCTGGGCTCTGGGCTGAACCCGAACTTCCCTCTCCTGGGTCTTTCAGTAAAGGGCTGGGATTAGTGTTAACTGAACTGGATTATACCTTTTTAAAGTAAAGTTTTAGAGCAGATTTAGATTTACAGGAAAATTATGAGGCTAATGCAGTGTTCTCTACATCCCACCCCTAGGCTCCCCACCTGTAAACATCTTCCACTGTCTGGTACTAAAGTCCATTCTGTGCTCAGATTTCCTTAGCCGTTTTCCTTGATGTCTTTCTGTTCCAGGATCTTATCCAGGATATTGTTACGGAGCCAAACTTGGGTCCACTCGCCTGCACACAGTAAAACCAGTTTACTGACACCAGGTGGTGCTGAAGCAAAGTGCAGAATTTATTGCAATGCCGAGCACCAAAGAATTGATGCTTTTGAACTGTGGTACTGGAAAAGACTCTTGCAGAGTCCCTTGGACAGCACGGAGATCAAACCAGTCAATCCTAAAGGAAATCAATCCTGAATATTCATTGAAATGACTAATGCTGTGTGGATCACAACCAACTGTGGAAATTCTTCAAGAGATGGGAATACCAGACCACCTGACCTACCTCTTGAGAAATCTGTATTCAGGTCAGGAAGCAACAGTTAGAACTGGACATGGAACAACAAACTGATTCCAAATTGGGAAAGGGGTACGCCAAGGCTGTGTATTGTCACCCAGCT
This sequence comes from Capricornis sumatraensis, assembly GCF_032405125.1. Taxonomy (NCBI): domain Eukaryota; kingdom Metazoa; phylum Chordata; class Mammalia; order Artiodactyla; family Bovidae; genus Capricornis; species Capricornis sumatraensis. The sequence goes on along the minus strand of NC_091075.1, from coordinate 119,804,813 downwards.
TATTTAACTTATATGCAGAGTATATCATGAGAAACGCTGGGCTGGATGAAGCACAAGCTGAAATCAAGATTGCCGGGAGAAATATCAATAACCTTAGATATGCAGACAACACCACCCTTACGGCAGAAAGCAAGGAAGAACTAAAGAGCCTCTTGATGAAAGTGAAAGAGGAGAGTGAAAAAGTTGGCTTAAAACTCAACATTCAAAAAACTAAGATCATGGCATCTGGTCCCATCACTTCATGGCAAATAGATGGGGAAACAGTGGAAACAGTGACAGACTTTATTCTGGGGCTCCAAAATCACTGCAGATGGTGACTGCAGCCATGAAATTTAAAAAACACTTGCTCCTTGGACGAAAAGTTATGACCAACCTAGATAGTATATTAAAAAGCAGAGACATTACTTTGCCAACAAAGTTCCATCTAGTCAAGGCTATGGTTTTTCCAGTGGTCATGTATGGATGTGAGTTATCACTCAGTTGCATCCGACTCTTTGCAGCCCCATGGACTGTAGCCCCACAGGCTCCTCTGTCCCTAGGATTCTCCAGGCAAGAATAGTGGAGTGGGTTGCCATTTCCTTCTCCATGGATGTGAGAGTTGGACTATATAGAAAGCTGAGTGCCGAAGAATTGATGCTTTTCAACTGTGGTGTTGGAGAAGACTCTTGAGAGCCCCCTTGGACTCCAAGGAGATCCATCTAGTCCATCCTAAAGGAAGTCAGCCCTGAATATTCATTGGAAGGACTGATGCTGAAGCTGAAACTCCAATACTTTGGCCACCTGATGCGAAGAGCTGACTCATTGGAAAAGACCTTGATGCTGGGAGATTGAAGGCAGAAGGAGAAGGGGATGGCAGAGGATGAGATGGTTGGATGGCATCACTGACTCAATGGACATGAGTTTGGGTAAACTCCGGGAGTTGGTAATGGACAGGGAAGCGTGACGTGCTGCAGTCCATGGGGTTGCAGAGTCAGACACAACTGAGCGCCCGAACGACAACAAAGCAAGGAGTCCAGGGCCGCTGATGCTTCGGAGGCCTGATCTCCCCAGTGTTTCAGGAAAGGGTTTTTGAAGACAGGGTGAGGAAGAAGGGTTGTTGAGCTCTCCATCTACTGGTGGACATTCTTCTGATTGGCTAAGATAATCGGAAACCAACATAATCTTCCGATTCCACCTGGTCTGGTGTCTCCGTGGTGTCAGTATCAGCAAGACAGCTCAAGGACATAACTCAGAATAGTATCACAGCTCTCCAGAAGGAACTAAAGATGCTTGACTTTGTTTAGTGGCTCAACTATTGTTACTTTGTCTTGCTTGACTATTTTTGTTTCCGCATTTTCTTACTTCTCTAATTAAATGTATTCTTTGGAACTCAGGGGAGGGTTTGGAGGCTGAAGTTTTTCTACAGACAAGAGGCAGGCAGAGGACATTGTGGGGGGGGGGCTGTCCCAGAAAGGCACCTCAGGGTCCTGGTCATCGCATCATATTCGTCGGCACGTCCCCTTAGGCTCCTCTGGGCTATGACAGTTCCTCAGCCATTTCTTGTTTTTGACGACGTTGAGTTTGGAGGACTGCTGGCCCGGTGTTTTGTGGACGCGGTTAGTCTGGTGCTTTCTCCAGGGTTAGGCTGGGGTGTGTGCTGGGGGAGGAGGGCCCAGAAGTAGGCTTCCTCTCCCGTCACAACATGGGCGCCTGCAGCCAACATGACCCACTGTGACCTGGGGCCCCTGGGACCTGGGGCCTCTGGAGGTGGCGGTCTGTCCGGCTTCCCCATGTGTTCCAGGCTGTGTCCTCTGGCAGAACGTCGCTGTGTGGAGCCCACACCGGAAGAGTGGGGCGTTTGCTCCACCTCCTGTGTGGACCCATCTGCACGGGAGTTGTGTCTTCCCCACACTCAAGTGCTAAATCACGTACCCCAGTGTGGACTCGACGGTTACACTCCAGCACAACTTTGCTCGCACTGGACTGGGTTTGGGGCTGAGTCGGTGGCGGCCAAGTCCCTTTCTCCCACGTGTCATCCTGGAGCATTTCCTCATTTCCAGGCTCATCTTGTACATTTCCTGTCCCAGCCACCAGCAAATTCCTCCCGTTTGGTGAACTGTGCTCACTCACGGAACTTTATCGCCACTCACTATATGAGAATTAGTTGTAGGAGAGAGGCCTGTGAGGAGTGTCCATCTGCTGTCTGAGCCTGGAGTTCCAGCCAGGCACGGCCCCAGTCCTGAGTGGCTGAGGGAGGGGCTGGGAGGTGTGACGGGGCATGTCCCACCTTGCTTGGGCCCCATGGTCAGGGCCTGGTGGATATGTGTGGCTAGAGGCCGACTTCCAGCTGACTGACCTAGAATCTAGGATTCCTTTGAGAAGATCAGAGTTTTGACTGCCTGGACACGGGGCCCAGGGCCCTCCTTGTGGGTGAGCTCTTGTTGGAGCAGTTCCACTCAACTGCCAGTAGAAACCGCAGACTGAAGTAGATTAAGGGTCAGTGCTTGGGGTGGGCTCAAAGGCCAGTCAACAACCCATTAGGATTTGTCTTTCCAAGAAGCCATCTTAACACTGGGCCCTTTGAAGAGTGCCAGGGAGAAGGAATGGCAGGAGTGTGCCCAGATCTCCCCCAGCCCCGGGTCTCCTCCAGCAGCAGGGCAGCAGCCAGGGGCTGCTGCCAAGGTCTCACCCTGTCCCATCCGGGCCTCCAGGCCTTTCCCCAGCCAGGCCAGGCCCTTCTCTTTCCTGGCACAGACCTTTGCCCTCTCCACAGCATAAACCTCAATGCACTCACTCAAGCATGCAAGAAACAGTGTTTATTTTGCAGAAATCAAACACTTCAACTCCCATGCCTCATCCTCTGGGGCTGAGAAAAGTCACTCTGGGCACCAGCGGGGCCTGGGGGCTGATGATCAGCCCTGAGCGGGGGCTCTAGGACACCAGCAGGCTTCACCCTCCGCGACAAGTGATGTGACAGCAAGGGTTCTAGGTGCCTGGGGCTCTGGTTCTTCCCCAAGCATCAGGCGACAGAGTGATGACCCACCAACTGGCCAGCACTGCCACTGGAGGCTCGGGCACCCCCAGCCCCCTCCTCAGCTCCAGCTCCCACGGTGCCGCAGGGACCATTTTGTGGTCCTTCCCCCACGGGGTCTGTCCTGAAGTACGTGCGTGCGTTCTAAGTCGCTTTTGTCGTATCCGACTCTTTTCCGAGCCTTTGGACTGGAGCCAGACAAGTGCAGACCTCCGCTTACCCAGCGTGGGACCACCAGGCCCTACACCCTCACCTGGGCGGAGGGCGGTCAGTTTAGGGAGCAGGGCCGGTGCGCGGGAGGGATGAGTCCGCCGAGAGCAGCTTCAGCTCCCGGGGCGAGGGTGGAGATGCTCTGCCGTCGGTCCCTGGACAAGCTGTGTGGGCCAGGCCGGGCGTGTGTCTCCAGCGCCGGAATTACTGGGCCCTGGGTCAGGGCCCCGCCTAGACCCCGCTGCCCGCCCTCCAACAGGCGGTCCGTGGGACACGGAAGTTCCACTCTTCACTCGGTCAGCCCGGCCCAGCGAGCGATCCCGAGCCCAAACGCCCGCCCCGACCTTCCGCGGGCCGCCCTTCCGGCTTTCTGGTTTCGGGGGCTCGGATTAGCCAGGCTTCTGGCACGTGACCCTCTCGGAGCCAATCGCAGCGGCCTTACCCGGCACTCGCTGATTGGCTCAGGACAGCCAGGGGCGAGGAGGAGCGGGGCCTAGGGATGGGAGGGGCCTGGGGATGGGAGGGGCCTAGGGATGGGAGGGGCCTGGGGATGGGAGGGGGCTAGGGATGGGAGGGGCCTGGGGATGGGAGGGGAGGGGCCTAGGGATGGGAGGGGAGGAGCAGAGGGGAGGGGCGGGGCCCAGGCGCCAGGACTTCGCACCAGTTCGAGTGGCTCTAGGTCCTGCCTTGAGACCTTTCCACCCTCCGGACCGCGTAGACGTTGACCGACACTGGCCAGGCACTGACGCAGCCCGAGCCCATCCCCAGTCCCGCTCCCGGCTCGGCCCCACAGCCCGGCCCAGCCTGACTCTCACCCCGATCCCATCCCGACCACCGCCCCGAGTTCTGCCCAAACCTGCCCCCTCGGTTCGACCCCTCAACCCCGCCCCTCGGCCAAGTGCTAGCCCGGCTCCAAGGACCCAGCCTTCACCCCAGAGGCTACCCCTCCTTTCAGACCTGACGGGAACCGCCTGAGGCAGGAGTGCAGCAGATTCCAAATTGAGTGGACAGGTGGCCCAGACCCAGGGTTCACCGAGCCCCGCTGGCTGCGACTGCGGACAGCAGGATCGTCTCGCTGCGGATTAGCAGAACTAGACAAAATGGCCCTTAACTGCCAGATCTTTAAAAATGTGCCCTGAGAGCCTTGATAGTAAGTGGCTGATGACTCGAAGGAGGAGAGGCAGCAAATCCAAGCAGAGCGCTGCCCGGGGCTGGCTGCCCGCAGAGTGGACAGCTCTGGAGGGGCAGGTATCAAAGCGTGCTCTGCTTTGTCAAAACGGAGCTAAATGTCCTGAAAGGAAAGGGACTCCAGAAGAGGCGGCGTGGTCCTAAAGCAAGCCCAGCGGAAAGGCCGCGGTCAGCCGGAGTCCCCATGGCCACTCTGAAATGCTCAGCCAGCTCCTGACTCGGGGCCCTGGCACTGCTGTTCCTGCCTGGGTCCCATAGGGCTTCTCCTCTCTTCCTTGGGGTCTGTCTGCGCACCTCACCTCCTCAGAGGTGAAATAACCACTCTCACCATCCTCTCTGCCCCTTATCCTCCTCAGTTTCCTCAGAAGGAACTCACCACCTACGTGTTCATCATTTGTCTCCTGCCGTCGGAGCAGTCAGTCCCAGGAAGAAGGACCTCCACTACCCCAGGCTCTAGAGGAGCTCTGCACGTCACAGGGGCTCAGCAACCTGGAGTGAGCGAGCGCCTCTCCCCGGAGTCCTCAGGAGGACCAAGGGGTCTGCCCCACCAGGCACTGGGGAAGGGCTGCCTGGGGTTCCCAGGGAAGGCAACTCAGGTGACCAGCACATCTGAGTCATTGCTTAGGACCAAGATGAGTCCAGGCCAGGTTGGGGGTCGGGAGGAGGAGGATAGAGGTGGGGGAGTGGAGGCTGATGGAGGGGGCCCTTTGGGGTGCCCTACTGAGACCAGCCATGCTGGGGATGGTGGCTTGCAGATCCCAAAGCCAGAGCTGGCTACAAAGGCTTCTGTCCCCGTTCTGAGGTAGAGGCAAAGGGGCAGTGGGCCCAGGGCAGTATTCTGGGCACAGCTGGGTGGGGAGGGGGGAGTGTGGCATTTCTTTTGCTGAGACTGGGCAGGTTTTGCTGGAAGGTGCCCATGCATTCTCCTCACCCAGCAGTGTGAGGAGGGTCACAGGTACCCTCCTCCTGGATAGAAGGCCCAGGTATGGATGTCAAACAGGGCCACTCTGGGGACACAAGTGGCCACGGCCTCTCGGGGTCAGGCTCACAGAGCCAGCGGTTCCCGCAGGCATCTCGTCAGGCCTCAGCCTCCACGGACAGGACGCAGAGGCCTCTCACTGGGCCCAAGGTATGGCCAGCACGGAGAGACCTGGGCCCGCGGCCCAGGGCGTTCGGTGCAGGAGGCCTGGGGTAGGGGGCACTGAGGGACGGGCTGCATTTCAGGTGGAGACGACCCTGGCCCGGAGGACCTCAGGGAGAAAGGGCCGGATGTGTGTGTCTGAGGTGGCAGGAGCTCTGCCTCGGCCTCGGCGAAAGGAAAAGGTGCTCCCGTCTGGCAGGGCACGGGGCCAAGCGGCAGAGCCCAAAGGGAGCGCGGCAGCTGGCCGGGCTCTGCCCTCCCGCCGGGACCCCGCCCCCATCGCCTCCCAGGGAACGGACTCCAGAGGCAATGGCCACAGGCGTGAAATCACTGTGGAGTTTATTGGCTGTGGTTCCATCCGGAGAGAACACAGGCAGCGGCCCCGACATGCAGGCGGAGGCGCGGGCGTCGGGACAGACGGACAGAGGGCGCCCACGGCTGTACTAAGCTCGGCGCGAGGGCGCCCCGCGCGCTGAGGATGGGATGCGAGTTTCTACCAGAGGAGGCCCGGACTGCTCAGAGCTGGCTTTTTAAAGTGTGGAGACAGGCATTAGAAACAGACGCGGAGCCCGGAGGGGCCGGGGCGCAGGGTGGGCGGCGGGACCACGGGACGGTGGACGGCGGGGGACAAGGGCGCCAGGGGCCAGTATTGCCGTCTAGTCATATGGCTTCTCTAAGGAGAGGGGGAGGCCGCGCCCCTGGCCCGGACACTGGACAGGATGAACATTTCTGTGGACAGAAAGGGCCCTGGGGACCCAGGTGACAAGCTTTCTGTCAAGATAAAACTCCTCACAGACAGAAGACCTCATTTACCTGAGATTCAACATATTGTGATGCAAATTAAAGGAGGAGGGCGGGGGAGCGCTGGGAGGCCCACGGCCGCTTCTGGGGAGCCGGCTGGGCGGGCGGCTGGGACGCCCCCTCGAGGGCCTGCAGGGCGGAGGCGGCTGAGGGTCGGGGCTGGTCTTCCGGGCTACACAGTCCGGCCGGCGCGCAGCGCTCGGCCCCGGGCTCCGGGCCGCCTCCCTGTTCTGAGTGAAGCTGCGGGTGCCCAGAGGCTGCACGCACCCCCAGCCCCAGCAGCCTCGGAGGGACAGGAGGCAGCGGCCAGGGAAAGGGATGGGTTCCCTGGGCCCGCGGACTCTGGGGTGGCGGGGAGAGAGGTCAGAGAGGGTCTCCCAGCCTATTGCTTTGCCTCCCTTTGCGAGAACCGGCCCCGAAGCTCAGCCTTCCAGAGGCTTCGGCCGGGACAGACAGGCGGATGAAGAGGATAAGGGCGACATGGAGAGCGGCGGCAGCCAGGCCACCAGGACAGGCAGGCTCAGCAACCCGAGCGTGAGGGGTGGGGAGCTTAGGCCGGGCGTCCCGGCCGAAGCCTGCGGGGGGAGCCCCAGGCGCCTGCGGCTCGCCCCCCACCCCCGCCCGGGCTCCCAAGCGCACCCCCTACTATGGCTGTGCTCCTGAGTCGGGCTCAGCAGGCGCCCACCAACGCGGACCCTTGCGGTGGTCCTGGCCGTGGGCGCTGCTGGGTGGGCGGAGCGGGCGGAGCGAGAGGGGCTTCCGGGGTCCGGGGGCGAGTCCAGGGCGCCCGCTGCCCGAAGGGCACAGAAGGCAGCAGCCGCGGGGGGCCGGGCGCGCCTCCGTCGGTGGCGGGGGCGGCTCTGGGAGCGGGTGGGCTGCGAGGTGGGCGGAGACTCCCGAGGCGCGAGGGGGCAACGGGGCGGATGGACCTAGGGCTATGGCTTATATCGGCGTGGGGGGCTGCGTTCTGCTCCCGGCGGCTCTTCGGGGGCCTCGCGGAGGGCGGGACCGGGGTGGGCGCGGGGCGGGCTGCTGTTCAGCCCGGGCGCTACTTCTTGAAAATGTCCTGCAGCGGCCCAGGCAGGTACTTGATGACCGTGTCCAGGATGCTCTCGTCCTCCTCCTCCGCCGCGTCCCCGCAGCCCGGCGGGATGGCCTTCTTGGGCCTCGTCAGGCTGCCCTCCGAGTTGGCCTCCAGGGCGGCCTGGGCCTCGGCCTCGCGCTCCTCCTTCTTCTTGATGCCGTACTGCGGGGAGGGCGGCGGGTCAGCGCGCGGGCCCCGACCCCGCCCCGCCCGCGCGCCCGGGATGGTGCCTGACGGGGCGAGGCCACCCTCCGGCCCGGGCCCCGCCCTCCTGCGGCCCCGCCTCCCGGGGACCCGGGCGGTGTCAGCCCTGCCCCACGGGGCCCAGATCCTCCGTCCGGTGACTTGAAGCCACACTTTTATGCCAAGCATCCTCGGATGCCGCCAAGAAGCCCCAGCCCCCGGAGGGGCACTCTGCTCGCCCCGTGTCCCGCGGTCACTTCCAGGTGGGTGTCCTCGAACCCTACCTAGGTGTGCCCTCTGCAACGCCCCTGGGCACCGCCGAGCGCCCCCAGTTCTGGTTTCCTGCGTATCTCTCTGTCCCCAACCCTTTCCAAAATCTCCCCTCAGATGGAAAGGAGTCGCCCCAAATTCATGTCACCTGGAACCTCAGCATGTGACCTTGTTTGGAAACAGGGTCTCTGCAGGTGTAATTAAGGTAAGAATAGAGAGAAGCCCTCCCTGCACTCTAAACCCAGAGCTTCTCTGTAAAAGAAAAGTACACACAGAGTAGAAAAAGAAAACGTAAAGCCTTGGGAACCACCTTGCCACCAGCCAAGGACACAAACAATGCCAGAAGCCCCCAGAAACTAAGAGGGGATTCTCGCCTACAGGTTTCAGAGGGAGAACAGTCCTGCCAACATCTTGATTTGGGACTGCTAGCCTCCAGCACCAAGAAAATTAATTTCTAGGAGACTAACACCTCACCCCAAGGCCCCTCAGCACCCTCAGCAGCCCTCCTGGACCAACAAAAGCCCTGAAGCCTGTGAGGAGGCCACGAGACCAGGGCAAGACTTCCTCCCCTCGGACTGGTGGGACCAGGTGGGGCCATGCTGGCCTGATGGGCTGGGGACAGAGTTCAGGACCCACCCGAGCTGAGGGGGCGCCTTGGTCAGGTCTGAGGTCCCAGGTTACACAATATGGAATGTCCGGAAGCAGAGGCTTTGATGCTGGCGAAGAGAGAGTGCCAGGAAGCACGCCACACAGGGCTGCTGGCCCCGGGAAGGGTCCCCAGGCCCGCTCATCTCTCCTCACCAGCTCCTCCTGAAGGAAGCGGAGGGCAGTGGAGGGGGCACCCTGGTCCTCAAGAAGACCCTTCGCTCTGCTTCCAGATTAGGGGGGTGGCTTGCTCTGCACCCATTATCTCCTCCCTCGAGGTTGTGGGGGGCTTCAGGCAGGGTGGGGGGCAAGGGCTCTTCAGCAGAATCTAAGAGGAGGAAGCCGGGCTCCTGGCCGCAGTGACCAGACTACAGCGTGGGGCCCTTGGGCACTGAGGAAGGAGGGGTAAGGGGTCTGGCCACCCTCCTCAGCAGGGGCCCTAGTGGTCTAAAGGCCCCTCTGAACCCTGGACAAGTCAGGAGCTTGGGAAGGGTCTCTGGGGTGGGGGGAGGGCTCAGGGCAACTGACCAAGAGGGCCTCCCCACTGAGCACGGACGCCAGGTCAGCCCAGGGCAGAGTCAACGGGCCAGCCAGGCTGCAGCCACTCCAAGCGGCACATCCCTCTTCCTGGGTCACCACAGAGGGCGGTGCCCTGACTCGGGGAGGGACGCGCGGGGCGGAGAGGCACACCGCCAGGAATTAGGCCAGACCAGAGAGAGCTCCCCTCCAGCCAGAGCCACAGAGTCCAGCAGTTCCTGCAGCCGCAGGACGTCTGTCCCCAACTGGGGCGCAGGCATGTGCGCTGGACCTAGGAGGCCGTGGTGGCCAAAGCCCCCCCACACACTCAGCAAAGGTGCACACACGCGCTCAGGGGAGCACGTGATGCTGGCGGAACAGGCGGGTGACAAGGGGACACACACGTAAGGGCAGGAACACAGGGTGTGTGGGCAGGCAGGCGGTCAGGGAGCGGCCTGTGTCACGGTCCTCCCCTCTAGGGTCCAGGAAGGAGACCCCGGGCCCCAAGCCAGTCGCTCCACTGAGGCTAAAAGCCATTCTGACCCTAAGCCACTCTGGGCAGACCTGAGGGCCACCTTACTCTTTGGGGTCGCTCCCAGGGCCTGGCTTTGATGTGGTCTGGCTGAGCGCCTGTTTGAAACCCCACCCCTCCCCCAGCTCCCCCAGCCCAACCCCTTCCCTCCATCCTCCTCAACCACTGAGACAGTACCACTGAGGCCCGGAGGGAGCCCAGGCTGCCAGCGCCCTGGGCAAAGCAGTGCTCCCTAACGGGCAGAGTCAGCAATGTGCCCACACCTGTTACTCTCAGCGCAAACCTGGGCCAGGGGGGCCGGGTTGACCAGGACCCGCCAGCCCAGCGCTTGCTGGAGGGTGGTTCTGGCTCAGAGTCGCCGATGGCCGCAGTGTAAACCAGAAGGCGGAGGTGCAGACCACGAACCGGGGGCCAGATGACACATGCGGCCAGTCTCCCCCGACCTGGACCCGCGCAGTATGTCATGACGTCATTACGCGCAGGCGCAGTGTGTCATGACATCATCACGCGCGGGCCGGCGGGCGTGGGGTGGGGGGAGGCACCACCCACCAGCCCGCAGAGGCCAGGAGCCCGGATGCAGATGAGGTTCCGCCAGGGAGCCGGGGCACACGGCCTGGCCTGACCCCTCAGCCTCCGTGTGAGGGACCCCCACTCTCTTCCTTGACCAGTCTTGTGAGGTCAGGGGTGGGGGCATGGGGCACCCCACCCCAGACACCAGGAAGGGGCTGCAGGAAGTGGGTCTGGGGCCTGGGGGCCAGCGAGGGCCATTGGGGGAACCACCCCAAAAGGTCAGGGGTCCCACCTGTGGGGGCAGGTGGGCGGGAGGGGGTCACCTTGGAAGGCCAGGTTCAGAAGGGCTCTGCGGCCACGGGGGACCAGGCAGGGCCAGGGGACGTGATGGGGGGCTTCGTCGGTGGGTAGGGGCTCCAGGCGCTGAGCTCATCGTCAGGATGTCTGGGGAGAGAGGGCAGTGGTGACCCCCACCCTGGATGGCCGGGGCAGCCTGTCCTTCCACAGCCGCGCTGTCCACCTCTAGGGTCTTGTGGGCAGAGTGAGCTCCTCTCTGTTGAGCTGGAGGCTCCTTGAAGAAGGTAACCAAATTCTTGGAGACCAACACTGAGGCTGTGAGGACCTGGGGCTTTGGGGCTCTAACATCCAGAGTGCATCAGACCCTGAGCTGCCTCCGACCCATGAATGGGGGCACTCATCATCAGCCTGTCTCCCCTGAACACCGACAGGCCCGGCCCCCACCTGTCAGACTCAGCTGCGTGTGTCAGCATGCTCCCCAACACACCACACCTTCCCTGCAGGCTGCCCCCCAAGGACCAAGCCCTGGCCCCCTCGTCCCGCCTCATCCTCTGATCGCAGAAGCTGTGCTTGGGCTGGTAAGGAAACTGCAGCCCCAGCCCCTGCGTGGGGTGGGGCCCAGCTCTGACCCCTGGCCAAGCAACTGAATTCAGCAGACACCATCGTGCCCCATGGGCAGGTGAGACCAGACCCTGGACGTGCCCAGGAAGGAGGCCTGGGCCCAGCAGGGAGACCGTCCACCGTGGCTGATGGAGCCGCGGTGGGTCTGGGGACTGCCAGGGTCCAGAAGCGGCCTGGGGTCTGTGGAGGCAGTTCAGAAGCAAAGGCACTCAGCCCACCCACGGGGGTCCCAGATGGGGGTGATGCTCGTCTGGGGAAGCAGGACCACTGTCCAAGTGACCCCCGGGGCACCAGGCTAGGGGGCCTTGGGGCTCTGCCAAAGGCTGCAGCCTTCCGTGTGGTCGCCCTGGAAGCTGGGATCCTGAGGGTGGGGGTGGTGAGGGTCGCCCTGCCCCCTGGCCTCCCATGGAGCTGCCCTCAGGGTGGGGACACACCCTCCATTTTCACTGGGACTCACTTTGTGACTTGTGAGTCCCACTCGGTTCCCTGAGGAAGAAAAGGGCGCTGGAGCTGATGCCTGTTCACTCACTCACTCGTTTGCTCAGCATACAAGGGCCCAAGTGCAGTCAGAGTTCCTGCCCTCCCTGCAGGGGATGGACAGTGAACAGCAAACCAGTAAGAAGTGTGTGTCAGAGGAGGGGGGCTTCTCAGGTGGCTCAGCGGTGAAGAGTCTGCCTGCCAAAGCAGGAGGACACAGGAGACTGAGGCTGATCCCTGGGTCGGGAAGATCCCTGGAGGAGGAAAAGGCAACCCACTCTGGTATTCTTGCCTGGAGAATCCCATGGACAGAGGAGCCTGGCGGGATCGCAGAGAGCTGGACACAACTGAGTGCACAGGCATGCTCCCAGATGAAGGCAGGTGCGGAGCGCAGAGGGGACAGGGCGGCGGAGCCTCAGGGAGCCCCGGAGGGCAGCAGCCAAGCAAAGGCCCTGGGGCAGTGGGAGCCCTGAGGGGCAGTGTCCCCATGCCCCTGGGGCAGCCCCAGGGAGATGGGGCCGCTGGACAGTCTGAGGAGGGGAGGGGCAGGAGGGACTTCCTATCTCAGGCAGAATGCCTGAGCCGTCTCTGCCTGCTGGCCGCTCCCCGCCCGTGGCTGCCTCCCTCTCTGCTGTCTGTGTGCTCTTCCTGGCTCTTCCCCGAAAGGCTCTGAAAGTCTTAAGATTGGTCCTGGGGGTGAGGGTCTCATGAGCTGCTGCCCCAGCACAATCAACGTGAACTTTCTGCAGAAAGGTGTCCAGTGACCAGTGATGGGACACCAGGGTGCACCCCACCCCCCATCAGCGTGGGGGCCCCGTGGGCCCAGAGACCTGCAGGCGCCCGCCTGTGTCCGCATCGCAGCTTCTGTGTCAGGCAGAGGCCCTGCGAACCAGGCAGGAGGGAGGGGCTGGGGACTGTGGAGACGCCCTCTGGAGGACCCCTCTGCCCATGCCCGGTCCCCTCCCACAGGCTTCATCCAGTGTCTGGAAACACTTGCCTCAGGGCCCAGAGATGGGAGTGTCGGGGGAGCAGGACAGAATTGAGAGGCAGCACCCCCAAACTGAGTCCCCCTCCCAGGTCTCTGGGTGGAGAGGCCTGGCCCGTGTGGGCCCAAGAGTGGTGCTCAAGGCCCAAGACGCTGTGGACCATGGGAGGCCACGTGCTTCAGGATGTCGTGGGGCCCTGGGGAGGGCCCTTGCTTCTCCACCTGGCCTGCAGGCTGGCCCACCCTGGAGAAGGCAGGAGCAGCTGCCCCATGCCTGCCCTTCCAACCCACAGCTGGGTGGGCACCTGAGGGTGGGCAGTGGACAGGCCCCTGGGGCCCGCAGCTGACAGCCTCCCATGTCTGCCCCTGCTCTGGCCTCGGGTCCCGGCCGGGTGTGTGCGCATGCCGTGCACATAGAGGAAGGTGCCAGAGGGTTCTGGAAAGATGACCTCCAGCTCCCAGCCCACACCCAGCCAGCCCACACAGCCACAGACCTGCCCCCCAACACCCTGTCATTCACCTCAGGGGCCTAAGGCCCACCCGGGCGGGGTCAGGGACATCCTCCAGCCCAGGACGATTCACCCACCTGCAGCCCGCCCGTGGGCCAGCCCCTGGCCGCCCTGCCTCTCCTCTCCAGAAGGGCCTGCCCTCCAAGCCCCTGGGGGCAGTCCCGGGGGCAGCCACGGGAGCTTGTCCTACAGAAGCCAGCACGCCAGCCCGGGATCCTGGGAGGAGGGGTCCAGCCCCCGCCACCGGAGCCAGAAGGACTCGGACCGCAGGGCGAGCCCCAGGCCCGGTGAGCGTGTGCAGACGTGCGCGCTGGGACGCGGGATCTCACCCGCCCGCCCCTCCCCGGGGGGCCCTCCCCGAGGTCAGTTCTGCGAGCCTCGGAGGAGGGCGGGCAGCGGCCCAGCCCGGCTTCGCTCAGCCCTCCCGCAGGCAGCACCCGCCAGCCCGTCCCGCCGCCGTCCCCGTCGCCCGCGCGGCAGGGGCACGGTGCCGAGCGCGCCGCCGCGCCCACCTTGTCGCGGATGCCCTGCCGCACGGCCTCGCGCTCCGCCTCCATCTTGGCGTACTTGGCCTTGCGCTCCTCCTCCTCCTGCCGCAGCGCCTCCCGCCGCTCCTCCTCCTTCTTGGCGGCGTCAGGGTCCTTCTCCTCGTCGCCCCCGAGCATCTTGCCCATGTCCTTGGTGGCCCCTGGGCACAGGAAGGCGGGAGTCAGGCCAGGCCCGGCTTCTCCTTGCCCTGCGCCGGCGGCCGCGCTGGTCCAGCAGGGCGGCGGCCTCCAGTGTGGGTCGCAGGAGGCTGTGGCTGTCGGGGTGCGACTGCACGAGGGCTCCTGCAGGCCTCGGTGCTGCGGTTCCGTGTGTGATGTGTGTGGTTTTGTGTATGTGGTTGTTGTGTGTGTCTGCATGTAGTTGTGTGTGTGTGGTTGTGTGTCTATGGGTGGTTGTGTGCATGCCTGTGGCTTTGTGTGTGGTTGTGTCTGTGGTTGTGTGTGATAGTCTTTGTGTGCCTGTGGGTGGTTGTGTGTGTGTCTGTGGTTGTGTGTGTGTGGGTGGTTGTATGTGTGTGTGCCTGTGGGTAGCTGTGTGTCTGTGAGTGGTTGTGTGTGTGTGTCTCGTGGTGTGTTTCTATGGGTGGCTGTGTGTGGCTGTGGCTGTGTGTGTGGTTTTGTGTATGTGGTTGTTTGTGTGCCTGTGTGTGGTTGTGTGTGTCTGCATGTAGTTGTGTGTGTGTGTGGGTGGTTGTGTGCATGTCTGTGGCTTTGTGTGTGTGGTTGTGTTTGTGTGCCTGTGGGCGGTTGTGTGTGTGTTTCTGTGGGTGGTTGTGTGCATGTCCGTGGCTGTGTGTCTGTGGTTTTGTGTGTGGTTGTGTTTGTGTTACTGTATGTGGTTGCTGTGTGTCTGCATGTAGTTGTATGTGTGTACACCTGTGTGTGGTTGTGTGTGTGGTTGTGTTTGTGTATCTGTAGGTGATTGTGGTGGTTTGTGGGGGTCGACATGTGTGTCTGTGGTTGTGTGTGATAGTGTGTGTGTGCCTGTGGGTGGTTGTATGTGCCAGTGTGTGGTTATGTGTGTGTCGTGTGTGTGTGGCTGTCTGTGTGTGGTGGGGGGCGGCTCTGTGTGGGGGGGTGGCTCTGTGTGTGCCTGTGGTTGTGTATGTATGCGGTTGTGTTTGTTGCCTGTGTGTGGTTGGTTGTGTGGTGTGTCTGTGTGTGGTTGTGTGTTGTCGGGGGTGGCTCTGTGTGTGTGGGCTATTGTGTGTGTCTGTTGGTGGCTCTGTGTGCGTCTCTGTGTGTGCCTGTGTGTGGTTGTCTGTGTGTGGTGGGGGGCGGTTCTGTGTGTGTGGGTGGCTGTGTGTGTGTCTGTGTGGTTGTATGCTGTGTGTGCTGCCTGGGTCCCCGGTGCAGCTGGTGGGGTGGCTGAGTGTGTGGCTGTGTGGCCCTGGCCCGGAACTGCTGGCGGCCGCGGGTGGCAGCCTCAAGGCCCTAATTTGCCCCGCCAACAGCCACTTTCCTCATGCGCGCCTGATTCACAGGCGACAACAAACGCCTCCTCGGACGCCCCTGTGGCTCAGCCCCGGGACAGAGACGTGTAATTACAGCTGGAGCGCCCCCGACGCAGGGACACTGCAGGGAGAGGGCACAGCGGTCAGCGCTGCAGGTCAGCCGGTCTCAGGCCGGGCGGCCGGCCCTGCAGGAGCGCCCTGCGCATTGCACGCTGCCAGCAGGAGCGAGCCCCGTGTGCTCCCTGGGAACCAGCCCGCGTTCCGAGGGGCCCCTGGCCCGGGCTGTCTGGTCTCTGCCAGGCCCACTCTGTCCTCTCATCCCGGGATGGCCCCTCCCAGGCACAGCCGGAGGCTGGCTTAGTCCACAGCCCGGGAGTGAGGGGGGTCTGACTCCGCCACCCACCACCCATATCCAGAGGTGCCCCCCTCCAGCCCTGTCCCACCCTCTCTGATTTATCCCGGTGTCCCAAAGCTCCAGGGCACTGTCCTGGGTACGGGGGCTCCTGTTCTGCTCTGAGGCTGCACAGGTCCACGCAGCTCAGAACTAGGAGAGACTCTGGCCTGCAGACACCTGCGGGTCTCCACCCCCACCCCCGTGGGCAAAAGGAGCCTGGTGGTGGGAAGGGGGCGGCGCTCCGTCGAGTGCCCCGAGCTGAAATCTAAATGTCTGTCGGGCTAGCCTTCCCAGCTGCTGAGACTACTGCCGGGTCATGGGGTCACTGTGGGGGCAGGGAGCCCGCCCGGCTGGGGCTCGGCCGACGGCACAGCTCCAGATGCGAACAGAAACCAGGAGCCTCGCGTCAGTTTCCACCCACGTCTGCAAATTCTGCAAAGAAGACTGTCTGCCGGTGGCTGGAGGGAAACTGGGTCAGGAGCAGAGCCGAGCCGCAGACTCGCTGCTCTCAGCCCCCAGGACAGGCGGCGGTGCTGGTGGGGGCGGTGGGAGTGGCCGGGCAGGGCAGCCTTCCCAGCCTCCTTGGCAGAGGGGGCACCACAGCATTGTTGGGCGGCTTTTACACGAGTCTCCCCTCTTGACCGAGCTCACTCACGCTAACGTGAGAGTGACTGACAGCCCTCTCCTGCATGGGAAGGACTGGCGTCGAGGGCAGAGGCGTGAACAGTCTTGCCCGCATCTCTCTTCTGACGGAAAACGCGTGGAGGCTGCGGTGGGGGCTGGAGGGGCCACACCGACTGGGTGATTCGGGTCCCTAAGCCTGCTCCTCCAACGCACCGTGTGCGCTCTAGGCCTAGTGATCACACAGGCACTTACTGAGCACCAGCTGTGTGCTGAGCTCTGCGTACCAGGCGAACTGGCCCTGCCCCCACTGCAGCTCTGGGCTGGTCCGCACCACCTGCCCAGGAGACAGAGAAGGCTCAGGGCAGCGCTCCAGCAAACCAAGGGTGCTCCGGGAGGCTGGTGGCCTCTCCCAGGCCAGGGGCAGGAGGCCAGAAGTCACCCCACCGTGGTGAGACCGCGCCAGCACCGATGTCGGGCCCCCCTGTGCTCTCTGCCCGTGGCCCCGATCCTGCCTCCATGTGGTGCCCGCACGCCGCCTTGACAGCGTTTGCAGGTGAGCTGTCCCATGCAGTCGCACTCAAGGCCCAGACGGACAGCCGCAGCCCGAGCCTCCCGAATCCAGGCCGTGCTGGCCACGTAGGGCTGCGGGGTGCAGGAGCCGATGCCATCCATCCCTCACTCTTGTCTGAGCCTCGGTTGCCTGGGTGACTCGGCAGGGGAGTGCCAGGGTGGGGGTAGCCAATCACCCCCCTCGACAGTCAGGTAAAGCCCCTGGGGACGACTTCAGTGCAGGATGAGACGCGGGCACTTTTCTCCCTGGAGCAGCTCCCATATTTGGGTGGGCAGGTTATGCACAAACCCAACAACTAGAGCGAGCTCTCTAGAACAGTGTTCACAAAGGCCCTGGCCAGGAGACACCTCGAGGGAGAAGCAGGAGGAGGTGGGCCACCCCACCCCCGCCGCAGTGGGCCATGTTGGGGACAGAGCGCAGCGCTACAGTGGAAGGAGGCCAGGTGGTCTGAGTGGACAGGCCGCCTGCAGACACAGACACGCAGACGCGGGCCGCAAACGTTGCCAGTGGCGGAGGGCCTCGGAACCTGAGAAGGGAGCCCCCTCCCGGGGTCAGTGAGCTCCTCTGGGGAAGCACGAACCTCGACTCGCATAACACCACAGACTTATTAGTTATCAGCCTGAACATCAACCCAAAATAAAAGTGGGCAAAGATAAGCAGCCCTCTCACCCTCAGTCAGCAGACGCTGTTACCTAAAGTGACTGGACACGCTTTTTGGCTCCTTTATTGTCAGCCTCTGCCAACAGAAGGTCGGCGCCAGGAGAGCAGGGATCCTGACCAGCACGGGGCTGTCCTCCCTATGACTGGAATGGTGCCAGACACAAGGCAGGCGCCCACTGAATACTTGGCAAATAACGAGTTTTAAACATTTAACAGCTATGCATCATGTACTCAGCCGCAAACAAAACCTTAGCAGTCCCTTCAGCTAACATCATGGTCCACGTGAAACACTGAATCCTTGCCTCAGCTCACTGATAAGCAAAGGACATCACAGTCCCCTTTTACCGGAGGGCCTGGCTGTTGGACTAAGACAAGAAAAGACACAGAAGCATAAAGACTGAAAAGGAAGGAGTAAACTCTTTTTTAACAAATAACATGAACCGCGTAGAAAAGTTGGAGTCTGCAAAGCCATGCTAGAGCGAGAAGGCTCACAAGACTGATGAACACCAAACAAAGGGGCTGCTGTGTGCTAGCAGCTGACAAGTGGGAAATGAGTCTGAAAAACAATTCCATCAGCAATTCTGAGGAAACCGTAAAATATCTGTGACTACATTTTTAGTAGATGTGGAAGCCTGTTTTACCTAAGTCTACAGAATTGTTGAGAGAAATTTAAAAAGACCTAAATAAATAGAGAGAGACCCCACGTTCACGGACTCAGCATCACTGTGATGTCAATTTTCCCTAGATTGATCTACGGATTCAATGCAATCCCAAACAAAATGCAAATAGGCTTTTTGAGCAAACCTACCGGCTGATTCTAAACTTTGTATGGAAATGGCAAAAGGCCTAGAATAGACAAAACAGTTTTGCACGAGAACAGCTTAGAGGCCCTACCCTTCCTGTTTCCAAGGCCCACTGCAGTCGAGAGCGCGCAGTGTCGACAGGCGCCTGGACGTGTGGACCCACGGAGCAGGACAGATGGTCCAGAAATAAACCCACTAGTGTGCGTTCAGGTGGGTTTCTGACAAAGCCGTGGAGCTAATTGTGAAGAAAGGCCAGTCTCTGCAGAAGCAGCACTGAAACAATGCGGGATTCCTCCGCAAACAAGCAAACACACGAATGTCTGCTCGAGCCTCACACCTCCTAAAAAGCTCAGTGACAGCCCTAATGGGAAAGAGAAAAATATAAAGTGTCAAGAAGAGAGCATAAGAGAGAAATCTTTGTGACTTTGGCTTAGGCAGAAATTTCTTACAGAAGTGGCAAAAATGCGTGAGCCTTAAAAGAAAAAAATGATGGATTCGACTTCATCAACAAAAAATTTTGTTCATAAGACACTGCTAAAAAAAAAAAAAAGAAGAAAATAAAAAAGGCAAGGCTGAGAGAATATATCTGCAGACCACTGGTCTGATAAAGCCTTATGCCCAGTAAAGAACTCTTACAATCCAAGGATAAGTACACAGACCACCTGATTTTAAAAACAGACAACAGATCTGAGCAGACACTTTACCAGAGAAGAGATGCAGATGGCAAGTAAGCGCCTGAAAAGATGTGCTCTACAAAGAGCTGACCAACAGGATGAAACCGAACTCAGGGGCGAGACCGCCAGGCGCCCGCTTGAGCATCCTGGACTGAACACAGCACGTGCGGGGAGGCCAGGGAGGAGCCAGGACCCTAGCCCGCCCCCGGTGGGCTGCTGCTGGTGCGGCAGCTGGAAGACAGTCGGGCTGTTTCCTACGATTAAACGCGCATCGCCCCGGTGACCCAGCAATCCCACTCCTTGGCGTTTGCCCAGAGAAGCAGAGACGTCGGTTCACATGCACGGGTGGCCCGATCTGCAGGAGCCCAGACAAGAGGCCCCTCAACACCCATCAGCAAGCGAATGGACGCGGAGGCCAGGCCGTCCGTCCAGGGACACCGAGGTTCTCGGCCACAAGGAGGAGTCTCACAACCTCTATGGAGTATGAACAGCCAGGCACAAGTTATATGATTTCATTTATATAAACAGAAGTGCGAACTGGTGTATGGGGACCACAAGCGCATCAGGGGTTCCTGGGCCCAGTGCTGGGCCGAGGCCGCAAAGGACCATGCCACAGTCAGAACCCAGGGCACCGCCCGGTCTCGGGCAGTGCTCAGCCAGCGTCAACCACGTCGCAGCGAAACCGAGGGGCAAGCCTGGCAAATGACCAACAGGAGCTGGTGTGCAAAGCGTCTTCCCCAGCCATCGCCCGGTCAGGTTACAGATACTGAAAAGATGGCCAGATCCACAACTTTGTAAAGCTGAGTTTTAGAAATACGTACTTAATTAACCCTTAAGTTGAAGAGGAAATAAAAGCTGAAATTGTGAAAACTCTTAGAAAGCAAAGACAAATAAGCACTTTCTGTCTAAACTTGGGATCCACGGCTAAAGCTGGTTTTGGAGGAAAAACGATAACCTTTAATTTTAAAGATGAAAAAGAGAAAGTTTAGGAACTTCATTATTACCTTTAAATAAGTAAAACAATAAACAACCCAAAACAAGGCAGAGAGGATTAATAAAAACAATAGCTGTATCTACAGAAGAAAACAGACAAGGTGAGTAGATGAACCTGCTCCCGTGAAATCAGCAGCGCACACAGGCCTCCTGCAAATGGCCAGCGTTGCTTTGAAGGGTTGACCAAGTCTCGGAAGAAATAAACCAAGGAGTATTGCACCATAAAAAGAGATGGAATTCTCTCCCTCCCCTCACCCACCTCTTTTGCCAGTGACGTGATCATGTAAGTGAGTGTTAGTCACTCAGTCATGCTCGACTCTTTGCAACCCCATGGACTGCAGCCCACCAGGCTCCCCTGTCCATGAGATTTTCCAGGCAAGGATACTGGAGTGGGTTGCCATTTCCTTCTCCAGAGGCTCTCCCCAACCCAGGGATCGAACCCGGGTCTCCTGTACTGCAGGCAGATTCTTTACCAACTGGGCTACAAGGGAAGCCCAGAGAAACTCATGACATGCCAGTGAAAACCCACCAAAACTAATCACAGAAAGTGGCAGGATGGTAAGTGCAGTATTTATGGATAAAAATTAATTTAAAACTTCACCTCGTGTATCAGAAACAAGCTGGAAGCATCAATGGAGACAGTGGTCCACTTACAGTAATTATATAAACATAAAAAGCACTCAGGAGTACGCTCTACTCTATGGTGGGCTTCCCTGGTGGAGCAGTAGGTAAGAACCCGCCTGCCGATGCAGGAGACATGGGTTTGATCCCCAATCCCAGAAGATCCCACAGGCCACAGAGCAACTCAGCCTGAGAGCCACCACGAGCAGCCGCCACAGGAGCCGCCATGGGAGCCGCCACGAGCAGACACCACGAGCAGACACCACGGGAGCCGCCACGAGCAGCCACCACGGGAGCCGCCACGAGCAGACACCACGAGCAGACACCACGGGAGCCGCCACGAGCAGCCACCATGGGAGTCGCCACGAGCAGACACCACGAGCAGACACCACGGGAGCCGCCACGAGCAGACGCCACGAGAAGCCGCCATGGGAGCCGCCACGAGCAGCCCGTGTGCTGCAGGGACGAGGCGCCCCCACTTGCTGCAGCTGGAGAAGCTCACACATCACAGGAGACCCATCCCAGCCAAAGACAGACAAAGATTAAAAGAAAAGGAACCCTAGGGCTCCTGCTCCTCCCTAAAAGTGACGCTCTGCACAGACGCTCGAGACCCTGGGGGCCCAGGGAAGGCGCGTCAGGAAGGGCCAGCTCCTCCCATGTCACCGCAGGACCAGGTGCAGCCTGTTCACGCTGCCACGGAAACGCCGCAGTCTTCCTCCCTTGGGGGTCGGCACAAAGTTAAGCTTCATGCAGCAGATCGGACGTCAGAGGAGAGCTGATCCAGGTCCCTTTAGGATAGAAACTGTCTCTGCCGTGGTCCCAGGGACAGCAAGGCGGTCACTGACTGGAGACGCTTTAAGTGGGGAGCCCAGGAAGGTGCCCCAGGGTCTGTGGGAGGCGTGCTCCTGGCGGCACAGGCCGATAGGCACACTCTTAAGCCCCTTCAGGGCCCGCCCACCCGTCCACCCACTGGCCTCCTCCTACCTCCTCCCAACAAGCCATATCCCTCCCTGGGGAGCCACTGCCCGTGGCTGCTGACTGGCTGCTTTGTTTCGGCCGCGGCCCCAGCAGACGGTGGGACACGAGGCTCCATCTCGGGAGAACGGCCACGCAGGCCCGGTGCCCCATGTCAGGGGTCCCAGGGGCCTGCGAGCGGGAGGAGCGCCATGCATTACGAGGGCCCAGTGCGGACGAGGAGAAAAAGGCCTATGTGTGGCTTTAGACACTTCTTCACTGATTGTCTAAAGACAGAAAAAGAAAGGCAAGTTACAAACCAGGTTCATACCAAACCGAAATCCTCAACAAACAAACAAAAACCAGCCCATGTTTTTTCCAGACTCTCGTGGAATGTTCACCAAGGGCAGCCAGATGTTCGTCCGCATCATGACGAGCAGCCGCCTCACACAACTGGAGCGGCCCTCACTTAAAACACACACCAAACCCGAACCGTCCCAGGAAGCAGCGAGCGCTGGCCGGGACCTGGAGCGCCTGGGCCTGTGCGCTGTTGAGGGTGCATGAAGCGGAGCAGCTGCTGGAGAGCAGTGCGGAGCGTCCTCAGAGATCAAACTCAGAGCTGCCACAGGGCGCAGCAAAGCCACTCCCGGGTATAAACCCAGAAGAGCTGCAGGCCGGAGACGCGCGCGCCCCGTGCTCACAGCAGCAGCGTCACTGCAACCAAAGGCGGACACAACGGAGCGCCCACCCACAGGTGAGGGGCAAACGCGACGCGGCCTACCCGCACGTTGGGCACTGCTCACCCCTGAACGGGGATGAGATTCCGCTGCACGTCACAGCACAATGCACTGAGGACACCACGCTGAAGGACACATACCAGATACGACAGACAGACTTGCCCAACTCCACTTATACAAGGGCCCTAAAGCAGGCAAACTCAGAGACAGAAAGGAGAGGGGTGCCGGGGGCCGGCGGCCAGGGAGTCAGCGTTTAGTGGGGACAGGGTTCAGTCTGGGAAGACGGAGAAGTTCTGGAGTGGATGGCTGTGGTGGCTGCTCGGCAACGGGAATGTAGGTAACGCCACCGAAGCGTGCGCTTAGGAATACCTAAAATGGCAGATTTTATGCGGTGCATGTTTTATCACGATAAAAAAAGGGAAGTATAAATTTAAACTGATTCATAATGCCACGTCTCAAAAGGAATATCAGGCTGCAGAAGCAACCTGAACACAATTTCAGAGTATTCACAGGAATGACACCGAGCGTCTGAAAGCCTCGGGCAAACAGCAGGAGAGCAGGGAACCTGGGAGCAGGGCCCCCCACCCTGCAGCTAAGCCCCACCCTGCAGACCCCCCAGCCTGCAGACCCCCCAGCCTGCAGATCCCCCCAACCCTGCAGATTCCCCCAAACCTGCAGACCCCCCCAACCCTGAAGACAAACCCCACCCTGCAGACCCCCCACCCTGCAGACCCCCCACCCTGCAGACCCCACCACCCTGCAGACCCCCCAACCCTGAAGACAACCCCCACCCTGCAGACCCCCCCACCCTGCAGACCCCCCACCCTGAAGACAACCCCACCCTGCAGACCCCCCAACCCTGAAGACAACCCCACCCTGCAGACCCCGCCACCCTGCAGACCCCCCAACCCTGAAGACAACCCCACCCTGCAGACCCCCCCACCCTGCAGACCCCCCCACCCTGCAGATCCCCCAACCCTGAAGACAACCCCCACCCTGCAGACCCCCCCACCCTGCAGACCCCCCCACCCTGCAGACCCCCCAACCCTGAAGACAACCCCCACCCTGCAGACCCCCCCACCCTGCAGACCCCCCAACCCTGCAGACCCCCAACCCTGAAGACAACCCCACCCTGCAGACCCCCCCACCCTGCAGACCCCCCAGCCTGCAGACCCCCCACCCTGCAGACCCCCCAACCCTGCAGACCCCCCACCCTGCAGACCCCCCCACCCTGCAGACCCCCCAACCCTGAAGACAACCCCACCCTGCAGACCCCCCCACCCTGCAGACCCCCCAACCCTGAAGACAACCCCACCCTGCAGACCCCCCCAGCCTGCAGACCCCCCAGCCTGCAGACCCCCCCACCCTGCAGACCCCCCAGCCTGCAGACCCCCCCACCCTGCAGACCCCCCCACCCTGCAGACCCCCCAGCCTGCAGACCCCCCACCCTGCAGACCCCCCAACCCTGCAGACCCCCCACCCTGCAGACCCCCCCACCCTGCAGACCCCCCAACCCTGAAGACAACCCCACCCTGCAGACCCCCCCACCCTGCAGACCCCCCACCCTGCAGACCCCCCCACCCTGCAGACCCCCCCACCCTGCAGACTCCCCAACCCTGAAGACAACCCCACCCTGCAGACCCCCCCACCCTGCAGACCCCCCAACCCTGAAGACAACCCCACCCTGCAGACCCCCCCACCCTGCAGACCCCCCCACCCTGCAGACCCCCCACCCTGCAGACCCCCCCACCCTGCAGACCCACGCGCTCAGAACCCTCCCCCACCGCACATGCAGCTCTCTTCAACGGCGCAAGCGCAGGTGAAGTCACAGCCCCTGTGTTCTGGGAGCTGGCGGGTAAGGTGGGGTCTAGTGAGGGCAGCCCCCTGCACCCACCCCTGGACTGCGGCTGAGGGGCAGGCAAGGGACAGCAAGTCCCTGCCCCGAGGACGTGGAGCTTCAGATGCGGGTGTGGCCGTGGCAGGGTGGGCTGCCGGGAGCAAGAAGGCAGGGAAAGGGCAGAGACCTGGGAGAAAGGCTGCAGCTGGGAGGACATTAGAATGGTCAAATGATACCTGTACCCTCTATGCCCACACACGTGAAAACCTGAATGAAGCAGTTTCTTCAAGAAATGTCAAAATCTGGGAACCATGTCTAAGAATTCACAGATGGATTCTTTCAGTCAAGAAGCAGATCATTCCGACGATATTTGGGCTGTTCTTGGAAGGGAAAAAGAAAAAAGAGGGAAATCCTCCCAGTTATTTTTGTGAAATCAGCACGAGAATGACGCCAAACACATTCGGCTGAGTGGGGCCGAGCTCCCACACAAACAGCTGAGAGACAGGAGCCAAGTTTGGCACTTCTCACAGGATTCTGCAGGAAGGGCTCATCTTGGGGAGTAAAAGGCGGTCCGACCAGTGTAGGCGTGTGCGGACACTGTCCGGACCCCCATGCTAACAGAGCAGCAGGGATATTGGGCTGTCCCCAGGCGCTCCCACCCCAGACGTGGGGTCCTGGCACCAGCCCTCCTGGGCTGAAGGGCCTCCTCCCTGCAGCCGCGAGGACATGGGGCTGAAGCTCCCGCTGTGCCCATCACTGCCCGCTCCCTGGGCCTGCCTGGAGCCCGGTCAGGAGCTCGGGTGCCTCGGTCCACATGAAAACCGTCCCAGTGGCAGCCATCCTCAGTGACACAGACGGCTTCAGAACAGCTTAATGGGGGTGCAGTGAGCATGCTCCAAAGCACGAACTCTGACGGACACGACCATGAGCGCATCACACGGTCAGGATGCAACGCACGTCCGCCCCCTCAGTTTCCGGTGGCCCCATGTAAGTCCTCTCAGCACGCCACCCACGGGTGAGCAGACAGCTGACTCCTTTCTCTGCCTGCCCATCTCCACGTGTCGCCCAGAGCCCAGAGAGAGGCAGCCGCAGGACAGGCGGCGATCGTGGGGAGGGGCGGGCCGCCAGGGGGACGCTTTGCTCCCGCCCGCCCTTCCTCACCCTCCCGGGCGGCGAGGACGAGCGAGGCCGTGTCCCGCCGGCAGGTGGCAGGCACGAGGGCGCCTCCGATTGCGGGCGCCTGCCCTCCGTGTCTCACGAGCGCACACAGGCGTGGGCGCTGAGCGGTACTGGCAAGCGGAGGTCTGCTTTCCCGGAACTGCAGACTGTTCTCCGCGGCAGCTGTGTGACGTGACTCGCCCGCCAGTGTGTCCGGGGGCTCCCACTTCTCTGTGTGCCCACCAACACGGCTCCCGCCGGTCCCTGCGGTTCCAATACCCCCCGGGGCCGTGACGCGGCCACGGCGCTTCCCTCCTGACCACAGACGTGAGCATCTCCTCACGCACTTGTGCCTTATTTGGTGGAATCCCTAGTGAAACCGCTTGCATACCTTCAAAAATAAACTTTCCATTTTGGAACAGACTTAGGCTTACAGAAAAGCGATGGGGCAGCACACAGAGCCCCCAGCAGGGACGACGGCTCCCTTCACACGGCGCTAGACTGGCCCGCCTGCCACGCCGACAGACGGCAGTAACTGGCTTCTGAGACGTCCCCCCGAGGCCCGCTTTCTGGGCCAGGATCCCGTCCAGGGCCGTATGCGGCAGCCATCGAGCCTCCTCAGGCACCTCTAGGCCGGGCTCCTCAGCGGCTCAGCAGCGTCCGACTCCGGGACCCTGTGCACCACAGCACGCCAGGCTCCCCTGTCCTCCAGTGTCTCCCAGAGTGTGCGCAAACTCATGTCCATTGAGCCGGCGATGCCGTCCAACCATCTCATCCTCTGTCGCCCCCTTCTCCTCCCGCCTTCAATCTTCCCCAGCATCAGGGGCTTTTCTAATGAGTCAGTTCTTCCCATCCGGTGGCCAAAGTATTGGAGCTTCTGCTTCAGCATCAGTCCCTCCAATGAGTATTCAGGACTGATCTCCTTTAGGGTGGACTGGCTGGATCTCCTTGCAGTCCAAGGGACTCTCACATCTCCTCCAACACCACAGTTCAAAAGCCTCAATTCTTTGGCGCTCAGCTTTCTTTATAGTCCAACTCTCACATCCATACATGACTACTGGAAAAACCACGGCCTTGATTAGATGGACCTTTGTGGGCAAAGTAATGTCTCTGCTTTGTAATATGCCGTGTGTCATAGCTTTTCTTCAAAAGGAGCAAGTCTTTCCATTTCGTGGCTGCGGTCATCGTCTGCAGTGATTTTGGAGCCCAAGAAAATAAAGTCTCTCACTGTTTCCACTGTTTCCCCATCTATTTGCCATGGGACTGGATGGGACTGGATGCCATGATCTTAGCTTTTTGAATGTTTAATTTTAAGTCAGCTTTTTCTCTCTCCTCTTTAACCCTCATCACGAGGCTCTTTAGTTCCTCTTCGCTTTCTACCATAAGGGTGGTGTATCTGCATATCTGAGGTTGTTGATGTTTCTTCCAGCAATCTTGACTCCAGCTTGTGATTCCTCTAGGCTGGCAATTCGTATGATGTACTCTGCATAGAAGTTAAATGAGCAGGGTGACAGTATACAGCCTTGACGTCCTCCTTTCCCGATGTGGAACCAGTCCATCGTTCCAACCAGTTCTAACTGTGCTTCTTGACCTGCATGCAGGTTTTTCAAGAGACAGGCGAGGTGGTCTGATATTTCATCCCTTTAAGAATTCCCCACAGTCTGTTGCAGTCCACACAGTCGAAGGCGCTAGCACAGTCAATGGCGCAGAGGCAGGTGTTTTTTGGGAGCCCCTCTGCTCTCTCCGTGACCCAGTGGGTGCTGGCAATATGATGCCTGGCTCCTCTGCTGTTTCTCAGTCCAGCTTGAACACCTGGAAGTCCGCAGCTCACATACTGCTGAAGCCTAACTTGAAGGGTTTCGAGAATTACTTTGCTAGCGTGTGGAATAAGCACAATTGTGTGGTAGTTTGAGCATTCTTTGGCATTGCATTTCTTTGGGACTGGAATGAAAACTGACCTTTTCCAGTCCTGTGGCCACTAGTGAGTGTTCCAAATTTGCTGGCATATTGAGTGCAGCACTTTCACAGCATCATCTTTTAAGATTTGAAATAGCTCAGCTGGAATTCCATCACCTCCACTAGCTTTGTTCATAGTAATGTTTCCGAAGGCCCACTTGACTTCGTACTCAAGGATGTCTGGCTCTCAGCAAGTGACCACACCATCATGGCTATCCTGTGATTTAGACCTTTCTGGTATATTTCTTACCACCTCTTCTTAATCTCTTCTGCTTCCATTAGGTCCTTACTCTTTCTGTCCTTTATTGTGACCACCTTGCATGGAATGTTTCCTTGATGTCTTCAATTTTCTCGAAGAGCTCTCTAGTCCTTCCCATTCTATTTCATTCCTTTATTTCTTTGCACTGTTGACTCAAGAAGGCCTTCTTACCTCCTCTTGCTAGTCCCTGGAATTCTGTATTCAGCTGAATCTATCTTTCCTTCCCTCCTTTGCCTTTCATTTCTCTTCTTTTCTCAGCTATTTACAAGGCCTCCTCAGACAGCCGCTGTGCCTGCTTTCACTCTTTCTCTTTGGGCTGGTTTTGGCCACTGTCTCCGTTACAGGGTTACACACTTCCGTCCACAGTTCTTCGGGCCATCCGATCTGACCCCGTGAATCTAGTCTCCACCTTCACTGTATAACCCCATGGAGTTTGATTTAGGTCGTACATGAATGGCCTAGTGGTTTCCCCTGTTTCCTTCCATTTCAGCCTGAATTTTGCAATGAGGAGCTCATGAGCTGAGACACAGCCAGCTCCAGGTCTTGTTTTTGTTGACTATATAAACTTCTCCATCTTCAGCTATGAAGAGCACATCATTCAGACTTCGGTACTGACCACCTGGCAATGTCCGTGTGCAGAGTCGCCTCTTGGGTTGCTAGAAAATGGTCTTTGCTATGACCAGCATGTTCTCTTGACAAAGCTCTGTTAGCCTTTGACCTGCTTCATTTTATACTCCCGGGCCAAGCTTGCCTATCATTCCAGGCATCTCGACTTTCTGCTTCCGCATTCCAACCCCGTACGATGAAAAAGACATCTCTTTTTCAGTGTTAACTTAGAAGACGTTGTAGGTCTTCATGCATGCTAAGTCACTTCAGTCACGTCGCTCTTTGAGACCCCCTGGACTACGGCCTGTCAGGCTCCTCTGTCCACTGGGGGAAACGTGCAGGTCTTCATAGAACCGTTCAACTTCAGCTTCTTCAGCATCACTGGTTGGGGCATAGCCTTGGATTACTGTGATGTTGAATGGTTTGCCTTGGAAACAAACTGAGATCATTCTGTCATTTCTGAGGCCGCATCCAAGTACTGCATTTCAGACTCTTGTTGACTATGAGGGCTACTCCATTTCTTCTAAGGGATTCTTGCCCACAGGAGTAGGTGTTAATATAATGGTCACCTGAGTTAAATTTGCCTATTCCCACCCATTTTAGTTCACTGACTCCTAAAATGTCAGCGTCCACTCTCGTCATCTCTTGCCTGACCATGTCCAGTTTATCTTGACTCATGGACCTGAGATGGCTTTCCTGGTGGTTCACATGGTAAAGAACCCGCCTGCAGTGCAGGAGACGCACGTTCAACCCTTGGTCAGGAAGATCCCTGGAGAAGGGAATGGCTACCCACTCGTGTTCCTGCCCGGAGAATCCCATGGACAGAGGAGGCGAGCCTGGCGGACCATAGTCCGTGAGGTCCCAAAGAGCTGGACACGACTGAGCGACTGAACGTGCACACACACGGCCCTGACATTCCAGTTCTTATGTGCAGACAGGATGCAGAAGGCTGTGCGCTCACCTTCTCCTGCGAGAACTCCACAAGTGCCCCTCGCTGCTGGACAGCTGTCGGCAGGGAAATGCCGGATCCCACCAGAAAGAAACCCCACATCCAAGGGCAAAGGAGAAGCCCCAGCAAGAAACCCCACATCCAAGGGCAAAGGAGAAGCCCCAGCAAGACGGTAGGAGGGGTGAATCACGTTAAGAGTCAAACTCCATACCCACCAGGGATGCTCGGAGGGCTCAAACAAACCTTGTGGGCACCAGGACCCAGAGACCCACCCAGAGCCTGAGCCAGAACAGTGTCTAGTGTCTCCTGCAGAGCGTGGTCAGCAGTGGCCTGCCGCAGGGGCAGGGCTCCGGGTGCAGCAGGCCCGCATATGGCACAAGCCCTCTTGGAAGAGGTCGCCATAAACTCCACCACAGAGCCGCCAGAACTTGCACAGCACGGGGAAACCGACTCTTGGAGGGCACAAACAAAACCCTGTGTGCACCAGGACCCAGGAGAAAGGAGCAGTGACCCCGTAAGAGCCTGACCCAGACTTGCCTGTGAGTGTCCGGGAGTCTCCGGCGGAGGCGTGGGCCAGCGGGGGCCTGCTGCAGGGTCGGGGCCACTGGGTGCAGCAGTGTGTGCGTGGGACCATTTGAAGGAGGGCGCCATTATCCTCGTCACCTCCACCATAGTTTGGCCTCAGGCCAAACAACAGGGAGGGAACACAGCCCCTCATCAACACATCAACAGAAAATTGGACTAAAGAGTTACTGAGCACGGCCCCGCCCACCAGAACAAGACCCAGTTCCCCCTCAGTCAGTCTCTTCCACCAGGAAGCTTCCACAAGCCTCTTACCCTTCTCCATCAGAGGGCAGAGAGAACAAAACCACAATCACAGAAAACTAACCAACTGACCACGCGGACCACAGCCTTGTCTAATTCAGTGAAACTCTGAGCCGTGCCGTGTGGGGCCACCCGAGACAGACGGGTCACGGTGGAGAGTTCTGACAAACGTGGGCCCCTGGAGAAAGGAATGGCAAACCACTTCAGTATTCTTGCCTTGAGAACCCCATGGACAGTATGAAGAGGCAAAAAGACCACTCAGGTGTGACCTAAATCAAATCCCTCACAATTATACAGTG
The DNA here is from genome assembly GCF_032405125.1 of Capricornis sumatraensis. NCBI lineage: Eukaryota > Metazoa > Chordata > Mammalia > Artiodactyla > Bovidae > Capricornis > Capricornis sumatraensis. The sequence continues at coordinate 119,774,912 of NC_091075.1, read as the reverse complement.
GAAGTGAGAAACAGATTCAAGAGATTAGATCTGACAGACAGAGTGCCTGAAGAACTATGGACGAAGGTTCACAACATTGTGCAGGAGGCAGGGATCAAGACCATCCCCAAGAAAAACAAATGCAAAAGGGCAAAAGGGTTGTCTAAGGAGGACTTAAAAATAGCTGAGAAAAGAGAAGCTAAAAGCAAAGGAGAAAAGGAAAGGTATTCTCATCTGAATGCAGAGTTCCATAGGACAGCAAGAAGAGATAAGAAAGCCTTCCTCAGCGATCAGTGCAAAGAAAAAGAGGAAAACAACAGAATGGGAAAGACTAGAGATGTCTTCAGGAAAATCAGAGATACCAAGGGAAAAGTTCATGCAAAGAAGGGCTCGATAAAGGACAGAAATGGTATGGACCTAACCGAAGCAGAAGATATTAAGAAGAGGTGGCAAGAATACACAGAAGAACTGTACAAAAAAAATCTTCATGACCCAGATAACCATGATGGTGTGATCACTCACCTAGAGCCAGACATCCTGGAATGTGAAGTCAAGTGGGCCTCAGGAAGCATCACTACGAACAAAGCTAGTGGAGGTGATGGAATTCCAGTTGAGCTGTTTCAAATCCTGAAAGATGATGCTGTGAAAGTGCTGCACTCAATATGCCGGCAAATTGGGAAAACTCAGCAGTGGCCACAGGACTGGAAAAGGTCAGTTTTCATTCCAATCCCAAAGAAAGGCAATGCCAAAGAATGCTCAAACTACCGCACTCAGCTCACACACTAGCAAAGTAATGCTCAAAATTCTCCAAGCCAGGCTTCAACAGGACATGAACCGTGAACTTCCAGATGTTCAAGCTGGATTTTGAAAAGGCAGAGGAACCAGAGATCAAATTGCCAACATCTGCTGGACCATAGAAAAAGCAAGAGAGTTCCAGAAAAACATTTCTGCTTTATTGACTATGCCAAAGCCTTTGACTGTGTAGATCAAAACAAAATGTGGAAAATTCTTCAAGAGTTGGGAATACTAGACCAACTGACCTGCCTCCTGAGAAATCTGTATGCAGGTCAAGAAGCAACAATTAGAACTGGACATGGAACAACAGACTGGTTCCAAATTGGGAAAGTACATCAAGGCTGTATACTGTCACCCTGCTTATTTAACTTATATGCAGAGTATATCATGTGAAATGCTGGGCTGGATGAAGCACAAGCTGGAATCAAGATTGCCAGGAGAAATATCAGTAACCTCAAATATGTGGATGACACCACCTTTATGGCAGAAAGTGAAGAGGAACTAAAGAACCTCTTGATGAAAGTGAAAGAGGAGAGTGAAAAAGCTGGCTTGAAACTCAACATTCAGAAAACTAAGATCATGGCAGCCAGTCCCATCACTTCATGGCAATTAGATGGGGAAACAGTGGAAACAGTGTCAGACTTTAATTTTGGGGGCTCCAAAATCACTGCAGATGGTGACTGCAGCCATGAAATTAAAAGACACTTACTCCTTGGAAGAAAAACTATGACAAACCTAGACAGCATATTAAAAAGCAGAGACATTACTTTGCCGACAAAGGTCCGTCTAGTCAAAGCTATGGTTTTTTTGTCAGTCATGTATGGATATGAGAGTTATACTATAAAGAAAGCTGAGCGCCGAAGAATTGACACTTTTGAACTGTGGTGTTGGAGGAGACTTGAGAGTCCCTTGGACTGCAAGGAGATCCAACCAGTCCATCCTAACGGAGATCAGTCCTGAATATTCATTGGAAGGACTGATGCTGAAGCTAAAGCTCCAATATTTTGGCCACCTGGCGCAAAGAGTTGACTCATTAGAAAAGACCCTGATGCTGGAAAAGATTGAAGGCAGGAGGAGAAAGGGACGACAGAAAATGAGATGGCTGGATGGCATCACTGACTCAATGGACATGACTTTGAGCAAGCTTTGGGTGTTGGTGATGGACAGGGAGGCCTGGCATGCTGCAGTCCATGGGTCACAAAGAGTCGGACACGACTGAACGTTGGAACTGAACTGAACTGATGCAATCCTGCTCTTCACAGCACTGAAGTTTACTTTCGTCAGCAGACACACCCACGTCGAGTGCCGTTTCTGCTTTGGTCTCTCCATTCTTTTTGAGCTGGTAGTAATTTCCCTCCGCACTTCCCCAGTAGCTTATTGGACACTTTCTGACCCGGGGGGGTTTGTCGTCCAGTGTCGTATCTTTCTGCCTTTTCCTACTGTTCAGGGGGCTCTCCCGGCAAGAACACTGGAGTGCTTTGCCACCCTCCTCCAGCGGACCACGTTTTGTCCGAGCTCTTCACTACTCCTGTCTGTCTTGGGTGGCCCTGCAAGGTATGGCTGATGGCTTCACTGAGTTATGCAAGCCCCTTCACCAGGACGAGGCTGTGATCCACAACGGGGCTGCGACCATTTCTCAAGCTTTCCTTTTCTTGACGACCTGCTCAGCTTTGAGAAGCGCTTTTCAGGAAGTCTGTGTATCTCTCAGTCAGGATTTGCCTGATGCCCTCCTCTTGATTATGCTGGGTGCCGGATTCGGGCAGCAGGACCCCAGAGGGTGGGGCGCCTTCTCATTCCCCCCTGCCCCAGCCGGGCCACGCTCCTGAAGAGACGGTCCCCTTGCTGTCCTGGCTGGCCCCCTGGAGCTGAGGGCTTCGGCGCATCTCTTTCTTTTTTGAATAATTGAATTTATTTACATGCAGTTATGGCTGTGCTGGGTCTTTGTCGCTACGCAGGCTCTTCTGGAGTCGTGACAAGCTTGGGGTGCGCTCCAGCTGCGGCGTGCACTCTTGTTGAGCACGTGCTCCGGGGAACAGGCTCGGGAGTCGTGGGACAGGGACTGTGCTGCTCTGCTGCTCGTGGGTCAGCCCTGTGTCCCCTGCACTGGCAGGCAGGTTCTTACCAACTGAGCCACCAGGGGAGCCTTGCCCATTTCTTAATTGGACTGTTGAACACCTTATTATTAAATGGTAACTGTCCTTTATATATTCTGGATACAAGTCTGATTTTATTGATCTTAACTGTCTTTTTTCAGCCCCACCCCTCATTTCAGTAATTTGCATCCTGATCTTTATTCCACTGTGGACTGGACTCTTAACGTTTACTGAGGCTGCTCCTGTGGCTGAGAATAAGGTCTACTTCAGGAAACAGTCTGAGAGTGAGAACCACCCTGAGTGTCTGCACAGTCAGTTGGCTGTGTCGGTTGGCAGTTTGCTCCAGTTTGTAGGTCCTTCTGATGTTATCACCAGAATTTGTGGGTCGTCTGTTTCACCTTTAAGCGCCACTTGTTTTTGCTCGCGTGTCTTGAAACTTTCTATGAGTAGAAACGGTCAGGACTCATCGTAAGCAGAAGCGGTCAGGACTGCTACATCCGCTTGATTAACTGGCTCCTTCTCACTGGGAAAGAACCGTCTTCCCCTTGGTCCTAATCTCTGCTCTGAAATCTACTCTGTCTGACATTAATGTGGCCCCTCCAGGCTTCTGTGGACCAGCACTAACAGGACTTGTCTCGTTCCTCCTTTGTGGCATCCCTTTGTTTGTGCCTTCATATTTCAGGCGTGCTCCTTGCGGGCGTGATAAAGTTGGGCCTTGGTTTCCCACCAAGCCCAGCATCTGCGCCTTTTGTGAGAGTGACCCCAGGAAAAGCTACCGATCACGGAGCCTCCACCAGAGTAGGGAGTGGACGGCCTCAGCTCTGGTGGTGGGGAAATTATCCTCAGACTGGACCTTGCTCTGATCCCACCAAACAAAGTTCAGACAAGACAGGAAAGAGTCAACCTTTGTCTAAATAATGCGACTCCAGACTGAACAAAATGAGTGTATTTAGGGAAACAGGACCGTGCGGCAGCACCAGGGTGAGCGGGCTCGCCATGGGCGGCATCTGTGAGAAGTCCCCAGGCCGGCAAAGGCCTGGCAAGCAGCTCCCAGGAGAAGGGAGCCGCTCCGCAGCCGGGCAGGATGGCCACAGAGACCGGGGCAGGGAGGGCGCGCAGAGCGTCGGAGAGGCAGATGGGGCGGTAACAGAAAGTACACCGAAAGTGAGTAAGCCACAAACGGCGGCAAGCACTGGCTATTCAAAAGTGTGGCTGAGTGGACAAAGAGTGCTAAATCACACGAAGACTCCAAAATGTCATTAGCAGTGAGATCAGCTTTAGCCCTGGAACCACCCACGCCGGGAAGCGTGCCCGGCTGGGGTGCAGACTTGCCGGATCTGCATAGAGGGCAGTTGGAGATTTGACAGACCAGCCCCGCACACCCTTCGTGCTGCGTTCCTGACAACAGGGATTGCGTGGTTTCCCGAAGGCCGGCTCTGCAGCCTCCGCACTGCCGCCAGCGCCCCAGCAGCCTGGAAGACAGAGCCCCGAGCGGCTTCGCTCCGCGTGGCTCCTCTCGCGGCCACACGTTTAGTCTGTTTACTGGATTGTGTCTGTCTGTTTCTGACACTGGAACCCACACTTTGTTAGACAGAGACCGTCTGTCTGTGTCCAGCTCACGGGACCCACTCAGTGAACACACAACATACCGGATGACGGGGTGACATCGTTAACTTACAGTGTAGGGGCGCCCGCAACGTTGTTTATAAGAGTGGAGAGCCCGGGTGTGAGATGGCACTGGTTAAGTCAGTGGTGGTGAGTTCATACACGCCCCCTACACTCGAATGAGTTCTGTTCCAAGGGCGCGTCCATGAGCCTGCAGGGTTAGCCTTGGTGCCCAGCTAGCACAGTTGGTATACAGCCGCGTATCGTTGCTGGTCTTTAGTAGCTCAGTCGTGTCCGACTCCTCGCGACTCCGTGGACTGTAACCCCCAGGCTCCTCTGTTTATGGGATTCTCCAAGCAAGAACACTGGAGTGGGTTGCCATTTCCTTCTCCAATAGCACCATATAATAGGTTTATAACATTAGTCACACAAATACATAAAAGCAAACACATACAATACAGAAAGCATTGTGACTCTCACAGTGCAGTCCCTTGAAAAGGATGGTAGTGCAGGCCAGCAGCTGCCACCCGGGGGCTGGCATCTTGCGAGAAGGGCTGCTGATGCAGAGGGGCGGGGTGGGACGGTCCTGCTGAAGGGCCATCAGCAACAGGCGCGGCGGGCAGGCTGCAGCCTTGCACACGCCGGAGGCTGACGGAGCGCATGTCCGTGTCTCTGAAAGCTCACAACCTAGGGGACGTACGGTACCAGCCATCCCAGCGTCAGGGCCGCACACCCGCGGCGCTCGTGCCGGACCTCGCGACACTGCTTGTCCTCACACCGCCGCACCTCGCAGCCCTGTGACCCTCAAACTGAGGGCCGGTGGCGACCCTGCACTGAGCCTAACCCTAACCTGACACCCTAACCCAACACCCTAACCCGACACCCTAAACCTAACCTGACACCCTAACCTGACACCCTAACCCTAAACCTAACCCTAACCTGACACCCTAAACCTAACCCGACACCCTAACCCTACACCCTGACCCTGTCGGCGCCGTGTTGCCGGCAGCGTTTACCCGCTTCCCGTCTCGCACCGCATCCGGCGATTCTCACCTCTCAGCCCCTCCACCAGTAAAAAGACTGCGTCCCTGAAGGCGGCGATGATTTTCTACCGTACAGCTTTTAACCCAGATATAAACACTGTCTTTTTTAGACAAAACACTGCTGCACACTCAGGAGACCACATCGCAGTGTGAACGTGCCTCTGTGTGCACTGGGAACCCAGAGAATGCGCTCGGCCACTCTATTGCGGCGCTGCCTTTACTGCGGGGGTCTGGAACCGGCCCCACACCGCCTCCGAGGCCTGCCTGCACTGGTCTTCCCAGCACACTCGCTCCAGCCACCCTGCGTTTCACATCCCATCCAGGTGCTCTAAACCCGGGTGTCTGACAGCCAGTCGTCCTAACAGCTGGCGGTACCGAGTTATAGTTGAACAGGCTGGATGGAACACCCGTGCTTGCCTACACCACTTCCACAACCCCAAATGGGAGCAAAATGCAAAGCTGTAATTCCACGAGGGCAAACAGGGCGGGAGCAGAGAGAGCGGGCTGACTGAGACTCCCGGCTCGGGACAGCGGGACAGAAGCGCAGGTGGGGGCGGTGGGGGGTCAGCAAGGAGGCAGAGGAGCCCTGCCCAGGGCACCCGCAGCGGGGGTGGGGTCGAAGGTGACTGAAGCAAGGTCCCGAGGGCGAGAAATTTCACAGTGCCAGGTCAAAAAGGAAACCGGGAGCCTCCGGAGAGAAAAGCACTCGGGCCACGGCAAAGCAGCTACGAGCGAGGGCCGTGTGGGCCACCAGCAGCTTCAGAACCGCAGCAGACACAAGGCTGCGGAGCCCAGGGAGGGAGTCCTTTAGAGTCCGCAGCCTTGTGCCCAGCCCACCTGGCAGCTGTGCACGAAGGCAGAATGGGGACCGGCTTGCCTGGCGCCCGCTGTCGGGAGGTTCCCCAGGGCCCAGCAGGAGGGGGCGGGGACAGGCCTGGGCACAGGGCACGGTGCCAACGGGGCGGGAGGTGCTGTGTCCTGGGGCAGTGGCCCCGGAGGAAAGGAAAGCGGCGGCCAGCTGTCTGGGATCTTTACCGCGTGAGCGGCGGCTCAGGGTGAAGAACCGCCTGCCAGAGCAGAAGACAGCGAAGACGAGGGTTCGCCCCCGGGTCGGGAAGGGCCCCTGGAGCGGCAAATGGCAGCCCGCTCCAGCATTCTCGCCTGGACAAGCCCATGCACCCAGGAGCCTGGCGGGCCACAGTCCTTGGGGTCGGACACGGCTGAGCCCGTGTACAAACACTGCTGGGCAGGAGCTGCTGCCGGAATGTGGGCGAGTTCACGGCAGGACAGTCAGACACGCGGAAGGCGAGACGCGGTACCTCGGCAGCCCACGGGCTCTGGAGGAAAGGGCGTCACCGGGGCACTCGGCGGGACGCAGGGCGCCGGGGGACATGTCGGGAGGGGCAGGAGGTCTGTCCCGTCTGAGCGCTGACATGCTCGTGGGTGCTTTCAGCTCCCGCTTCTGCCCGGAGGACGGAGGGCAGCAATTCACAAACTGTTCCTGAAACTGGAGTCAAGTCTGCACGTCACCCACAGGACGAGTTTCTCCTTAGTGTGTCTTCACGGCAGATGGAGGCCCCTCTGAAACCTGCACTGCTCAAGGGGCTGATGTCAAGGAGCGGCAGTCGCCAGGGAAGGCTCACTCTTCCCCCCCAGGCGGGGGCAGCCGGCCGGGCCCCCAAACTAGTTCACGTGAGCTGACAGCATTGAGAGCTGCGCAGCCTTTTAAGATTAGAGCTGGGTCTGAAGGGGTTCATTTCTCCTTGAAAAAACACTTTCACATACTATCATTTCAAGGAAGTAACGAGTGATTCTGATGGGTGAGTTTGAAGGCTATGTGGCGTCTCAGTTTTCCGTATCACCTCTTCATGTTTTCTGTATTATTTCAGTTCCCTACAATGAACACTTGTAATTTTCACGCGAGGAAAAAAGGTCCACTTTCATGCTAAAAAATAAATGTGGACAAATACCTCTTATCAAATTGAAGGCAAAGATAAAATATTTTTATAGATTAAGAAAACATTGACTGTAATACCAGTCCTCCAGATCAAAACCACAGACCCGAAGGTGGGTGTGTGGAGGGGCCAGACAGAACTTGCTTGGCCAGATCTGGAGACACGCAGCTTTGCCCCTGAAGGCAACAGCTAGATCCTGAATGGTGTTTCCAAAGGGCACATGGGTTCCAAAACACTGCAGAAGATTTTTAAAAGAGAATCGAGTTCATGCGCTAAGATTAAATAAGTGACATAGGAAGAACGCATGTAAACAAGTTAAAGTGAGCAGAACACAGGTCAGAGCAGACGTTAACTGTGATGAGACACGTTAAACGCTGAACTTTCTTACAAAGCAAGACATGCAGTGAAGCCCCTCACATATGCCCACCCCGCTGCCCAGTGGAGGGGCTTGGCCTGTGGTCCCCGGCGGGCACCTCCAGCCCTACATGTGGGGGAAGCAGCCACACCCGCCTCAGGCCACCATCTGCTGTCCGTTGCCCCGGGCCCAGCATCCCACACGCCCATTGGCCCCGCCGGGACGACCCAGAGGCGGGAGAGGCGGCTGCCCACCCCGTCCTCGTCTGTGCCCTGCTACAGGCTGAGACCACCCCGCCTGAGGTCACAGCCCAGCCGGGGTGCCCACGCCCTCGGGAGGGAAGACTCAAAGCCTGGGGCCTGTCACCCTGCTGAGGGCCGTGCTCTGCCCCGGGCCTGGGCCTCTCACCCTGCTGAGGGCCGTGCTCTGCCCCGGGCCTGGGCCTCTCACCCTGCTGAGGGCCGTGCTCTGCCCCGGGCCTGAGGCCTCTCCTGAAGCTGGCCGAGGGCCTGGCCAGGGGCTGGCTGCATGCAGGGTCGCTTGGGAGGTCCCTGTGCCCAATTCTAACCAGCTGAGTCGGGCCTGGCCTGCCCTGCCTTCACCTCCTGCAGAGCTCAGCGCTCCCTTGCTCCCGTGGCCTTGCCACCCTCGCTGGCTGGCCGGGGGCACCGGGCAGGTGCTCCACGCCCATCGGGGAGGGGCCACCGTTGTCCCTGCCTGCAGTGCCAGGCACCAGGCGGAACGTCTGGCCTTGGTTTCAGGAGAGGATGCCCCGAGACAGAGGCGAGATGAGGCCATCCGTGGACAGAGCCCAAGCGGGGACAGACGGCCGGCCCCTAGCCCCCTGTGCTCGCCAGGGCCCGTCTGCAGCAGGGGCAGCGGCCCAGGGCCCAGGAGAGGGGCCTGCCCGCCCCAGCCCGCCCCAGCCCGCAACTCCTGTCCTGAGGCGGAGCAGAGGCTCCTTCCAACCCTCCACACAGCCCGACACAGCTGGAGGGACGGGGGCTGGTGAGCCACTGCTGCTGGGAGCAGGGTCGCCCGCCGTGTCCGCTCCGGGGCGGGGCAGGGGGCGCCCCACTGCAGAGGCCGCCTTCTGAAGGGTGCGACGTGCAGCGGGGTCCTGCTGCCCAGGGACCCTCGAGGGCCCAAGGACAGAGCTCTTTCCCTGTGTTGGGGGGTCCCCATTCTCCCTGCCCCTCCTGCCACAGCCCAGGCACCTCCTCTCCCCAGAGGCCCCTCGACCAGTCTTCCCATGCAGCCTGGGCAGCAGGGGCCAGAGGACAGGCAGAGGCCTGAGGCTGCGGTGGCCGGGGTACCTGCCCTGCTCCCAGCTCAGGAAGCGGAGCTGAGCACGCGGGCCTGGCGTTTCCCCTGGGACGCTGTCCCAGTGGCGCCGGGGATGCTAGGGGCAGTCATCACACCAGCAGATCCTCCCAGGCCGTGCCACCAGCCGCCCGGCCTCAGGAGTCCTCGGCCTCCCGAGTTCAGTCTGCACCAGCACCAGGATTCCAACACTCAGCCCAGCACACTCAGCCTTCCACTGGCCCTCAGGGAAGACGTCCGCCCTGCCCCGACACCACAGCTGGTGGGCTAGTCCATGGGACCAAAGGGGCCTACAGGTTAGATGGGGGCTCCCCTGGCCCTGCCAGGCTGTGCCCCCAAGAGCAGCTGGAGGTCCTGCCTGACCGCTGCAGGGCTGAGAGGAGCCGCCCCGCCCCCACCCACCCCCCGTCAGAACAGGAGAAAAGTGGGGCGACGCCGGAAAATGGGCTTGTGCAGAGTGCGAGCACAGGAGGGCCCGGAGGAGGGGCTGGAGAGGCCCCACCCGCCCCCAGAGGGATCAGAACTCTCAGCAGCCAGTGGCAGGGGTCTCGGAGGACCGGCTTGCCCCAACGTGGGGTCGCAGCCCCACAGGGGCTACTCGGAGCTTCCAGGAACCCCCTCCCTGACCTCTGCTGACCCCAGCTTGGGTTCAGGAGGCCAAGGACTCTGAGACTCGCCCGCAGTGGGCTTTACCAAGACATGACGCTGACTCAGGGTTTTGCCAAGTCCCTGCTCCGTGAGAGGTGAAAACGCACAGAGAGGCAGACCCAGCCCCGCAGGCTGGCTGTCAGCACGGGTTACGAGAGCCTGCCACGCGGAGCCGTTCACACAAGCGCCTTAACCTCAAGCGGAACCGCTTGCCGACCAACAAGACGAAAACTAAGCGACCTGAGGGCTGAAGTGCATTGCGGGCAGTTTATTCCCCGGTTGGGGCTAAAGCATCTCTGAGTGTCGGCTTCACCGACAGGAGGGCCTCTCCTAGGGAAGGGCTGCCCAGGGCTTCGGGAGGAAAGACAGCTTCTCTGAAGTGTCCTTTTAGCCTCTAAGAGATGAGGAGTAAGAGGTGCCTCTGCCGAGCCCCATGAGGTGAGCTAGCGCTTCTTCCGTCCAACATGGCATCTGGGAGCCCACTCTGAGTGAAAACTGGTATTTTATCAGCTAGTATTTGTTGCCTGCCTGCAGGGGAGGAGCCCAGCTCTCCAGGGAAGGAGGCGCCTCCGCGGTCGGGGAGTGTGTGGTCCGGGGGCCCTGCTCCTGGAAGTCCAGAGTTCCCAGGCTGGTGAGGGCTTGCTCGGCCCTCACCTTCCCAGACCTTCTTGCCTATGACGCACAGCGGAAACCTCCACGAGATTTCACAGACGTCCTTGCCAAGCAAACAAGGTGCTGCCCCCTTCTTCCCCTCCTCACGGTGCATGGGACGCTGGGGCAGCAGCAGCCACTCTGCGACTGCAAGAAGCGAGCTGACCACTCCACTAGGGGCACAGAGCACAGCGAAAGCCGGAGCCAGGTCCCTGATGCCCTGCTGAGCAGCTGAGCTACTTCCCGACACCGCATCACGTGCGGAAACAGTCTGGCCCTCTGAAATCTGAGTCAGAAGTAGTCTCCCCAGTGCAGAATTCTAGAGTCCCCAGCCCAGTCTGTTCCGTCCCCTGCAGTCCAGCTCAGCCTGTGATGCTTATCCTCCCAGAGGCCACAGGACCCGGACGGCCCTGGCCAGCGTCCCGCAGCGCAGCCCCTGGAATGTGGGAGGCCCCTGATAGAGTGAACCCCCAAACAGACGGAGGCAGCAGGGGAGCCCGCGGGAGCAGCCCTGCCCTCAGGCCCTGGGTCTGGACAGGAGGGGGACGCCTGGCCTCATCCTTGGTGTGGAGCCGGGAGCAGTGCGGCGCGGGGTCCGGCGGCTGCAAGGCAAGCACCTGGGGGAGTGCTGGCTGAGGGGCTCCCTGCCCAGGGCGCCTGGCCCACAGAGGGGGGCTCTGCCTCCTGTGAGCCCTGAGATGGGCTGCCCCCTTCTCCTGGACCTGGAACCCGTGGCCCCTACACATCTGGGGCCTGGGCCCTACAAGACCCCCAAGGCGCCCCGGCCAGCAGTGCCCAGCCCACACCCTCAAGGTGTGGCAGCCCCAGGCCCAGGCTCTGCCCAGGGAGTCCCTCCCCAGGGTCCTCCCTCCACAGAGGTCTCAGTAACGCGGTGCCCCTGGCGCCCACACACACGCAGACGTGCAGGCCTCAGGACAGTGGCTGTCCATTCCTTCATCCCTTCCACGCACGGGGCACAGGCCCCCTGATCTCCTGCCCCTCAAGAGAGGATGGCCTCTCAGCCCAGACTCCCTGCCTGTAGGACGGGCCCAGGGCCGACTCACCAGAGGACACCGTCCACACCAGCCAAGCCCCAGGACGTGGCCAGGGCAGGCCTGATCTTGGGGAGGAAGACCCCTCAGGCTTCGGCTCTGGGCTGCCTTCCAAGCCTGTGCCAGCGCCCAAGCCCCTGGGCCTTTGCACGTGCGGCGTTCCAGGCTGTCCGCTCCTCCTTGGAGCCCCCTTCACACACCCCCTCCTCCGTGAAACGCTCCCCGGCCCCGCAATGCTCTGAGGACCGAACACATTTCAGACACAGAACACACCACACCGAGCAGGAGAGGACAGGGTCACTCGGGGCAAAATAGCCGTGTGCCCTCGACATAGCACAAAGAGTGCCTGCGGCGGGCACACCAACCCGACGGCGCCCACCTCTCCTCCGACACGTCCGTGGGGCTCCGGTGCGCTCACCACCGCCTGGCCCTGGGGGAAATCAGCTTCTTCAAGTTACACCCTTGAGGACCCCGAGTCCCCGGCCCGGGCAGACGCAGCCGGGCTCCCAGCCGCCACACGACCCCCAGTCGTGTTCTCTTCTCTCGGGGAAGGAACGTTGGCTCACTGAAGTCTGGCGGCGTCTTGAGGGATCTCGGGAGGGCCCAGTGACGGTCTCCCGGACGCTCTCCTGGTGAGAACAAGTTTGCCAACAGCTCGCACCTTCCTCGACTATTGGGCCCCAAGAGCGTGGTCCCCAGCCGGTCCCACGTGCCCGCTGCAGCCCCGGGCCCCTGGCCTCAGGGCGACACTGACAGCATCGAGGGCCGGGGGCCACGTTTTCTAACCCGGCCCTAAGAGCAGAGGCTCCCGGCCCGCCGGGTCTCACGCAGGCTGCAGGGAGCCGGGGCCTCCAGGGTCCACGCCAGGGCCCAGGAGTGACTGGGCAGACCCTGCCACCTCAGGGGGAGCCCGGAGCCCGCATCCCTTCCTCCATGGCCCACGGCTGCCCTCCTGCCATCAGAGAAACACCCGGAACCCAGAAGCTGCGTGGAGCCGCTGTTCGGGGCCACAGGCCTGCTGGGACCAGCGGGGCGGGAGGGCCTGTGGGCAGCCTCCATGCTCCCCCTGCCGCCCTGTGGGCCTCCCCTTGCCGCCCGCCTGCCCAGGGCAGCCCCATCCCCACTCGACATGACAGCTCCTCATGGACGCCCCCGTTCCCCCTCCCCTGAACAGGGGCTCCCAGGCCCGCGCCCAGCTCCCAGGTGACCTGCGGTTCCCAGACAGGTGGGCTTGGAGTCCACCAGGCAGCCCGGTGGAGGAGCGCCCTCAACAAGGCTGCGGGACCATGGCTCAGAGCCAGAGGCTATGCCGGGCATTGGACGGGCATCCAGAGGCCCACGCCAGGCACAGGGCAGGCATCCAGAGCTATGGGACGGCCACAGGGTGGGCATCCACAGAGCTATGGGATGGGCATAAGGTGGGCACAGGGAGGGCAGGCATCCAGACAGGCCAACGCCGGGCACAGGGCAGGCACAGGGCGGGCATCCACAGAGGTCCACGTCGGGCACAGGATGGGCATCCACAGAGCTACAGGATGGGCATAGGGTGGGCACAGGGAGGGCAGGCATCCAGAGAGGCCAACGCCAGGCACAGGGCAGGCACAGGGCGGGCATCCACAAAGCTACAGGATGGGCATAGGGTGGGCACAGGGAGGGCAGGCATCCAGAGAGGCCAATGCCAGGCACAGGGCAGGCACAGGGTGGGCATCCACAGAGCTACAGGATGGGCAAAGGGTGGGCACAGGGTGGGCAGGCATCCACAGAGGCCCATGCCAGGCACAGGGTGGGCATCCACAGAGCTACAGGATGGGCAAAGGGTGGGCACAGGGTGGGCAGGCATCCAGAGAGGCCAACGCCAGGCACAGGGCAGGCACAGGGCAGGCACAGGGCGGGCATCCACAAAGCTACAGGATGGGCATAGGGTGGGCACAGGATGGGCATAGGGTGGGCACAGGGTGGGCAGGCATCCACAGAGGCCCATGCCGGGCACAGGGTGGGCATTCACAGAGTCATGGAGGGGGCGCCTGGGCTCGCCTGGGGTTTCAGGGCCTGCCAAGCATGAACTGGCCCTCCCTGAGCAGGCCCTGCCGTACCTCGCAGAGGTGCCCAGGATGTGTAGGTGAGCAGGATGGACAGGGCAGAGGCTGCCGGTGGGGTCAAGACCAGACAACTGAGGGAGTGAGAGGCGTGTGCACCCCAGACACGTCAGTTCTCCCCTAAACACAGTGCTCAGGAGGGCTGGAGGGTGGGGCATGCATCGGGGGAGATGGGTGGGGCCAGACAGGTGGGGGCCGGGCAGGTGGGGGCAGGCTGGTGGGGGCAGACAGGTGGGGGCAGGCTGGTGGGGGCAGACAGGTGGGCGCAGGCTGGTGGGCCAGACAGGTGGGGGCCGGGCAGGTGGGGGCCGGGCAGGTGGGGGCCGGGCAGGTGGGGGCAGGCTGGTGGGGGCAGACAGGTGGGGGCAGGACAAGTGGGGCCAGGCTGGTGGGGGCAGGCTGGTGGGGGCAGGCTGGTGGGCAGGACAGGTGGGGCAGACAGGTGGGGCAGGCTGGTGGGGCAGACAGGTGGGGGCCGGGCAGGTGGGGGCCGGGCAGGTGGGGGCCGGGCAGGTGGGGGCAGGCTGGTGGGGGCAGACAGGTGGGGGCAGGACAAGTGGGGCCAGGCTGGTGGGGGCAGGCTGGTGGGGGCAGGCTGGTGGGCAGGACAGGTGGGGCAGACAGGTGGGGCAGGCTGGTGGGGCAGGACAGGAGGCAGAAGTGTGGAAGCCATGCCCCTGTCTGCGGCCCAGCAGCTCCCGGGCTGGCTCCTCCCAAGAGCCCCAGAGTGGACAAGGCTGGGCAGGCACAGCCATGTGTCCAGGGCACTGGGGGTGCCCCGTCTGTCTGCCTGTCTGTCCAACGCTGGACTCCTGAGTCCTGCCGCTGCTGGCCCTGCCAGACAGTTACCCAGAAACCTCTGCCCAACAAAGAGCTTGACTGCGGCACGGCCAGGCAGACGGCCTGGCTTAATTAGGCTGCACGGAGTCTTGTCCCCAGCGCTGAGAGCAAGGCCCGCCGAGGGCTCCCTCCAGGCCGTGAGCCCTTCTCCGAGGGCGCGCGTGTGCACAGGCCTCTGCTTTGGCCCCGACTCAATTTCTCAGTCTCCTTCTAATTGCCGCTGTGTCTGCGGGCCTCTCTGCCTCTCTGGCCGTCCACCCACGCCTGACTCCGTCTCTCTCAGTGTCTGTGTCTGTGTCTCTCTCCCTGTCTATGTCAGTCTCTCTCTCTCAGTCTCTCCCTGTCTGTCTCTCTCTCTCTACGTCTGTCTGTCTCTCTACGTCTGTCTGTCTCTGTCTACGTCCGTCTGTCTCTCTCAGTCTCTCCCTGTCTGGCTCCGTCTGTCCCTCTGTCTGCCTGGCCTGCTCTTGCACTTCCTGCCGTGGCTCCTCGGGTCTCCCAGGCTCCGTCTCAGCCACCCTGTCTTCCGCTATGAGCCTCTGACCCCCTTGCTCTGCCCCTGCCTGCCCTCCAGCACCTGCCCTCGGGGCCTCATCAGTCTGTCCCCAGCCCTGCTTCCCCAAGGCTCCACCTCGGCCCAGGCACGTGCTTTGTCTCTCCTGTCTGTCTGCCTCTCACCCACACTCACCCTGAGAGAACAGGACGCCGCCCGCCAGGGGAGGGAAGACATAGGAAACGGAAGACAAGGTCTCTCCCGGAGCAGCCCTGGGGCGCGAATGGGCTGGGGGCGGGGTAACGCCAGGCTGGGGCGCCCCCCAGCTCCCCGGCCCCTCGTCGGGGGTGAGCCCGCCCTGTCACTGCGACAGGAGGAACTTCGGGCGGCCACGGAACAAAGACAATCCAGGCTGGCAATTACCCAGCTAATTTCAGCCATGCAGACAGCCAATCAAATATTTCGGTTTTCTTCCAAGCCCACCTCAGGGCCTGAATTAGCCACCTAATTAATTATCTGTAGCAGCCAGGGGCTGGCTGGGGGGAGCCGAGAGCCGCCTGCGCCCGGATCACGTCCCGTGACGTAATCGTTATAATTAGACTCAACCTGCAGCCCATCCATGACCGCAGAGCCTGGAAAATGTGGCCCCGGGCCACACCCAGACAGCTTCCCTCTTGAGTCCGGGGGAGACGCGGCCCACTGTGGGGCCCCGGTCCGGGGCACGGGGGCCCTAGGGCCTCCATCCTGCCCCTAGCTCCTAGTGCCAAGCCCCGTGGCACCCTGCCTCTGGTGAAAAGAGGCCTGTCACCCCT
Organism: Capricornis sumatraensis; assembly: GCF_032405125.1. Lineage (NCBI taxonomy): Eukaryota > Metazoa > Chordata > Mammalia > Artiodactyla > Bovidae > Capricornis > Capricornis sumatraensis. Next base: position 119,759,172 of record NC_091075.1, on the reverse strand, counting down.
GCCAAGAGGTGGGCTTGCCCTGCAGCACATGACCCACACCCGGCTGCGAAAGGCATCAGGTCAGGGTGGGGCCCACAGAGGCCACGCATGGCCCAAGGTGGGGCTGACGCACAGGAAGACGCCTCGGACCGCAGAGTCAGCCGGCGCCTGTCACGAGGGCTCTCGCGGCTGGCACGCACCGGGGAGCTGGGTGCACAGGGCTGGCCCCGGAGCCGGGCTGACCAGACCGCTGTGTCAGGACACATCTCTGTCAGTGTGGACTGAAGTCCACAGCCCTGCCCACCTCCTGGGCCAGGGGCTCAGCTCACTGTGAGGTGCCACCTGCCTCTCCTGGCTGTGGTGGCAGCCTTGAGCCAAGCCACAGGGCTCCTTTCAAAACAGTCAGCGGGGGCTCCCTCCCCCAACACACACACACGGGAGAGCACTGCGGCTGTGGGTGCCCATGAGCTGTTCAGGGCCTTTTCCCTTATCCTTGCGCCAAGCTGGCCCTGAACCCTGTGCCCAGCCAGCCCTGGCCCCCTGTGCCCAGCTGGCCCTAACCCCTGTGCCCAGCCGGCCCTGACACTATGCCCAGCTGACCCTGACCCCTGTGCCTAGCCGGTCCTGACCCCTGTGCCCAGCCGGCCCTGACCCCCGTGCCCAGCTGGCCCTGACCCCCTGACCCCTGTGCCCAGCTGACCCTGACCCCTGACCCCTGTGCCCAGCTGACCCTGACCCCTGTGCCCAGCCGGCCCTGGCCCCCTGTGCTCAGCCAGCCCTGACTCCCTAAGCCAAGCTGACGATGATCCCTGTGCCCAGCCGGCCCTGATCCCTGTGCCCAGCTGACCCTGACCCCTGTGCCCAGCTGGCCCTGACCCTATGCCCAGCTGGCCCTGACCCCCTGTGCCCAGCCGGTCCTGACCCCCTGTGCCCAGCCGACCCTGGCCCCCTGTGCCCAGCCGACCCTGACTCCCTATGCCCAGCTGCCCCTGACCCTAAGCCCAGCTAACCCTGACCCCTGTGCCCAGCTGGCCCTGACCCCCTGTGCCCAGCCAGTCCTGACCCCTGTGCCCAGCTGACCCTGACCCCCTGTGCCCAGCTGGCCCTGAACCCCTGTGCCCAACCAGCCCTGGCCCCCTGTGCCCAGCTGGCCCTTACCCCCGACCCCTGTGCCCAGCTGGCCCTGACCCCCTGACCCCTGTGCCCAGCCGGCCCTGACCCCTGTGCCCAGCCGGCCCTGACCCCCTGTGCCCAGCCGGCCCTGACCCCTATGCCCAGCCGGCCCTGACCCCTGTGCCCAGCCGGCCCTGACCCCTGTGCATGCTCCTGGCCCTTCCCTGGTGATGCCCCGAAGCCCTTGCTGGCTGCCCCAGGCCCAGCTCCGTCCCTTACCCCTTCTCTGGCTGCGTGGCCAGCCTGTGGCCTCCTGCACCCCCGCTCGCCAGAGGCAAAGTCCCCGTGGGGCCCCCAGATCTGACCAGTGAGACTTCCCCAGTGCCCCTTGGGTGGGCTCCACCCGACCGCAGCATGTGGCATGCACCCTTCCCCACCCCAAAGCCAACCATGGTGACTCGGGGTGCTGCCTGTGGTCCGGAGGAGCCTGCAGCTGTGCTTGCGGGCTGTGCGGCCGTCTGAGGGCAACCCTGTGCGACAGCGGCTGTGCGGGATGCAGGGGTCCCCTCGCCCTACCTCCCAGGGCCTGTTTCATCACGAACTCCATGCCAACGGCTCTGCGTCCTCAGCAGCTCCTCGGAGGGTCGAGCTCACATGCGAGTGTGGCCAGGAGTCCTCTGCCTGGGGGAGGACGTGGTCACAGGTCACCCGACGGGGCTGGGGAGGACACGTTCCGCACTCCCGATCAACTTCCCCGAGATGCGGATCTGGGGTCTGAGACAGCATCATTCACGGTCCCTACACACCTGGGGGCCAGACCTCAGCATGGGACAGGCGCCTGGGAGGGTCTGGGAGGGTCCCTGTGATGTGGTCTCATCAAGCTCCTGGGGTCTGTGAAGGTGGCTTTTGGCTGCTACTGCAGGGGAGGGGAGGGTGAAGCTCGAAGGAGGCGGCCTGGGTGAAGCGAGGGCAGCCCCAGGGGCGTTTGGAGGTGACTGGCTCAGTGACTACTTGCTGGACCCCTGGCCCACAGGGGCAGGGATCTATCTAAGGACAGGAAAGGTTAGTGTGGGTGGCACCTGGGGGGAGCACCTTGGGTCTGATGAAACTTGGGAGACCAGGTTCCACCAGGGGAGAGGCCGGCAGTCACTGCCACTCGCCCAGAGACGGGGAGTCGGGGAGGGGGCGGGGAATCCAGCCTTCAGGGAACAAATGGAACGGGGAGTGACCGCTGCAGCCCTGCGTGCGCCGGTGGGCTCTCCAGGGCAGGTCAGCTGCAGGTCTAGTGGGGAGGGGCTTCTTGTAAAATCAGTAACTGAAGTCCCCCCCCCCCACCTCCTGTGAAGTCTCTCCTGGCAGAGAAGCCCGGGTCCCTGGAGATCCTCTGTTTTATGGGTGTAAATTGTTTTCTTCCCAGATGAAGGAGACCTGTGTTTGTGCGGGTTGGGGAAGGAATGCCCTCGCCTGCCCGCAAGGCACTGGTGCGCAGGGGCGCCTTTGCCGCAAAGCAGATCTTCCAAACTTCTCCCCGGCTCCCAGGGGAGGGAGTCTCAAGGCCACAGAGCGGCCGGGGCGCTGCTGGAGCTCCCCCAAGCCTCCCACTGCCGCGCCCCTCGGCTCTGCGGGCGGGCTAGCTGCCCGCCTCTGCCCAGCGGCCCTCAGGCGGGAGCGCGCCAGGAGAGCGCAAGAAAGAGACAGAGGACGAAGCAGGGGAAGGGGGGACGCGAGGGGCAGGAGACTCGGAGAAGCAGCAAGAAAGAGGGAGGGCGCTGGCCGGGACCGCGGGGCCGCTTCAGCACCGCTCCGGCGGACAGCGCCCGGCGGGGCCCGGGAGGGGGCATCGCGGGCGAGGCGAGGGCATCGGGGGCGAGTGCGCGCCCAGCGGGGCCGGGCAGCGGGCATCGGGAGCGAGAGCGCGCTCAGCCCGGGCCGGGGAGGGGGCATCGGTGTCGCGGAGGGGGCCGGTTACCTTCCTGGGCCGCGGCCGGGGCGCGGGCGGGCGGGGGCGGCGGTCAGCGGCAGAGTGCGCTCGGGCCGGCCGGGTCCATGTGGCGCCCCGGGAACTGCGGCGACAGCTGAAGGGCACGGCGAGGAGGGCGCGTCACACGGAGGCGCTCCCCGCCCCCCGCCCGCGGCCTAGCGTGACGACGAGGGCGGGGCCGCGGCGGCCGGGCGGGCGCCCGGGGTTGGGGGGGCGGGGAGGAGCGGGACCGCGCCCCCCCAGCGCTGCCCCTGGGCCGGGCCGGGCTGGGGGCCGTCCCTGGGAGCCAGCTCGCAGCCCGGCGCACCACCCCGGCCCCCCGCTTAGGGCAGAGCCGCAGACGCTGCCCGCAGCCGCCTCCGTCCGATCCCGTCTGCGTGGGCCCGGGCGGGGGCCGCCCCCCACCCAGCCCGAGCCAGGGACCCGCGCTCTCATCCGCTTCCGCCCGTGCGGAGCGCCTGGCGCGCGGGCGGGTCGCCAGGCGCTCCGCAGCCGGGTGGGCAAGGCCTTTTCTCATCCGGGCTCGCGGCTCGCAGCGGGGGTCGGGGGAGGCCCGGGGTCGCAGCCCCGCCCGGCATCCCACTCTCCAAGGGGGCACGGAAAGCGCTTCTCAGCGCGGCGGGTGACCGCGGTCCCCACCGGGCCGAGTGCCCCTGAGCGCTGTTCCGGTCTCGACCCCCGCTGCTGGGCGGGAGAAGGGAGCCCCCAGACCCCAGAAAACCCATCCAACCGTTGGCGGAGGGCAGCCCGCAGACCGACTCGGACCTATTTGTCTGCGTAACAGGGTCGCAAAGAAAGAGCCATGCCGTTTCCCTTTGGCGGGACAGAGACGGAGCAACCCCCGCGCCCTCGGCCGGCGGCCCCACGCAGGGCAGGGACGAGAGAAGGTCACTGCGGAAAGGCCGCTGGGCTCCTGCCCGCGCCGCCGCGCCTCCGGGATCGCCTCTGCAGCGGAAGCCAGGCTGCGGGGAGAGCGGGGTCGCTGCAAGGTCGGCGCCCGGCCTCAGCGCTCGGGGTCAGGTGGTGGCCCGCGGCTCTGCAGGGGCCTGGTCTCCGCTGGTCGCTGGTCGGTGGCGGACACCCCTGCTGACTGCTGCGTTAACTTTCACTCCCCCCAGGGGGCCCCAGCAGGCAGGGGTGAGGATGGGGACAGGGTGGAGAAGGCCAGCACCGCTTTCTGGGAGTGGGCAGGGGCACCCCCACTCTGCAGCTACTTTGCCCAGCGAACACCCTGGTGGCCCTGGGGGAGGCCCACGCCCCAGGATACACAAAGCTGCAGCCTCCTTGGATGCCAGGGCTGTGGGAGCCAGCCCAGAGCTGCCCACTCTTCCTGCTGGTATCTCCTGTCACCCGGATCTGGGCAAGGTGGGTCCAGTGGGGCTGCTCGGAAGGGCGAGCCTGGGGACACACAGGGCTCACACTGGACCTGCAGGGAGCCCCTTGTGCTTGCCCACCCTGGCCGACCACTGGGAACGAGGTGTCCTCGTCCGTTTCACCTCTGGCCCTGCCCTTCACGCCTCCGCAGGTCTGGGACAGGTGCTCTGGGGAGGGGGTGGTCACCAGTTCCCAGGTGTTGAGGGTCTCGTGGGCCCAGCCTTAGCCCTCAGGGTCTGTGCAGCCTGGCCCCTGGTGTCCTCAGGCCCTGGGTGTGGACGTGGGAGGGAGACGTATGTGTCCAGCACAGAGAAGCCCCTTTCCCTGCTGGAGCCTCTGCCCTCCAGCCCTGCCGCCATGGACCCGGGGATGACCCACAGCTGAGTCCGCAGCAGCGCCGTGACTGCCGACCCCAGAGCTTATAAGCCATGGAGACACCCGGTTGACCTAGGGGCAGCCAGGCTGGTGTGGGCCTGCTGAGCACCAAGAGAGAGGGCGTCGGGACCCATGCCCAGCCCACAGACCGTGACCCCACGGACCCCATGACCCAGGCCTGGCCCATGTCGGGGACCGAGGACATAGGCCCTCTGCTGACCTCGCCGCCTGACCCTCCGCCCCCTAGCCTCTTTCTCCGCCCCCCACCCTTTGGGGGCGACCATTCAGAGGTCACACGTGAGGTCATCACCTACCTCTGTGTTGTTGCGCCCTCAGGCCCACCACAAACTCATAGCTGCCTACTCGGTTCTCACATCTGTCCGTCCGGGCCCTGGGCTGGGTGAGGGGGACTCAGACCCTTCCATGGGGAATAGACAAGGTTGGTGACAGTCCCAGCTCAAGGCGCCCAGCACCCGAGGAGGCCTGGAGGGCGGGGGTCAGCTCCGGGCAGGCAGGGGGCAGTGCCCCGTGACCAGGAGGTGATGCAGCTCGCGGCCTCTGCCTGGCCTTGGGGCCACACCCCAGGTGGGCACTCCGGAAGAGGACCTGGGCGCCGGTGACCAGTCCCCAAGCCTGCAGCCGGCCCGAGAGTCTGGAGCGAAGTGGAAACGCCCACGACAGCAAGAAGGGCTGAGCCCGGGGCGCCGGGGCGCGTCAGGGGCTGATGGCCACAGTCAAAGCTAGAAGGTGGGTGACGGGTAGGCCGGGCCAGGCACAGGGGGCAGGGAGGGGAGAGGGTTCCCCAAAGGCGTCAGCTTTGGGGCTTGCCCACAGGACAGGGCAAAGCCCTGAGCTCAGGCCTGTGTGGGCTCCTGAAACCCTGAAGGCTCGGAACCCCTGACCCACAGTAGGGCTACGCTGAAGGCCAAGACCACCGGTGTTGGTTTGAGATGCCCCCTGCAGCCTCCAAGGGGTCATTCCAGATGGCAGGGGCAAAGGTGGCCCCCTGGCTCCAGCACCCCCAGCCTGCCTCCTGGAAGCCCTTTCCGGGCGCCCGTCACGCCCCTGGGGAGGGCTGGCCCCTGCTGGTCCCCTCTGTTCTGGGAGGGCCAGGATCACTTCAAGTCCTTCTTCGGTCCTGGCGAGGGGTCTGGCCAGGGGGCTGCAGGCCCCGTGGGAAGGACACACTGGCTCACCAGAAACTTCAAATGCAAACTGAATAATTCAACATGGTGGATAATTCAGCCTCTGGCACCGGCACCAGCCATGTGGCCATTTTCCTGCTGGATTTCGTCGTTGCTTTGACACGTGAAAAGCAGAAGCCAACCAGACGGGATCATCGCTGGTGCTGCTTGGAGCTGGGCCAGAGCGCCTCGCTCGGCATGGCAGACCCCGAGCACTCCCACCCCAGGGTCCCGTCCAGCCACGTGGGCTCTGAGGGGAGCTGGAGGTGCTGGCCCGGCCCGGGGTGGCCTGCTCTCTCCTTGGGCCCCGCCCCTGCCTGGGGCTCTGGGACAGGCGGTGCCGGGTCCAGTCGGTGCTGAGATGCACCCTTCCCCACCTGCAGGGGCTGCTCCTCACGCTCCAGGGATGGGCGGGCCTTTGGTCACCCCGGGAAACCCCAAGGGCCCGCCTCCCCGTGGGGCCGGCCCAGGATCTGGGCTCAGAGCACAGTTGCCCTCTGCCCCGCCGACCCGGTCCCTCTGACTCAGTGCACCCTGCGGACACGCTGTCCTGCAGACGACCCCAGCCCGCTCCCTGCCCCCAGCCCGCAGCCACCTCCTGCCGGCCGGCCACTCCCTGGCCTCCTGCCCGCCCGTGCCCACCGGGGGCCAGCCCGCTCCTCTTCCTGGTCTCTCGTCACGGCCCTCAGCACAGGGGTCTGTCTGCGGGGCTGTCTGGAGGGTGGGGAGTGTTAGAAAGAGGGGCCGTGACTCCCTGAGATGCCCAGAGAAGGGCCTGGGGCCGTGAGGGCCATGCCCCCTTCTCCTGCTGCTGCCTGGAGCCCCCAGCCCCTCATGCTCCCAGGAAAAACAGTTCACATGGCCTGAAAGCAGATCCCACTTCTCCCCGACTCTGCTGCGAGAGGCAACCACGGGGGCGCGGGCTGCACGGCAGCACCAGGCGGCCCTGGGTGAGCTCAGGGGCCTTGGTCCCAAGTGGGGCAAGGGGGCGGCGGGGCAGCCGTGCGTCCCCAGGCCTCTGTGGGGCGGGAGCCCCCGTCGCCCCGCCCTGGGGTTAGCTCGCCCGAACCTCCCATCAGGGTCTCTGTGGCCGAAAAGAAAGTGACGTCTGGCTGAGGGGCCCACACCCTGCTCGGTCCAGTGGTCACTCCCTCGCTGCGTGACCCTCACGGGGTGAGCTCCCCGAGAGGCCCCAGTGGTCCCTGCTCTGTGAGTAACCCCACCCGTCACTCTGCCGTCCCCCATGCCAGAGGCCTCCTCTGCCCTCCACAGGCCACTGGGACCAGGCCGGGGCCCCTCCAACGGGCCGCACCACCAGAGGCAGGCTCAGGGCTCCCTGAGCCCCTCGAGGGCCCGAGCTGCCCGCGCTCCATGCAGGCCAGGCCTGGGCTCCTCAGCCAGTGACCTGCGTCCAGCAAGGACCGATTCGGCCAACCACAGAGTGGGCCCCCTGGGGTGGGCTTCAGACTCAAGAAATCCTTTCCAGAAAAGCGGGCCAATGAGATGCCACGAGGCAGCACATCCCCCCCCCCCGCCCCTCCCACCCCCATCACTTAAACCTGAGTAAGGCTTGGCCTGTGAGGGTCCCACTGGCGGGTTTGTGTGCCAGGAGGGCCCCAGGGACCCTGTCTGCTCACTCGGGGGTCTTCCTTTGGTCCTGGGTCGGGCCCCTCCTCCTGTGCTCATGTCCAGGGGGCCTAGCAGCCCCGGTCAAGCAGCTCGGGCTTGCAGGGAGGGGTGGGCAGCTGAATTCAGGCCCCGTTCCTGTAGGCCCAGGGGAGGGGGTGGCTGGAGGCCTGCCTCAGAGGACAAGGAGGCTGCAGCAGCCAGGCCCTTGCAGTGCAGTCCAGGAGACCATCCAGCTGAACAGGCCAGAGCCCAGTGACTGCGTCGCGGCGGCCTCAGTCGGAGGCACCCTGCTCACCCATCAGCACCCTGGACGGAAGGGGGCCCTGGGGGCCAGGCCCGCCCCTGGATCACGTCCCCCTCCTGCAGGACCCTCAGCAGGGCCGACGAGGGGACGCAGGACGGCGAGCCCTCATCCTTCCAGAGCTCAAGCCACCTGTGGCCCTGTCGCCGCATGCTCCACTGCCGCCCCGGAGCCATCCTGGCTGCGTACGGGCACGCGCCACGCATCCAGAGCAGCGGAGCCGGAGAGACCTGGGGCCGCGGCCTTCGGGGCCAGAGAGACCTGGGGCCGCGGCCTTCGGGGCCAGAGACCTGGGGCCGCGGCCTTCGGGGCCAGAGACCTGGGGCCACGGCCTTCGGGCCAGAGAGACCTGGGCCACTAGCTTCTGGCTGAGCGACCCTGCGCCGCCCCCCCATGCGTCCCAGGGGAGGGTGGCCTCCCAGGCAACACACTGCAGACAGGTGGAGGGCCTGAGAGGGGGACGGGGCTCCATCCCGCCTCCCAGGGCCAGGCTGCGGACTCTAGGGGCGGGGGGGGGGGGGGCGATGGGGGGCGGGGGAAACACCCAGAGGTGTGATCTCCAGGCCTGCACTGCAGTGCAGATGGAGGGGCCGGCCCGGCCCAGATGGCTGCGACCTCCATCCACCTCCAGGGCCGGAGCCCTCGAGGCCCTGGGACAGCCCCGTCCCCAGACCCCATCCTGGGCGGTTCAGGCTCAGTCGTGCCGGACTCTCTGCAACCCCAAGGACAACAGCTCTCCAGGCTTCCCTGCCCTTCACTATTTCCCAGAGCGGTGCTCAAATTCACGTCCATTGAGTCGATGCCACCCAACCACCTCATCGTCTGCTGTTCTCTTCCCCTCCCGCCCTCAACCTTTCCCAGCACGAGGGCCTTTTCCAATGAGTCAGCTCTTCACATCAGGTGGCCAAAATATTGGAACTTCAGCATCAGTCCTTCCAACGATGTTCAGGGTTGATTTCCTTTAGGATTGATTGGTTTGATCCCCTTGCAGTTCAAGGGACTCTCAAGAGTTTTCTCAAACACCACACTTCAAAGGCATCAGTTCTTCAGCGGAGGGACTTTCAGGATTCACGTGGGAATTACTGCATCACATGCAGAAAAGGAAACAACGGCGGAAGCAGAAGGCTCCCAAACCAGAGAGGAGCCTCCCCTCCGCCCCCAGGGAAAGCCCAGGAAGTGACCGAGTCGAGCTAACCCCTTCTTCCTGGCCTGGGCACCTGTGGGCCTGCCCAGCCCAGGGCCAGGTGTGCACAGCGAGCAGCAGCGCCCCTCAGTGCCCGGGGCTGCCCGGTGCCCCGCCCTGCAGCGAGGCTCTGCCCCCACACCGATGCGCCCGCCCCCACCGGACTCCTGGAGAGCCCCAGCCCAAGGGCCCCCCAGGTCTACCTGTGCCCGCACACCCACCCAAAAGCGACACGCCTGCTGGGCTCAACGCCGCCTGAGGGCCCCTCCGGCCCCCTTCCCGCCCCACTCCTCCTGACACCCCCGGGGTGGCCCAGGACTCCGCAGATCGGAGGCCTGCCAGCTGTGTCCTGGCCCTCAAGCCAGCTCCCCCCCAGCCTGACTGGCGCGGGCCCCCCCGCCCCGTTAGCCGTGACAGCCCGTGGGGTCCTCGAAGCCAGAACACCCTCCCTTCTCCAGGGGGGCTTCCCAACGCAGGGATCAGAGCCAGGTCTCCTACACTGCAGGCAGATGCCTCACCAGCTGAGCCCCTAGGGAAGCCCAAGTGCCCCCAGGAGCAGTCCCTAAAGGACAAGGTTCTGACCCCCCAAGCGGGTCTGGGGGGCTCCTGGTCCTGAAGCATTGCTCTCAGGGAGGAGGGTGTGTGCCAGGGGCACGCGGGCAGGGGACTGAAGGGTGGCAGGGGCACGCGGGCAGGGGAGTGAAGGTGGGGGTGGGGCAGGGGGGAGTGGGCTGTGTGTGGTGTGTGTATGGTGTGTATGTGGTGTGTGGTGTGTATGTGGTGTGTGTGTGTGGTATATGTGGTGTGTGTATGGTGTGTGTTTGTGGTGTGTGGTGTGTGTGTGTATGGTATATGTATGTGGTGTGTGTATGGTGTATGTGTGTGGTGTATGTGGTATGTGTATGGTGTGTATGTGGTGTGTGTGTGGTGTATGTGGTATGTGTATGGTGTGTATGTGGTGTGTGTGTGTGGTTTGTGTATGGTGTGTGTGTGTGGTATGTGGTGTGTGTGTGTGGTGTGTATGTGTGTGGTGTGTGTATGGTGTGTGTATGGTGTGTATGTGGTATGTGTATGGTGTATGTGGTGTGTGTGTATGTATGTGGTATGTGTATGTGGTGTGTATGGTGTGTGTGTGGTGTGTGTATGGTGTGTGTGTGTGGTATGTGTATGTGCTATGTGTGTGTGGTGTGTGTGGTGTGTGGTGTGTGTATGTGGTGTGTGTGTGGTTTGTGTATGGTGTGTGTGTGGTGTGTGTATGTGGTGTGTGTGTGGTTTGTGTATGGTGTGTGTATGTGGTGTGTGTATGGTGTGTGTATGTGGTGTGTGTGTGGTGTGTCTGTGTATGTGGTGTGTGTGTGTATATGTATGTGGTATGTGTATGTGGTGTATGTTGTGTATGTTGTGTGTGTGTATGGTATGTGTATGTGGTATGTGTGTGTGGTGTGTGTATGGTGTGTGTATGGGGTGTGTGTGTGGTTTGTGTATGATGTGTGTATGTGGTGTGTGTATGGTGTGTATGTGGTGTGTGTGTGTGGTGTGTGTGTGTGGGGTGTGTGTATGTGGGGTGTGTGTGTGTGTGTATGTTATATGTATGTGGTATGTGTATGCAGTGTGTGTATGGTGTGTGTATGGTGTGTGTGTGTGGTATGTGTATGTGGTATGTGTGTGGTGTGTGTGTGGTGTGTGTGTGTGTGTGTGTATATATGTATGTGGTATGTGTATGTGGTGTGTGTATGGTGTGTGTGTGTATGGTGTGTGTGTATGGTGTGTATGTGGTGTGTGTGTGTATGGTATATGTATGTGGTATGTGTATGTGGTGTGTGTGTGGTGTGTGTGTGGTGTATGTGGTATGTGTATGTGGTGTGTGTGTGTGGTGTGTATGTGGTGTGTGTGTGGTGTGTGTGTATGGTATATGTATGTGCTGTGTATGTGGTGTGTGTATGGTGTGTGTGTATTGTGTGGTGTGTGGTGTGTGGTGTGTGTGTGTGTATGGTGTGTGTGGTGTGTGTGTGGGGTGTGTGTGTGTGTGTGTATGGTGTGTGTATGGTGTGTGTGTGTGGTATGTGTATGTGCTATGTGTGTGTGGTGTGTGTGGTGTGTGGTGTGTGTATGGTTTGTGTATGGTGTGTGTATGTGGTGTGTGTGTGGTGTGTCTGTGTATGTGGTGTGTGTGTATATGTATGTGGTATGTGTATGTTGTGTATGTTGTGTGTGTGTATGGTATGTGTATGTGGTATGTGTGTGTGGTGTGTGTGTGGTGTGTGTGTGTATGGTGTGTGTATGGTGTGTGTGTATGGTGTGTATGTGGTGTATGTGTGTATGGTATATGTATGTGGTATGTGTATGTGGTGTGTGTGTGGTGTGTGTGTGTGGTGTATGTGGTATGTGTATGTGGTGTGTGTGTGTGGTGTGTGTATGGTGTGTGTGTGGTGTGTGTGTGTACGGTATATGTATGTGCTGTGTATGTGGTGTGTGTGTATTGTGTGGTGTGTGGTGTGTGTGGTGTGTGTGTGTATGGTGTGTGTGGTATGTGTGTGTGTATGTGGTATGTGTATGTGGTGTGTGTGTGTGGTGTGTGTGTGGTGTGTGTGTGGTGTGTGTGTGGTGTGTGTGTATGGTATATGTATGTGCTGTGTATGTGGTGTGTGTATGGTGTGTGTGTATGGTGTGTGTGTATTGTGTGGTGTGTGGTGTGTGGTGTGTGTGTGTGTATGGTGTGTGTGGTGTGTGTGTGGGGGGTGTGTGTGTGTGTGTATGGTGTGTGTATGGTGTGTGTGTGTGGTATGTGTATGTGCTATGTGTGTGTGGTGTGTGTGGTGTGTGGTGTGTGTATGGTTTGTGTATGGTGTGTTTATGTGGTGTGTGTGTGGTGTGTCTGTGTATGTGGTGTGTGTGTGTATATGTATGTGGTATGTGTATGTTGTGTATGTTGTGTGTGTGTGTGGTATGTGTATGTGGTATGTGTGTGTGGTGTGTGTATGGTGTGTGTGTGTATGGTGTGTGTATGGTGTGTGTGTATGGTGTGTATGTGGTGTGTTTGTGTGTGTATGGTATATGTATGTGGTATGTGTATGTGGTGTGTGTGTGGTGTGTGTGTGTGGTGTACGTGGTATGTGTATGTGGTGTGTGTGTGTGTGGTGTGTGTGTGTACGGTATATGTATGTGCTGTGTATGTGGTGTGTGTGTATTGTGTGGTGTGTGGTGTGTGTGGTGTGTGTGTGTGTGTGTATGGTGTGTGTGGTATGTGTGTGTGTGTGGGGTGTGTGTGTGTGTGTGTGTGTGTGGTGTGTGGTGTGTTGCCGGGCCCTCCGGGCAGCAAGCCCCCCTCCCACAGCCGGGCACTGGGGAGGGGCCGTCCCAGCACCGCGGCCCCAGCTGTGTCGTCCCTGGGGTGCAGGGCAGGCGCAGCGGCTCCTGGCAGGGCCCAGCGTGCCCAAGGGCACCCCAGGGCGCTGGGGGACCCGGGCCCAGTGGCTGCAGAGAGAGGGGGTCCGAGCTGGCTTCATGCTGGACAGAGGGTCTCCATTCCCACCTCCGAACTCCCACCTGGGCAGGGGTGCTTCTCCCAGGCCCGTTCACAGACCTGGGGACAGTCACCCCGCGCGCGCTGGGACAGGGCGATTCCCAAGGTCTGTGAGGGACCCGCATCTACCAGGCGGTCTGGGGCTTGGTCCTGTGGGTAGTGGGCTCAGCCCCAGCTGGGCGGGAAGGGAACTGCCATGACCAGGGGCCCTGTGGGGCCCGAGGGGGTCTAACCCTGGGTCCCCCAAGGCAGAGCCCGGGCTTGGGCCGGGGGCAGCAGTTCCTCTCTGAGGCCTCGGGAGTGACCAGGGCAGGCCAGGGAGCCAGCGGAGGTCGGCAGCTGAGCTGGCCTGGCCCGTCTTCCTGGGCTGCTCCACGGGCGCTGGTGGAGGTTCACAGGCAAACAAGTCCTTTCCACAAACGGGTGTTTGCTGGGAATCCAACAAGGGCAGGACTCCAGCCCGCCTTTCGTGCTGGAGCCAAGCACGTGGGTGTCCCGCAGCACCCGAGGGTCCCCAGCCCACAAACCCCGGGGCGCGTGGCCTCCCCGAGGCGAGGAGAGCCACGTGGCAGGAGCGTGACGAGGGTCCGCCATCGGGGGCTTCCTGCAGAGGAATCACAAGCCCACCTCCAGACTCAGGGCTCAATGCCTGCTGGGACTCGGGGGGGGAGCAGAGGCCACGGGGGGCGGGCTGGGAGGGATGGGCCGCGCGGGACGAGGGCCGTGTCTCTCGCGACACTCGTCACCCAGATGCTCGAGCGCATGCTGGCTGGGGCCTCTAAGGGCGGGCGGTGGCCAGACGAGGGGGTCCTGGGGCCACAGGAGGTCCGTCTCCAGACCCAATCTCTGCAGAGGCGCCCCCCACAGCCTCTGCGAGCGGGGACATGGCTGGCGGTGCTGGCTTAGGGCCAGACTCACTCCCTGAGCCCCCAGGGCCACGCCTGGTCTCTGGAGAATGGACACACTGGGGCTGTCACCCACCCCGGTGCTAACTCAGCTGGGGACGTGAGGGAGCGCCCACCAGACCCAGGGGAGGGAGGGCCCTCCAGGGCCTGAGCTGGCACCCGGGATGCGCGTGTGCACCCACGGGCCTACTTGGGCCATTCGCTGTTCTTCAGGAGGCCTCAGCCTGCGGAGGGCCAGGTTTATGCCTCCTAGCCACCTATGGCTGCACCAACCAGGTGGTGAAGCGGCCACCTCAGAGAGGGGACAGAGCAGTGGCCGGGCCCTCGGCCTCCTCTGCTGCCCTCTGCTCAGACCTGTGGCCCAGGATGGGGGTGAGGGGCCCAGGGGCAGAGGCTGGAAGGCCTGGGGCCTCACCGGGAGCCACAGGCTCGCCCTATGCTGGACCAGGAAGGCCCCAGAGGCTTCAGGTCAGAGTCCAGCTGCCCAGACTCCCAGGTGAAGCCTTGATCTTGAGAACGTGCCCAGAGCGCAGTGCGGGGTGGGTCCTGAGGCCAGTGGCGCCCTCCTCCATCTCCCTGGCATCACAGCCACCTCAGTGACTCACGTCGGGCACAGTGTGGGCAGAGTGTGCAGAGCCAGCCCACAGCACTCCAGGCGGCAGCTCTGGCAGGGCCGGGCCATGGGTGCCGGGCGGCCAGGAGGGGACGAGCCCAGGGGTGCGGACACACAGGAGACTGGACCGTCACCTCCAACCAAAATCCCAAGGTGCAGAGCCGCTGCCGGCCATCTTGATGTGCTGACCCCAGGCCCATACCACCCGGCCTTCCTGCTGCAACTGACCGCCAGCCCGGGGCCCGTGGAGGGCCTGGCTCAGCGTGGACGAGGAGCCTGGTGCCGTGGGGCGGGGTCCCTGCGCTGCACCTCCGCGGACAGCGGCAGACGGGCGGGGAGGTGGAGGAGCAGCCGGAGACGAGGATCATCAGAAAATAGTTTAATTCTGTACAGTGGTCACCAGGCTGATTACAGGGGAGACACGAACGCTCACGGACAGATCGCACAGGTCAGCAGCGTGGCGCCGCCCACCTCGTGGACGCGCCACCAGACAAAACAGATCACGGCTGCAACACGCGTGGGAGCACGGAGCGCCACGCTTCCTCTGGGGCCAAGAGGGAAAATGAGAGAACTGGGAGGCTTTGGAATGCTTTCTCTTCTGTCTGGAGCGCCATCGGCTCCGACCCGCTGAGCACACGGGCACGACGCGACGACCGGGTGCAGCCATGCCTGCCCACGCCGCCGGAGCCCCGGCCACCCTCAAGGGCCGCTCAGAGCACCGGCTCCAGAGCCAGACACGCAGCCGCGCCCGGGATCAGAAGAGTGGCCGGGAGCCCTGGCTCTCGAACTCGGCCCAGGCGTCGCTGAGCTCCATGAAGATCATGCGGGCGTACTGCTCGTAGGGCTGGCCCCGGGCCTGCGGGGCGGACGGCACCGTGAGGGCGGCCCCTCCCTGCGCCCAGCCACCCCAGCGTCCACGCCCGCCTTGTCCAGGGGACCCCCGCCCCGGCGCCGCGCCCGCGCCCACCTTGTCGGGGTGGACCACCAGCACGGCCCGGCGGTAGTGCTTCTTCACTTGCGCGGGCGTCACCAGGTCAGCCATGCCCACCGGCGTCCAGCGGCTCTCGCCATCCCACAGCGCCGTGTGCAGCGTGGACAGCAGGGCACGGATGTTTCTCTCCTTGCCCTCCGTCCACTCCAGAAGCTGCAGGAGACGAGGTGCCGCTGAGGGGCGCTGGGACCCGGCCTGTACCAGCCCCACAGCTGGCGTGAGCCCCACGGAGCCGGGCTCTGACCGTGAAGACACGGGGCCCCGTTTCTGCATTGACCCCCCCGGGCACAGTCAGCATGTCCCCGGGTCTGGACGAACGGGACGTGGACGAGACTGGCGTGTGGAACCAGGGACCCCGTCCTCGGCAGGACATCCGGACGACCTGCCGTTGCAGCCTCCGCCTGTCCCCAGCCTGGGGCCCCAGCGACCGGTGGAACGGGGCTGGACTGCAAGGGGCCCCTCAGAGGACCCCGCGGCCCCGTCCCCCACCTGTCCGCCGACGTCCGGGGTGTGAGCACCCAGATGTCCGTCACCCTGGGGTCTCTGCGGGTCAGACCCTGACCAGAGTCACACCTGGCTGGCCTCAGAGGAGCGAGAAGCTTAACGAGCGGAAGGCTCTCGTCCCAGCCACGTGGAGGTGGCTGACCGCTCACCACCAAGCCTCCAGAAGAGCAGTGGGTGCAGACGGACGCGCCCCCCGCAGCGTGCTGCGCGGAGGCCCTCGCGCCTGAGGCGGCAGCCGCCCGGCGGCAGCTCTCCCCCAGTACCTTCAGCTTCAGCGGGTCCGAGTCCCGGGCCTGGTCCTGCCTCCTCATCTCAGCGATGGTCCGCGGCCCCTTCCTGTCGGCTCGCGAGGAGAAGCCCTGGCTGGGCAGCAGGTCTTCAAAGTCGTTCTCTGACACCCTCGGCTTTGGACCTGCAGGCGAGCAGACGGTCAGGGGCGCCCAGGCAGCCCGCCCACCCCTCCGTGCTGGGCAGGGGCTCAAGGACCCCTTGGATGGAGGCACAGCAAGGAGACAGGCAGTGGCCAAAGGAGCTGCCCAAGCTGCAGGCTCGCCAGGGTGGGCGGCGTCGTGGCAGGTGTCGGGACCCCCCGAGGAGAATGCTGCAGTCGGGTCTGGCCCGGCCGCCGCTGCCCGGCCAGCGAGGCAGAGAAGGCTCCTGGACAGCGTGGCCTGGCCGCCGGAAGTGCCTGCCAGGGGCAGAGATCACCAAGACACAGGCCTGAAACCATGAACTTCCGTCCCAAGGGGCTCCCACCGGTGGAGTCTCTTTAAACGCCCTTCCCCAGGACTGAACTGAGCCGGACAAGACAAGGCGTGGCTTTGCTGTACTGCCTTCACGGGCCTGGGGTGGGAGGGGACTCACCGAAGCTGGGGGCGCGGACCCCCCGCTCCTCCCGGCTGCCGATCACACTGAAGCTGGAGGTGTAGTTAGGCCTTGGCTGTACACTGGCTTTGGGGGGCGGCTTGGCTTGGGGGGGCCACGGGGTGCCCTGGGCTGGGGGCCGACTCGTCTGCCAGGAGCCACTGGCCTTGGGAGGGGGTGCTGCTTTGGGACTGAAGCCCCCAGGAGCAGCCGCAGCAGGCGAGCCTGGGGAGACAGTTCCCGCGAGAGCGTCAGCGACGGCCCACACGGGCTGCCTGCAGCGCTCAGCCCTTGGGGACCGTGCCCCAGGTCGGCGGCTGCGACAGGCCATGTCGAGCTGGCGCCCGGAGGGCTCCCCTCCCCACGCGTTCACACGCAGGACCCAGTCCAGGAAGCTCAAAACCAGTGCCCAGAGCCCCCAGCCCCCGACTGGCACACGTGGGCAGGTTGCATGTCACGTGTATGGTCCTTGGCCACTTCACGTGTGTACAAATTCACGCAAGCAGCAGGGTCAAGACATCCCTGTTTTCTGACCCATGACCATCATCTCAAGAACTTTCTGGAAGTGGATCACAGGACAGGCAGCCTTTGTGATAGGCTCTTCTCGCTCAGGACACGCCCAGCTGCCCCTTGTTGCCAGCAGCCTGGCAGGCGGACATGCTGTGAAGGACTCCGGCAGGTTCCATCTGAGGCCACTGCCAGTGGCGGCCGTGTGTGCTGGGGCCGGACCCCCAAGCAGCCTGCATGTGCCTCTGGGGTGACCAGCAGGGAGGTCGGGTCCATAGGGAGCCACAGACGCCAGCTCTGTGCCTGGCGCTGCCCCCGGCACAGGGCGGGGCTGCCGTCCTCTTCGTCACTTGCTCACTCCAAGGCAGACGCGTCCGGCTCTGTTTCACTGTTGCTGCCCCGACATGTGCGGGAGCTGGTGCGCGTGTGGCTCAGAGCCTTTTCCCCACTCCAGCTTCTCATCCTGCTGACAGCCTTCAGCACAGCCAGATCTTCTGATTAAGTCCAATTTACCCATTTTCCTCTACGGATCGTGGTCCAGGTGGCATGCCTTTCTGGTTCTCTCCTAAAGGCTTCAGAAACCTACAGCCGCCTCTGAGCAGTGGCCCCTTACTTGCTGTTTAAAGTGGGAAGCTCAGGGCGAGGCCTCTTTCCTTGCCCAGTGCCTCTACAAATGGCTTTGCACCGCTGTCTTCCAGCTCCTCCATCCTGCCCCGGGACCCGTGTGTCTGTCCTGCCCACACCACGCAGGGCTAATTCCAGAAGCTAGAGTCCTCCAGGGCCTGGTGGGCTGAACGGACCCCCTCCCCCAGCTCTCCGATAAGTTCTACAGTGAGTCCGTCTGAATTCCGGTGGGGACTAAGCTGACGCCTTGCACGCTGCCAGAGAGCCTTCCCCTAGCTGGCCCCTGGGCGGCGAGCTAGTCCCCAAGGCTCCCCGACCTCTGTCCTTGCCAGCTTCAGTAAGAGCTGTGAGTTTCCCTCTTCCTTCTTTTGTGGTGACTGTAGACGGGGCTGCTCTGAACTGGGGGCTTAACCCTGCTGGCGATGCCAGTGAACAGGAGCAGCCCTGGTGTGTCTGTTGCTCCCACGTCCTGGGACCTGAAGTGCTTTCCCAGGCAGACAGCACTGTCTGCACACGGCCACACGCCTGTCCCTTCTGCCCTCTCCTGCCTGCGTGCACTGCTGGGGTCAGCCCCGGGGAGCGTGCGGTCTTCTGAAAACCAGCGTGAGGCGGGCAGCAGGACTCTGAAGACGCGCTGGCTCAAGTCTACAGACTGCGAGCCGCCGGCCTGTCGGGAGTGCCCCCCACAGTGGGGCTGGACTCTGCAGACACCTTTTCTGCACCGTGGGTACGATCACACAGTTCCCCTCCGGAGTCAGCTGACGCGGGCCTTGCTCGTGGGTCTGCGGGTGCTAAGCCAGCCGTGCCTTCTGGGACAAGCCCTGCCTGGCCGTGGCGCGCGCTCGCATTGGTCTGTGAACAATGCTGCCTTGGGGCCTCTGGTTTTCTTCTGCACTATCTCCGTCTGGTTTTGGTATCAGAGCGATACCAGCCTCGTAAAATTAACTGCAAAATATTCCCTCCTCTTCCTACTTCCTAGAAAGACCATGCAGAACTGGTGTTCTTTAAACATTTGGTGAAATTCTACAGCGGGGCCTAGAGATTTCCTCCATCAGCAGTTTCTGACTGAGCTCACGTTCGTCATGGTTACAGACCCCTCCAGCAAACCGCCTCCCCGCGTGGTCCCGCACAGCAGGCCCGGGTGCAGGGCTGAGGCCACGAGTCCGTCTTCCTTTGGCGCCTCCAGGCTCTGCGGCCGACTCTTGCTCGCCTCTCTTTTAGAGGCTCCTCCATCTTAGAGACTTGTCAGCTCTACTGATCTTCTCAGAGAACTGACGTTCTGATCAACCCATTTTCTTCAATCTTCTTTTCCTTCTCACTGCTTTGGGCTTTTCATCATTTCCTTCCATCTTCTTTGGGCTTACTTTGCTTTACAAGCACCTTTAGCTGAGAATGCACGCCACCAGCGAGCCGTCTTCCTCTTTTCCACATCTCCCTCCCACCGTTGCTCTAGCTGCAAAGCTAACGTTTAGCTATCTTGTGTTTTCATTCCGTTTGGCAATATTATTTCCCTTAAGACTTGCCACATAACCTGTGTCATTCAGTTCTGAAAAGCTGGATTTCTGAGTTGTCTCACTGTCACCGACTCCTCCTTTGGCTTTGCTGGTCGGGGAGTGGCGCACACTGTGGTCTCTGCTCTCTTGCTGAGGGTCGTTCGCAGCCCAGCGTGTGGCCTTTCCTGGCGGCTGCTTGGGTGCGGAGGGCCTGTGTCCTGCTGCTGGGCAGCGTCCTGTGGAAGCCCCACAGCTTCTCTGGCCTTCCGTCTGGCGGCTCCACCTGTGACGACACAGGGATGCTGAGGTCTCCAGCTAGAACGCGGGTCTGTATCTCCTTTCAGCGCCATGAGCTTCACGCAGGGCTCTGTTTCCTGAGGGGGGTGTGATGGACGTCTGGGGTCACAGTGCCGGGCTGAAGGCGGGGCTCCACCCTGAGAGCGGGCGCCCCGGATCCTGAGAAGTCCTTTCCACCACAGGCAGCGCCCGAGAGGCTCTGGGTGGCCCTGCCTCAGAGAGCCTGGACACACCCGCAGTTCCAGGAACACGTTCAGGGAGACAATGAAACCTTGGGAAACTCCGGCAAGCGTCTGGGGATGTTACTTTCACCTAAAATTCCACACGCTTCCCAACTGCCAAGGGAGGAGACACACTCATGGCCTCCAAAGACCCAACGTCCTTAGAGAGCTTCTCAGAAAGGACAGTGACAGTGGTGAATTCTGCACCCCAGCCCCACACCCCGAGCCAGGCAGGCAGGTTCCACCATCCTGGGCTGAGGCAGCCCCCAGCTGGCCCCCACACCCCACGGGGCCGGCAGAGGAGCTGCTCTGGCAGCTCCTGGCGTTGTCTCGGCGACAAGCTCGTGAGAGGAGGCAGAGGGGCATCTCCTGCTATTGCTGGGCCCTGGGGGACCAGGTGAGGCCTGGTGCTCCCCACGGCCTCAGTGGGGTGCAGAGCCCCCCCAGAGAGGCCTGGTGCTCTCCACGGCCTCAGGTGGCCGTCAGGTTACCTTGGAGGCCGGAACTGAGGTCACCAATGTCTGCAAATGGGTCCTGGCTCTGAGACTTGGTCTGGCTGGCCGGAAGGCCAGAAGGGGCCGGCTGGTCTCCAGGAGAGAAGGGGCCTGGAGAAGAGCAGGGGCGTCAGAACCCACGCGCTGGAGTGGCACAGCCTCTGTCCCAGCTCACGTGCTGCAGGCCTCACTGGGTGAGTCACCTCGCGTGGGAAAAGGCCACGTGCAGCAGAGCCGCCCCCCAGGCTCCGTGGGGCGCTCCCCTGGCAGCCCGTGCAAACCGCCTGGGCCCGCCCCGCCGCCCCTCGGCGCGCATCCAGAGTGCGAGTGCGCTTTCCCACGCTCTCCGTGACTCTACAGACTGTCCTGCCCCAACTCCTGGGTCACTGAAGAGTCACTATGAGGTCATTACAAGTGACAGCAGCTCAGAAAGAGCTCTCATCAACTAAACGGAAAAGGGTGAACCTCTGATTCAGAGAAATAAAGAGCGTGGAGCAGTTCTCAAAAGAAACACAGAGAAGCAGACCCTACAAAGCAATCACCAAGCTCCCTCATAACGAGGAACCCGAACGGAGAGGGCGGACGGCCTGTGAGGCCGCCGGAGTCCCCTCTGGAACCGGCTTCCCAGGCGGCGTAGTGATGAGGAGCACGCCTGCCAGGGCAGGCGCTCAGAGAGACCCGGGTTGATCCCTGGGTTGGGACGATCCCCTGGAGGGTCCGGTGACCACTCCAAGATTCGTGCCTGGTGAACCCCACAGACAGAGGAGCCTTGGGGTCCTCGGGGTCACAGACAGACAGGACTGAAGCGACTCAGCGTGCACACACACATCTGTAAAGTCACGGCCCGCAGATGAACAGAACTGAGCGAGCATGTGCCACGGGCCTCACACACACCGCTGCCTCCAGAGCACAACTCAGCACAGGCGTCTTTTAGAGGACACACCTGGCAAGGGAGAGGCCAGGCGCCCTCCCGGCCCCAGGAGGGCAGACCAGGACAGCCTGCAGCCTCCCGGCAGCCCTGCAGGAGGCGCTAAGGAACGGTCGGGGTGAAAACTTCAGAACCAGCCCCAAGTATGGCAGGGAGGGGCTGGGCCCCGCTCCTGACCCGCCTCCTTGGGGAGGGCACAGTCTCCCCACTAACCATCTGCAGCCAGCGCGGGGGCCGGTGCCTCGGCCCAGGCGTCCCAGGCTCCCAGCAGGTCGGGGTGGCTGGCAGAGGCTGTCATCTTGCTGGGCTCGGCAGGCAGGTCCCCTGGGAAGATAGTGGTGCTTTCTGAGGGTCCCCGGCAGGGCGGACACACAGCCTCACACGGGCTCTCAGGGCCCCGGGGACAGGCTGGCTATGAGCTCCGACCACAGGGCGCCCCCATCCCTTGCTCGGGTGGCCGGGCAGGGGGCCCCCAGGCTCTGCTGGGCACCAAGGCCCCCTCAGGCTGTGCTCACACCCTCCAGGCCGCCCTCCAACTGGTTCCCTCGGGCTGAGGACACGGCGTGCGGGGTCAGCAAGTGGAGACCCT